>NC_068980.1:11197470-11512053 GCF_016808095.1 Vigna angularis
ATAATAATAAGTATATATATATATATATATATATATATATATATATATATATATATATATATATATATTGTCAAAAGGTAGGACGGGTACGTAATCGAAATGAAAAATATAACTGTGCATTAATCTGCATTAGTATAAATACATATTTCAATTGCAGGAAATATAGTAATTAACAAGTTCCAGAAGACAATAAGAAGTCCTCCTAACTACAAAATAACAGAAGAACTAAAAGCAACGAAAACAAGCCCAACAAGCCCTCCAAAATCTTCCCCTATCCATTATGGAAAAAACATTCAAATCTGTTCAGCAACAATGCATATAACACCAAACCCAAGGTCAAGAACAGAAATCTATATCATTAAAATTGAGGACAAATAAACAAATAGTTCATCAATTTCTTACTGTCCTACTTATCCTGTCACGTATGCATCGGTGACGTTATGAGCTCCGCTGTCTGCTGGTCCGCAGAACCCTCGTTGCAGCTTCGTCCACCGACTGCGAATCTGAAAGGAAAAGGAAACACGGGCAATCCAAAGGAGAAATGAAAGAAATGAATGACAACAGGAAATAGAAGAAGGAAGAAAGGAAGATTGCGTACCTGCGAGGGAGAAATCGGATGGAATGAAGGGGGAACTGATTTTGCGGATGGAATTAAAGAGGAACTGATTTTAGGGTTCAGTGGTTTAAGCAGATGGGTTTAAGATTACGAAGGGAATAAAATTTTAGGATTGTTAAAAGAAAATTTACTGTAAAATTTTTAGATGGAAAAATGTAAAAGAATTAGTAAATGAAGAAAAAATATATATTATTATTTGAGGAGGTTATAAACCTCTCTTAAAAGGAATTAAAACTCCCACAAACATTGTCAGTTAAATAATTTAAATTAAACATCTTAAGTTGTGTTAATTTGAGGGGGTTTTTTATACCCTCTCCAAAATAACCCCCTCTAAATAAGATTTTTTTTGTAGTGAAGTGGTGATTAAGAAATTAATATAATAAAATAATATTAAAATAATAAATAATATTAAAAAAATTGTTGAATAGTAAAATTTTTGGACTATAAATAGCCATGTGGGGGAGGCTATTTTGCACAAAGAGAGGAAGAATCAAGTGAGAAACCTTGAGAAATAGAGAAGAAAGAGTTAGGAAGAAATTTTTAGTTGCAAGAAGAGTAGAGCCTTTGGAGGGTTTTCAGGAAAAACAAATTCGGAGATTTAGTTGCAAGAAGAGATAGGGGAGCTAACCTTTCTAAGCTTTTATATTATGATTTAGAATTGTTTTATTACTATTCATGTATTGAAATTCTGTGTGAATACTGTTAATGAAGAACATAGGTGCTTACGGTATATCTATCTATAGTGAATTTCTGTGCTAATATTATATGCTGTTGTTTTGAATCTCTAAATAAGAAATTTGTTAAAAACTAGTTGAGGAACACTTTGGCTATGGAAAGACTTGGTACTTAAGTTGTCCATTGTGACGCACCTCTCTTTTTTGGAAGTCTACTCGACAAGTTTTTAACTTAAATCCTATTGAACAAATTATGTACTGTTAAATTATTGTGCAATATATCTTGTTGGAATGAAATTTCTGATGAATTCATGTTATTGTGGTAGATATGGAATTATGAATTATAATTGTGATGGTAGGATAGAGGAATCTTAAAAACCGGAGTTGGTACATCCCTGATCATAGAGCAGCCCTGGTCCAATCCAGTAAGTTGTGACTAGTCATATGTACTGGCGTTTATGGTGAGTTTGATTCGTCAAACATTTGATTATTCTTCGGTGACCATTTATGGTGATATTTTAGAATTGTTAATTTATTTTGTGATATATTCATTTTGTATGATTTCTCTGATGATTGTAATTTATTATGTTGGATTTGAATTTATGCATCTGAACATGATATGAGTATTATGGGGAGATTTCGTAAGGGTATAATATGAGTCGAGGAATGTGAGCATGGTATGAGTCTCGTGGAGAGATTCTGTAATGTCATGGTATGTGTGTATATGTTGATGTTGAGAGTCATGAAGTTGGAGGTTATCCTGATACTCTAATAATCATCGAGTCTCAAGTAGAGAAGGATGAATTATGTGGTGAGAGGGGCAGGAGGTCCTGGTCTATGTGCTGGTTTTGGACATAGTGTTGAGGACTAACCTTGTGGATGGTATGGAGGGCAGGAGATCCTGGTCTATGTGCTGGTTTTGGAGATAGTGTTGAGGACTAAGAAGGAATCACAAGTGCGGAACCTCCCGTTGATCGCTCATCAACATATCGTCAGGATAAGTGTCTATTGGGTATTGCGGAATGAGTTTCTATTGGGTATTGTAGAAGGAGTGTCTATCGAGTGTATCAAAGTAATGGATAAGTATCTATGATGCGATTGTTGTATGATGGTATGAGTGTGTCTGACATAATTATTATATGAGGTTTGTTGAGTGCATCAAAGTAAATATGCATGTTTCATAAATGATTGGTTGCATGTTAGCTCACCCTACTTGTTTGTGTTTGTGTTTGGGTATGTGCGATGATCGTATAATTCGTTATACGGGAGCAGATGAAGGAATGTCGTGTGACTCAGTGTCAAGGAAGGGAGAGGTAGAAGAACTCAAGTTATAATTATGATTTTTGAAATCTGAGCTTAAAACCTGTATAGACATATATCAACTATGAATTTTTAAGTGTGAGATTACAGGATGTTACCGTAAATGTAATGTTAATATATATAAATTATGAATTATCAAGTGTGATATATTGGGATGTTACATTAATGGTATCAGAGCGGTTCGTCCTTATGACGACCTAAGAGTTGTGGATTTATCCTACAAACTCATATTATGAATCATAATGGCAATAATTCTCTGTGTGAACAGAGCAATGACACGCACACAACCCAACGGTGAAACCTCTAATATGCCTAGCTTGGCAAAAGCTTTGGAGGCTATCACATCTGCTCTTCAACAACAGGGCGCTACTTTAGTGCAACAGCACGAAACGACTCTACAACAATTATTAGCGGCTAGGCTTAGTTCTGAAGCCAGTCAACGACAACATGTGGAAGCCTTAAGACAACTATCTGAGAATGGCACATCTGTAGAAGCTCAAAGGATTCGGGAATGGACCTTAGAAAACTTTCTACAACATCGTCCACCTACTTTTAATGGGAGGATAAGTCCGGACGAGGGTGATCTATGGATAAGAAATATGGAAAATATTTTTTATGCGAAAAATTGCTCATCAGAAACTAGGTTGGCATATTCCGAGTATCAGCTGTTCGGAGAGGCAATACACTGGTGGGACAACATGAAGCTAGTATTACAGTAAGGTGGTGAGATTATTACTTGGGAAGTTTTTAAGAATAAGTTTTACGCTGAGTACTTTCCGGAAAGTGTAAGATATGCAAAAGAGGTGGAGTTCTTGCAGCTCGTGCAAGGTAACAAGTCGGTGGCTAAGTATGCAGACAAGTTCAAACAGTTGGGACGTTTCTACACCCAACCAACAAATGAAGAATGAGGTGTAGAAAATTTAAAAATGGATTGAGATCAGACATACAAATAGTCGTGAACCCTTTAGCTGTTAAAAAGTTTTCTGCTTTAGTTGAACATGCCAAAGTTGCGGAAAGGTTAAGGAATGAAATGGAAGCTCAGTAGAAGTTACAAAGGGTGGGAGGACCATCGGGGTCACGAGTTGGACATGTAAGGAATCGACCTTATGACAGACCACAACCTCATAGGAATTCTCATCAGCAACAACATCAACAGAGAATAATCCGATGTTTCGTTTGCGGAGGACCTCATCTGAAGAGCGTCTGTCCACAAGTTAATTTGCACAACAAATGTTTTCTTTGCGGACTAGAAGGACATTTTGCTAAAGATTTTCCCTCTAACAGAAGAGAAACAACTCAACCTCAACAACCGCCTCAACAGGGAAGGACTGACAATAGACCACAAGCGATTGGAAGAGTTTATGCTTTGACGGGAGCAGAAGCTGCCAAATCAGGTACCCTCATCATTGGATGTTGTAGTATAGCTGGTAGAGACTTGAATGTGTTGTTTGATTCTGGAGCGACACACTCCTTTTTGTCTGAAACTCTTATTCAAGAGTTGAACCTACCCGTGAAAGAGCTGCAGTATGACCTTATAGTGTCTACACCGGCCTCTAAATTGATAAAAACATCGAGGATGTGTCCTCAATGTCCAATCATTGTAGAAGGACGTAGGTTCAAAGTACATCTTATATCCTTACTTCTACAAGGTTTAGATGTAATCTTAGGAATGGATTGGTTATTTGCAATCGTATCCTTATAGACTATAATAAGGAGTTGATTTTCCCTGATCCTGAAGAATCAAAGTTGTTGTCATTACAACACGTGTTAAAAGAAGTAAAAGAAGGATCTCCGTGTTTCATTATCTTGACTCATGTGGAAATTGAGAAAAATGAACAAAATCTTGATATTCCCATAGTTAATGATTTTAGTGATGTGTTCCCAGAAGAAGTACTAGGATTGCCACCTCAACGAGAAGTAGAATTTTCCTTCGATTTATTACCTGGAGCTGGACCAGTATCGATAGCTTCATATCGAATGGCCCTAGCAGAGTTGGCAGAGCTGAAGAAGCAAATTGAAGAGCTGTTGGAAAAACAATTCATCCGACCAAGCGTATCACCATGGGGGGCACCGATACTGCTGGTGAAGAAGAAAGATGGTAGCTCTAGATTGTGTGTCGACTACAGGCAGTTGAACAAGTTAACCATCAAGAACAAGTATCCTTTTCTTAGGATTGACGATTTGATGGATCAGTTGCATGGAGCCCAAGTATTTTCAAAGATAGATCTAAGGTCTAGATATCATCAAATTTTGGTTAAAGTTGAAGATGTACAGAAGACTGCTTTTAGATCAAGATACGGGCATTACGAGTATGTAGTTATGCCATTTGGGGTAACTAATGCTCCAACTTTGTTCATGGATTACATGAACAGAATCTTTCAACTCTTCTTAGATAAGTTTGTTGTAGTCTTTATAGATGACATACTCATTTATTCCAAAAGTCGAGAAGAACATGATGGGCATTTAAGAGTTGTGCTTGAGATCTTGAGAGAAAAGAAACTATATGCAAAGTTGTCAAAGTGTGAGTTATGGATACAGAAGGTGCAATTCTTGGGACATGTTATATCAGCTTAAGGCATATCGATGGATCCAACCAAGGTGGAAGCAGTGCTACGGTGGGAGAGACCAAAGACTACGGCGGAAATATGGAGCTTTGTGGGCTTAGATGGATACTATAGAAAATTTATAAAAGGTTTCTCTAAAATAGTAGCGCGTTTAACACAACTAACTCGCAAAGATCAACCGTTTGTTTGGACGGATAAGTGTGAGAAAAGCTTCCTAGAATTGAAGCAAAGGTTGACAAGTGCACCAATATTGATTATCCCAAATCCAAGTAAGTCTTTTGAGATTTACTGTGATGCTTCACACCAAGGGTTAGGTTGTGTGCTCATGCAAGAAAAGAAGGTAGTGGCTTATGCTTCAAGACAATTAAAGGTTCATGAGAAGAATTATCCTACTCATGATCTAGAATTGGCAGCAGTGGTGTTTTCTCTGAAGATTTGGCGACATTATCTTTATGGTGTCCAATTTCAAGTATTCAGTGATCACAAAAGTTTGAAGTACCTATTTGACCAGAAAGAGCTAAATATGAGGCAAAGGCGGTGAATGGAGTTTTTAAAGGATTATGACTTTGAACTTTTGTACCATCCAGGAAAGGCGAATGTAGTAGCTAATGCTATGAGTAGGAAGATGGTACATGATGGAATCCTGCTTGATGTCTTTTCTCAATGTCCTCTTTTTTGTAGTTTTCACATTTTATTGTGCACGTATTTTAGCTTGTAAGGAGCATGGGTTACTATAAATACCCAGCTCCTCTCTTGTATTGGCACTTTTGGAGCTTAATGAGAATTTAATTTTCTGACCTTCAGAAATAATTCTCTCTTGAAAGTCAAATGCTAGAGAGTCCAAAGACTCCCTCTAGCCACCTTCCTTGCACACTGCCTCCATTCTCATTTTCCTTGAATTCCATTATGCTCCACCTCATTTCTCTCACTTCCACGACGCTGTTTCCATACGTGTCAGCCATTCATTCGCTGCCACATCTTCAGCGCTTCAACCATACCTCACTGCACCTTGTGCGTCTTCATTTTTGTGTTTCTTCTTTCACGAGAGCATTTCTCTCTCGAGCCCCTCGTTGCCAGCCATTGTTCTTCACGGTGAGTCTTCTATCCTCACAGATTCACTTCGTCACTCTCGTGTCTCCCTCGCCACAACCTCTTCCCACCATTTGTTCATATTTTGACCGTTTAAATACCTCTCTTCACATCGCTTTCCATTTTCCACCGATTGAATCCTCCTTTACTTCGATCTAACCCTTTTTGCACCGTTCAATCTTCAACTTCAACCGATTAATCGTTCCATTTCACTTTTCCACTTCTTAATCGGTCTGATTCGCGTTTTCCTCCGGTCTTTAGGTTTTCCACCGATTAAACCCAAGATCTTAGGGTTCTTTATGTCCGTCCTCAGTTTTCCCCTTCAATCTTGCGTTCCTTCTCCATTCCGCTGTGTCGTCTCTCGTCGAGGAAGGCTCGCGGAGTTTGAATGGTGCTCGCACAACTTCTATCGTCATCACCTCGGGCGTTCGTCCATCAGTTAGTATTCAGAGCAAGGTCGAACACGCTTCAAAGATAAGTATCGCTTTCCTGGTGTCTTTTCGCTTTGTCTTGATTCATGTGTTGTCTTGTGTTGATTTGTTGTAATCTGTGTTTGTCTCTCTGTTCTGGTTTAACGTTGTGCGTTTAACTTCTTTCATTTTAGCGTTTCTATTTCGTTCATTGTTTCTGTTTTGAGTTTCGTTTCATTTGATTCAGTCGTGTTTTTGTTTTGTCTCGCGTCTCTAATTCAATCGTGTAGATCTATTTAGCTTATGCGTTATTCATCATTTCTTTTACTGTCTTGGTTGATTTCAGTTCAATTGTGATTTTGTGTATCTGTTTGAGTTATTCAAATAGGTTTCCAATTTCTATATTGTGTGTTGAGTCATTCTGTGCTTTGAGTCTTATATCATTTTATTCGGTGAATCCAATTTGTTTGAGTCTTTCATTTTATGAATCTTATCCTATCATGTTTAGTCTTGTTATTTGCTTATTTTGTCATTTTAAATCTGTGTTTAACTGGTTTAGTATTCAATTTCGTGAGTACTTGAAGTTAACCTTGGTGTAATTTCTGTCAAGCCTCAAAAGCTATGACTCATTCGAATGAATAAGCTGGCTGACAGATTTCCATTGGCAATTTTGAATGATTGCATTGTCATATCTGATTTGAGTCTGGCTGTTACTCACAAATGCACACCATATGAGCTATGAAAAGTTTAACTATGAGCTCGGGTGTTTGTACTTGGCAGTAGTTAAAATTGACTTTTGATTTGCAAGTTTCCTTTGAATTCATTGTTATCTGTGAACTAAGTTTGGTTCTATAAGTTGAACTGCTAGCCAGTAACAAGTACACATCTCATAAGCAATGAAATACATGGCATAGCTTGGTGGTACTTTGTGAAAACACAGCATTCTCTTGTTTCAATTACACCGAGATTGAATCTTTCTTAGTGTCTTGTGTGTGTGGTTGTATTCTATACTTAGTATTAGATCATTACTAAGTTCTAACATCAGTACATCCTAGAGTCATTGTGTCTAAGTGCTTTAATTTCTTTTCTACAGAATTAAATTTGATTTGACTTGTGTTACTGTACCTTTGTGTCAAAGTTGTTCTGGCTTAAGATTTGTAAGTGGTTGATGATTAAGTCCACAAAAAAAACAATCTGCATCACATCAGCAGTACTTGTAATCTTGTACAAAACAACCACTAAATCTGTGATTTGAATTTGAACCAAGCAGTAACACTTGTAATTGGAGTTCATTGTAAAACAGTGCATAAGGCTGAAATTAACAATGTTAGATGCTGCACTACAATTCTGAAATAAAGTGAATCAGTTTCAACATTTGTTTACAAAAATTCTGCAATTTGTTCTTGATCTTTTTATTGCTTTTGAAATCTACTCTAGAACTGATCTTAGGATCCTGTTTGAGTGGTCACTTTGATCAAAAGCTTTGTTTCTTGCTTGTCATTGTTGAATGTTCTGGTTTTTGTCTTAGTGCACGTGTAAACTCTGATCTGCTGTTCTTTAATTGAGCTTTTGTTTGCTTTTGTAATCTGGTCTAGAGTTGATCTTGAGTCAGTAGCTCTTGTGTGTTGTCTTTCCATTGCTTGTGGCTGTCCTATTCTGCTCTAGTTTCTGATTTTGATCTTAGCCTAGCCATTTTTGATTGAGAAGCTTTTACACTTTGGTTTCTGGAATTTGAAAGAAGGTTTGTGTGCTTGGTAGCATCTTAGGTGGTGGTGGTCTAACAGATTCTCCAGCCTTGAACTGCCAAGGGAGAATCTCCCTTCCAAACCTTCATTTGTGTGTGTAAAGTTTTTAAAGAGAAGCCTGAGTGTTGTGAGCTTTGTAAGGCTGACTTAGCTTAATTCCTTGGCACTTTGAAATAGAGCATTCATTGTTAATCTAACTGTTTGTGATTGTTCATTGTGCAGGGAAAAGGAGTTTGAGTGATCAAACTAGAGCAATTGTGATTGTTTTCATTTTAATATGCTCTTGCATTCATTTTATATTATAAACTGCTTGCTGAAATCATTGAGATATTGAATATTCTGAATGTGATTACTGATTTCATGCATATAGAAAATAGTTTCCTCGTATTAATCACATGCAGATTTCAGTTTTGTTCAGATTGATTGATTGCATACCCTTGCATGCCATCTAGTTAGTTGTTCATGGACTGATTTATGCATGAATTGATTTGCTTGGAGTCATTAGGTTTCTGCATAAACATTGTTTTAACTGCCAATTTTTGTATAGCATCACGTTAATATTTCTCCATTGATTTGATTAGCTTGTGGTGATTGTTTAATCTGGTTAAAGTCCATTCCTATTTGTATTTGCTGGATTTGGGTTGATTTTGTGTGCAGAAATGAACCAGTGCAGGATGTACAATAGAAGTTGAGATTAGTTTACAAAGAGCATGAGTATAGCTTGAGCAAACAGTAGCAGTCATCTGAACTGAAGGGAGTTTCTTTCACCTTAAATTGCTTCTGTTTTGGTTGAAATATTCCTGTTATAGCTTGTTATTGCTTAGCATTATTTGAAGGTTGATCTGGTATGATAGTTTTTTGTAGACTAGGATTAGCCATTCTGAATTGGAATTGTTTTTGCATTGCATTGGATTGGTCAGGTTTTTATTAGTCTGGATGGTTGTTTAATCAGTTTGGTTTTAGCTTAGAATTACATCCCTTTGAATTTGGTATAATGACCATTTGCATGTGTCTAATGGAATCTGGTTTGATTTTGATGTGTGCAGAGCTAATACTTGAGAGTTTAGCTTGAGCAAAAATTTATTGAGAAAACAACAACCTACGCACTTGATGTGGAAGCTTTGAACTAAAGGGAGTTATCTAGTTTAATTGCTTCTGATTGTTTAAACTGTTTTGGATTTAAATTGTTCATTGTTGGATTGCATGATCTGCTGAATTGGTGTGAATTATCTGTGTAGAGTTGCTTTCATTGGAATTCAATTTGTGTACGAGTTTAATTGAGCAGCAGCAGAATTTCACTAGAAAGTTTGGAAAGCTTGTGCAGCCAAGAGAAAGGGAAGTTCTTACTGCCCTATATCTTTTTGTGCAATCTGCTTAGCTAAGGGTTTTTAAGTGACAAAAACTTTGTGCAATTGATTGTAGGATGAGACTGACAAGGAGATTCAAGACAATTGATTCCAGAAGCAACAAAGTTGAGCAAAAAAGCATAATGAAGTGGACCAGGACCGTAGCAGCCTAGCATAGTTGTTTTCTTTTGTAATTGTTTTCTTCAATTTGTTTGTAATAGGCTTGTGTTAGCCTACTGTTAGCATTAACTTGTTTTGTAAAAAGGCCTTTTATAAAGTCCAAGTGCTTTGGAAGAGTCCTTGGTGCTCTTTCAAACTCTTGGCAACTTTACTTGCTTTAATTTTAGCATAGCTAGACAAGTGAGTGTGTCTTGATTAGCCAAAGCTACAAGCCTCACCATAGGAGTAGACTTTAATATTGATTGTGTGATTTGTGTTTCACGTTTAGGGGTGATTTAGGCTAAAAGAGATTAAACTCTAAGCCTTATCACATTAGAGTCCGAGAGTCTAGTCTTTTAATTGTGCTTAATTGTTTGTGATTGTTTGTGAGTTGTGTTCTTGGATTTTAAAGGTGATTTTTGTTTAAAGGGTAACTAGTAGTAACTTAAGACATTTCTGGCAAGGTAAGACTTGGTACTTAAGTAGTCTTCATGACTAACCTCTCTTACCTGGGACTTGTCTAAGTGTGAATCTTGTATACCTTTCACACAAAGAAAACTTTTAAAAACAAAGATGTCTTGTTATAATTCATATAGGTCTTCAAGGTTAGATAATGTTGATGAAATGTTTAAACAAGCTAGGAATCTTCTATCCTTTGGTAAAGACATAGGTGCATTAACATACCTAGCTTGGGAAAAAGAAATTGATAAAATAAATCCTTGGTTTTATGGAGAGAGTGAATATTATGTCCTTAGCATATATCTCTCTAAGTTAGAAGAGCATGCAAGTGAGTGGTGGGATGAAAGACAATATCATGTTAGGAAAGATAGAAAGTCCTCCATACGTGATTGGCATGATTTAAAAGCTTGCATGAGAAGAAAGTTTGTGCCTTCAAGCATTAAAAGAAACCTAGAACTAATTAGGGATTGCATTGATGATGGAAAATTATTTCTTGAGAGTTTAAATGATCATGGGTTTCTTCGTAGAGAATTAGAATTTAGGGCAAGACTTAAAGAGATCAAGGACAAGAAAAGAGAAAGAGAGGAATTAAGAAGAGAAGAAGAGAGAAGAAGAAGAGAAGAAGAAAAGGAAGACGGAGAAGAAGAGAAAAGAAAAGAAGAAGAAAGAAAAGAAAAAGAGAGAAAAGAAGAAAAGAGAGAAAGGCAAGAAAGAGAGAAGAAAGAAAAGGAGAAATTGTTAGTGATGACAAATCCTATTCTTTCAAAGACCATGGAACCTAAAAGGGAAGGTTTCCAAATCTTTACTTCTTTTCCAATAATTGATTATTTTTCAATTTTTAACTTCTCTTTCAAACAAATTGTCATCTCATATTCTATTAAAACTTTTTCAAAATATGACAATTCAAATCTTGAATTATTCTTATCTTTTAGGAAAGAAATAATTCAAGACAAAAGTGAATTTGGACTTCTAGAATTTCCAAATATGATAAAACAAAATATTAGAAGTCCTTATTTCCTTTTTTATAGAAAAATTCTTTCTTGGATTGATATTAATTGAAAATATATTTGATGTTTATTGCAGATTTGTGTTTGATCCATGAGGAAGAAAAAGTGGATATAAAAGAATAAGGCCACTCCAAGATGGCCATGCTCCCAAAGATTGTGTGGAGCTTCTTCATAAGGCGATTGCCAGATTTGAGGACAAATCTTTTTTTAAGAGGGAGGGTATGATGGAATCCTGCTTGATGTGTTTTCTCAGTGTTCTTTTTTTTTAGTTTTCACATTTTATTGTGCACGTATTTTAGCTTGTAAGGAGCATGGGTTACTATAAATACCCAGCTCCTCTCTTGTATTGGCACTTTTGGAGCTTAATGAGAATTTAATTTTCTGACCTTCAGAAATAATTCTCTCTTGAAAGTCACATGCTAGAGAGTCCAAAGACTCCCTCTAGCCACCTTCCTTGCACACTGCCTCCATTCTCATTTTCCTTGAATTCCATTGTGCTCCACCTCATTTCTCTCACTTCCACGATGTTGTTTCCATACGCGTTAGCCATTCATTCGCTGCCACATCTTCAGCGCTTCAACCATACCTCATTGCACCTTGCGCGTCTTCATTTTTGTGTTTCTTCTTTCACGAGAGCATTTCTCTCTCGAGCCCCTCGTCGCCAGCCATTGTTCTTCACGGTGAGTCTTCTATCCTCACAGATTCACTTCGTCACTCTCGTGTCTCCCTCGCCACAGCCTCTTCCCACCATTTGTTCATATTTTGACCGTTTAAATACCTCTCTTCACATCGCTTTCCATTTTCCACCGATTGAATCCTCCTTTACTTCGATCTAACCCTTTTCCATCGTTCAATCTTCAACTTCAAGCGATTAATCGGTTCCATTTCACTTTTCCACCGCTTAATCGGTCTGATTCGCGTTTTCCTCCGGTCTTTAGGTTTTCCACCGATTAAACCCTAGATCTTAGGGTTCTTTATGTCTGCCCTCAGTTTTCCCCTTCAATCTCGCGTTCCCTCTCCATTTCGCTGCGTCGTCTCTCGTCGAGGAAGGCTCGAGGAGTTCGAATGGTGCTCGCACAACTTCTATCGTGATCACCTCGGGCATTCGTCTATCAATACATGTTTCCCATATGATTATCAAAGAATTAGAGTTAGTGGAGAAATTCAGAGATCTAAAGCTACAGATGGAGTATGAAGTAGATTTCATTAGATGCAGTAATCTGACTATATCTAACGACTTTCTAAGTTTAATCAAGGAGAAACAATTGGTGGACCCTAACCTCAAAGAGATAGCAGAATTGATCGAAACAGAACCAACTAAAGAATTTAGGTTAGGACCTGATGGTGTATTAAAATTTAGAAGTAGAGTGTGTGTACCAGACAATGTAGAGATAAAAAGATTAATCCTTGAAGAAGGACACAAGAGTCATTTTAGCATGCATCCCGGCATGACTAAAATGTATCAAGATCTTAAGGAGCCCTTTTGGTGGCCGGGAATGAAGAAGGAAGTAGCGCAATTTGTAGAAGCTTGTTTGACTTATCAAAAGGCAAAAGTGGAACATCAAAGGCCTGGAGGAATGCTACAACAATTAGACATACCAGAGTGGAAATGGGATAGATTGCTATGGATTTTATTACCCATATACCACGAACAATGAGGGGTAATGATGCCATCTGAGTTATCATTGATCGATTGACAAAAAGTGCTCACTTCTTAGCAATAAATCTGAGAATGTCAATGACTAAGCTGGCACAATTGTACATAAAAGAAATATTGAGATTGCACGGTATACCTTCTAGCATTGTGTCAGACAGAGACCCAAGATTTACTTCTAGATTCTGGCAAACCCTACAGGAAGCTATGGGCAGCAAATTACGAATGAGTTCCGCATATCATCCCCAAACTGATGGACAATCTGAAAGGACTATCCAGTCATTAGAAGATCTCTTGTGGAATTTACCTATAACAACAATTTCCAATCAAGCATAGGTATCGCACCTTATGAGGCTCTGTATGGCAGACGATGTCAAACTCCGCTGTGCTGGTATGAGGATGGTGAATCAGTTTTAATAGGACCTGAGCTACTACAACAAACCACCAACAAAGTAAAATTGATACGGGAAAGAATGAAGGCTTCTCAAAGTAGACAAAAATCATATGCAGATCAAAGGAGGAGACCGTTAGAGTTTGCGGTTGGGAATCATGTTTTCCTGCGAGTAACTTCAACCACGGGTGTCGGTAGAGCTCTTCACTCGAGGAAACTTTCTCCTAAGTTCATTGGTCCATACCAAATTTTGAGACGAATTGGGCCAGTCGCTTACGAGATTGCGTTACCCCCTCAGTTGACCAATCTCCATTCAGTTTTTCAAGTTTCCCAACTAAGAAAGTATGTACCTGATCCTTCTCACATTTTAGAAATAGAAGAGATTCAAATCCGAGAGGATCTCTCAGTGGAAGTACAACCTGTTTGTATAGAAGACACTAAAACAAAGGAACTTAGAGGAAAAACTACCAATTTAGTCAGGGTAGTTTGGGATAGGAGAACAGGTGACTGATGAATCATTATTTTATTCACTTCATTTAGTTTATTGTGCTAGAATTAATCAGGGAATTGTGCTTATTTGTCCAGTATTTTCCCATTTTACTGAATTGAGCCTAATCCGATCAGAAATTCTTATTTTAATTAATTTGAATTATCTGAAACGAATTATTTACATTATTGAGTGCAGGAAAAATTTTGGAAAATATTTTTGGACATTTAGACTTTCTGTACAAATTCCCAATTTCTCTCGGGTAATCGTTTACAGGGGTGCTGTAAACGAGGGTCACCCCACACTCCTTGGCCTCACATCACATCACCATCCACCCTCTCCCACCACTGAAACACCTGAACAAGCCTCAGACAGGGGCAGAAGTGCCTAAAAGTCAGTTTTTTTGCCAATGGTGACCTGTGTTCACCTGACTGAGTATCTGTGTTGGACTTTCTGTACAAATTTGCAATTCCTCTCGGGTAATCGTTTACAGGGGTGCTGTAAACGATTACCAGTGCTGCGTGAATGTTGTGTCAACTTGTGTGTCTTCGTTTGAGTTCAATTCTTATCCGTTTTGCATGCAATTTTTTTTCATAGTTTCGTCTGGATGTCTATTTTCACGTATAGTTTTTACTTTGTTCAAATTCGTTTTGTGCTGTTCCCAGTATTTATTTTACTCTCCTATGTCAGTCTAGTGATTACTGTTTGAGTGACTTCTAATTTGTTTGCATTGTTTGCTTGTTGTTTGATACTTGTGGTGGCTGGAATTGATCATTGGACGGTGCTAAGACCTCCCAACACTCAAGGATTCAACACTCATGTTGGCACATTTTAATGCTCATTTCAAGAAGTAATATTGGTTGGTTTGGAAACCACATTGCAAACTCACGGTTTATAGCTCTTGGAAGATGACAATTGTACTGCCACATTTACTTAGTAAATGTCACGGCCATACCACCTTGACCCATTGGAAAATTCAACAAGCATCACATATTGAATGGAAGGCCACGGCAATATACACACAAGGAAAGGCAAATTGTAATTAGAGGAGGGGGCCATGGAATTAAACTCACGGCAGATTTTTAGCTAGCTAAAGAATCCTCTTTCTTACTTTCTAAATGGCATTGCATTTGGCATAAAAGAGGAGCCACCACTTTGAAAGCCTACATCCAAATGAAGGAGCTCCAAAATAATTCTATGCTTTTGATTCTTAAAACAAACACATGGCCCCATGGTGGACAAGTCATTTTGGCATGATATGGAACAAAACAAAAAGACCAAATGGAAGCCACCACATCCCTTTCTTTGCTGAACGTGATTTCAATTGGCTTCTTGGCCTTTGAAGAGAAAAAAACACAAGGGACCACCACTCTTGCCAAAGCTCACGGTTTTTAACTTGGTGCAGAATTTTTGAAGTGCTTTTCCAATCAAAGCTCACGGCCCACATGCCAAAGAGAGTTGGATTTTCAATTGATAAATGGAAGTGTTACGGCATGAAGCACAAAGGCATGTTACAGCAAGATCTTCATTGCTGCAAAGTGAAGAGAAACAGCACGCCTCAACACAAGACCTTCACGGTCCAGCAGCAAGGATGCAGTAACCCGTCCAGCCATCTCCAAGTCCAGCAGCCCCTCCGTTCTTCTCAAATACAGCAGCTTGGAGCTGGAGATGCACACACGGAAGAAAAGACAACCAAGCGTCCAAGGTTGGGCAGCAGCTAACATCTAAGGAGCTGGAGTGGTGTCACGGCCCTGGAAGAAGGTGAAGCATCCATAAAGAGAGTGTCCAGCCATTGGAAGAAAGAAGAGAAGCCATGGATGAATGGAAAGGAGAAGGAAGGAAGCACGGTCTAGCTTTGCACAAGGAGAATGGTGTTCTCGGCTAGCATGGAATGGAATTGAAGCAGAAACGGACACAACAAAATGAAGGGTCCCACCTATTTCCTTGGACATCTAGGAGTTAAGGAAGTCAAATGCTACAGGGGACAAAAACAAAACTGGAAGGTCACGGACACCAGAGACAAAATCCAAAATGCTGAATTGAAGGAGGATGTCCAGAGTGTTGACACTATAAATTGGCAGCATAGCAGAGAAGAAAACCATTAGATTTTAAGAGTAGTTTAGGAAGAGAGCAAATACGGAAGTGTTTTATTTTCTGCAGCTTATTTTTCTTCCTCCCCGTTGGGGAGGTTTAGGATTTGTCTAATTTTACAATTTCATGTATTTGGTTTTAATTGATGTTAATTGCAAATTTCATTCTGTCAGTTTTCTATTTACGGTTTCAAAACTTCATTCACATTTCTCAATTTATTTTCACTGCACCCGTTGATTTACGTTTTCAGAAAAAGTTAAATTTCATTTTCATTTAAGTGTTTTATTTTTACCGTCTCTTTATTTTACCGTTTATTGTTTTCTGCATCGTTAAATTTTACCGTTTCTGGATTTTTACTGTTCCATTTTTACCGTGTTTAAAATTTATTTCAAAAGTTTTTAAATTTTGTTTTATTTAAAATTCAGTTGTTTTTAATTTATTTTATTTTTCAGTGTCAAAAACAACCTTTAAACCCCCCCTTTCGTAAAAAAATCTGAAACTGAACCGACATAAATTGGTCCTTGAGAGACGACCTAGGAGTCACTTCCTAAGTCCTGTACTACATTAATTTCGTGTATCAAATTTGTATGACCACGACAGTCGTATCAGTGACTCTACATGGGAACTAGAAGAAGGAATGAAACAATTATACCCTCAACTATTTCCTTGATGTATAGAATTTTCGAGGTCGAAAATTTTTGTTGTTGTTGGGGAGAATGTAAGACCTATGAAAAGTATTTACAATTTTGTTACTAGTAGAAATGAATTTCTTTGTGAATGGAAAATATAATAAGTTTATGTGAAAAGTTAAATAAGAAATTTTGGTAGCTTAATTGGTAGAAAATTTTGGTGATGGGTTCAAACTCTTTTCTACCTTTTAGTAAAAAAAAAACGAAAAAGTAAAATAAAATTTAAAATATTGATAATGGAGAAAGCATTCAGATTTGAAGGAATTATTGAGGAATCCATTATGTAAGTGGTGATTAAAAAATTAATATAATAAAATAATAAATAATATTAAAAAAATTGATTAATAGTAAAATTTTTGGACTATAAATAGTCATGAGGGGGGAGGCTATTTTGCACAAAGAGAGGAAGAATCAAGTGAGAAACCTTGAGAAATAGAGAAGAAAGAGTTAGGAAGAAATTTTTAGTTGCAAGAAGAGTAGAGCCTTTGGAGGGTTTTTGGGGAAAATAAATTCGGAACAAGAGAAGTCTGGAATAGAGGTAGGGGAGCTAACCTTTTTAAGCTTTTATATTATGATTTAGTATTGTTTTATTACTATTCATGTATTGAAATTTTGTGTGAATATTGTTAATGAAGAACATAGGTGCTTACGGTATATCTATCTATAGTGAATTTCTGTGCTAATATTATATGCTGTTGTTTTGAATCTCTAAATAAGAAATTTGTTAAAAACTAGTTGAGGAACACTTTGGCTAAGGAAAGACTTGATACTTAAGTTGTCCATTGTGACGCACTTATCTTTTTTAGAAGTCTACTCGACAGGTTTTTAACTTAAATCCTATTGAACAAATTATGTACTGTTAAATTATTGTGCAATATATCTTGTTGGAATGGAAATTTCTGATGAATTCATGTTATTGTGGTAGATATGGAATTATGAATTATAATTGTGATGGTAGGATAGAGGAATCTTAAAAACCGGAGTTGGTATATCCCTGATCATAGAGCAGCCCTGGTCCAATCCAGTAAGTTGTGACTAGTCATATGTACTGGCGTTTATGGTGAGTTTGATTTGTCAAACATTTGATTCTTCTCCGATGACCATTTATAGTGATATTTTAGAATTGTTAATTTATTTTGTGATATATTCATTTTGTATGATTTCTCTGATGATTGTAATTTATTATGTTGGATTTGAATTTATGAATCTGAACATGATATGAGTATTATGGGGAGATTTCGTAAGGGTATAATATGAGTCGAGGAATGTGAGCATGGTATGAGTCTCGTGGAGAGATTCTATAATGTCATGGTATGTGTGTATATGTTGATGTTGAGAGTCATGAAGTTTGAGATTATCCTGATACTCTAATAATCATTCAGTCTCAAGTAGAGAAGGATGAATTATGTGGTGAGAGGGGCAGGAGGTCCTGGTCTATGTGCCGGTTTTGGACATAGTGTTGAGGACTAACCTTGTGGATGGTATGGAGGGTAGGAGATCCTGGTCTATGTGTCGATTTTGGACATAGTGTTGAGGACTAAGAAGGCATCACAAGTGCGGAACCTCCCGTTGATCGCTCATCAACATATCGTCAGGATAAGTGTCTATTGGGTATTGCGGAATGAGTTTCTATTGGGTATTGTAGAAGGAGTGTCTATCGAGTGTATCAAAGTAATGGATGAGTATCTATGATGCGATTGTTGTATGATGGTATGAGTGTGTCTGACATAATTATTATATGAGGTTTGTTGAGTGCATCAAAGTAAATATGCATGCTTTATAAATGATTAGTTGCATGTTAGCTCACCCTACTTGTTTGCATTTGTGTTTGGGTATGTGCGATGATCGTATAATTCGTTATACGGGAGTAGATGAAGGAATGTCGTGTGACTCAGTGCCAAGGAAGGGAGAGATAGAAGAACTCAAGTTATAATTATGATTTTTGAAATCTGAGCTTAAAACCTATATAGACATATATCAACTATGAATTTTTAAGTGTGAGATTACGGGATGTTACCGTAAATGTAATGTTAATATATATATATATAAATTATGAATTATCAAGTGTGATATATTGGGATGTTACAGATTTCCTGTCATTTTAACATGAATACAAATTATTTCCAAAATCACAATTGTGGATGACTCTTATCCAACTTAATTATAAGGCTTAATAGGTTATTTCGTCCCCAAGTTAAGAGCTGAATTTCCGTTTAGTACTCGGTTTTAAAAATGCTTCTATTTTATCCCAAAGTAGTATAAATTGTATGATTAGATTCCTTCCGTTAAATTCACATAAACGGAGTTAACTCCAGTTGACGAATCTGCACTTTTTCTCCTCTTTCCTCTGTATTTCCTGCAATGTTTCAGCTTTTTGTATATTAATGATTTTCATAATTTCTTCAATTTTAGGAAGTGGAAGAGAATGTCGGGATGAGCGGCGGGGCCCAATGGGCCTTCAAGAAGTCCAGGAGGCGGGCATAGTGAACTTGGGACACGAGTGTGTCTGAGGGTGGAGAGGGAAGAGGGAGTATTTTTTCTCAAAGTATTGTTCAGACCATTTCAGGGTATGTTCCAGGTGGAAAGATATTCAAACTTGCAGCTAATTTCTTCCATAACCAATGCATCTCTAGGGTTGTTGTATTTGTGCTTAGGCATATGGGTTTTAGAGGAAAACTTAAGGAAGAGTCACACTCTTCTTCCACTTAATGGGTGGTTGGTATAACTCTTTGAAAGATTCAGATGGTTGTTAGTATGATTAAGTGTAAGTCTTAAGCTGAAACAACTTCCAAGGTCATGGTTGTGGTTGTTTTCACTTATGCAATTTGTAGCAGAGAATTGATCTTCAAGGAAGCTTTAGATGTTCTATATAATCGTATATAGACGTCGGGATAGCGGGATCAGACGTCTATATGGCAGAAAAAATAACTTTTCATCTACTTGTCAGACATATAAACGTCTGTTAGGAGGGGCACCGACGTCTATAATATTATAGACATCGGGGACTGTTAACTCTTTGGCAAGTGTACCAAATCGTTCAAAGTAATAAACCGGTAAGACCGGATATCGTTTCCCAAGAGACTCGTGTAATACTTTAAAACCGTATAATAAGTTAACTAACTTAGACTAAGAATAACATCATTTTGGTATGATTCAAGTGTAATAAAATTTACATTCATAAATATGTGATACAATGAACGTCTTAGAGGATAAAAGATTGAAAATGGTTAATGGATAATGAAACAATATGGATGAGATGTTGGAGAATGATTGTAATTACTACGCTATCATGCAAATGCACATTACTACTTCATCAATTGATTGCGTTTGTCAACCTTCCTACTATACTTAGACCCAATTCCTTGGTAGAAAAAGCCTAGACTCACTTTTGCAGTCCCAATTCCTTGGTAACCTAGAAAGTTCATCTGCATTACAATTAGAGGTTTATGACAACTAAAGGATCAAGCTCCATTCCTAGATACAATCTCCTATAGGTGTTAATTCCAGTTCAAGATCCACACAATATTTTCCAATATCTAGCAAATCTTAGAATCATGCTATGGTTGATCAAGTCACAACAAGCTTTAAGAGAAGGAAATTAAACACTCACAATCAAATGAAAGAAGCTTAAATTCATTAAAACTCAAGTGCATTTACATGAAAGTTTCGTAACTACATCATTCCCCAACAAATTGAGATTAGTTCTCCATAGTCATGGAGAACTTGAGCTTACAATGGAGAAAAATGGAGGAATGGGGATCCAAGGAGGAAGGATGGAGAGTTTCCACTGCTCAAAACCAGCTCCCTTAGGTCTGAAAATGGTGTTCCAAGCTTTAGCCGCCAAGAAGATGCCACCCTCAGTTACAGAATGCTTTAAATAGATCTAGGGTTCCAGGTCAGCAGAGGTCGCGCCCGGGCGCCCTCTTTCTCGCGTTCAGGCGCGGAGCTCGCGCAGATGGTCGCGCCCGGGCGCCCTCTTGGTCGCGCCCAGGCGCGGAGCTCGCGCAGATGCTCGCGCCCAGGAGCCCTTTTGGTCGCGCCCGGGCGCGAGGCTTGCGCAGAAAAAGTATCCTGCCTCCTTCTTCTTGGGCGCTTAGGCATGAACTTCCTTTCCTGCTCCATCAGATCCTGCTTTTGAATCCTTTTCTTGCTCCCATTCTTGGTAAATGCAGTACTTCTCTAACAGCTTGCAATTCTCCTACAAATTTGACGAATTAATGATGAAAACTTGTATGTAACGCTTAAGCTAGACTTATTCGCAAACTTAGATAAAAAGGGAGGATTAAACATGTTTCAAGCTTAAAAAGGGTAGATTTGGTACAAGAATTGGTTCAAAGATAATGGTAAAAATTACCGTTATCACAACCCCAAACTTGAAATCTTGCTTGTCCTCAAGCAGAAAAACAAACAAATGAACTGGTTTGAACAAACAACTCAACTTTAATGCTTCATCACTCAACAAGAGTAAAATTCAATCATGCTTGCTCATCATGTTGACTAGATTTTTGTCACAAGAGGTGAAACTTTCACTGGTGGTACTCACAAAATTACAGAATTTAAACATCAGCTATGTTCTATGAGGGACCAACACACATGGCAAAAGTATTTTCTTAACTAACATGGAACCCTTCCTCTGAAAAGAAACTGTTTCACTCACTTTCACAGGTGTATGGGGATGTGTGTCTCTCACTCAAACATCACAATATCACACAATTGAACTTTGCCTTTCATTTCCCTTACAATGAACACACTTACCTATAAATTTGAAGTACAAGAACATTCAAGGCTTTACAAAGGTTGGGCTAAGAAGGAGCTTTGGTTTTTCTAGGCAAAACTAATACTAAGAGAGCATTCATTTTAGCACAAGATAACAAAGTCTCGCGTTATTCCACCAATTGTAAGCAAATCTTACTTATTTTTCTCTTTTTGTAGTACTTTTATTTTATTTTATTTTTTTGTAAATTTTCCTTTTTCTTTTCATTTTGGCTCTTAATGTCATTTTTCTCATGTCACCTCAAATACCCCAAACTTGAACCATTTTCCTGTACCCCACTTGAATGCTAATCTTAGCTTAAGGTAGAGGGATTACAAATTTTTCGGATTGCTTTTTAAGGTTCATGGATGGGCTACATAAGGTTACAATAGGCTTTGGGTTCAAAAACTTAAGACAACAAAGGGAGAACAAGACAACCTTGATCATGTGTAATGAACAAGTAAATGATCCACTTCAGGGAAAATCAGGCAAAACTCAATTGTGCTTCTAAAGTGAATTCATTCAACAATAATTCTGGAGCACAAAATCTCACTAGGTTACTTAGGGTTCCATATTTGTTTTCAAACACAATGCCATGCATATTAATCACAAGAAGAACAGCGCATGAAATTCATTCAGTCGAGCGTAACCACAGTGAAAAAACTACCCAACTCGATCCTAATTTCTCAAAGTCTCGCAGAGTAAGAGCAAACATAAGTGATTTCTAATCAAGTCAAGTTCAAAACATTTTCATCAACATGTTCATTCAACCAAGTTCAAAATTTGACCAAAAGTACGAGTGCTGAAATTAAATTAACTACGGAAATTAAAGCATGAAAGTAGTAATTTTTTATGAAAGAGATGAAAGTTGCCCGTCTCATTGTCTCATCTGTCTCCTCAAGAATCACTCTCAGTGTCCTCCTCTTCTTCTTCCTCTTCAGATTGCTCCTCCTCATCTTCCTCTTCAGATTGATCCTCTTCCATTGCTTGAGCTCCAGAGGATGTTCCAGCTCCCCCATCAGTAGAGGTCTGGTCCCCAGGCCAAGCTACTCTTGCAGCATACTCCTCAGAAGTCATGAAACCTGGGTGAGAGAAGGCGTAGACCTGACGCATCATGTCTGCGTAAGCAAGGCCCATCCTGTGGAGTGCTTCCAGCTTAGCATTGAGGTCAGCCATATTGAAGGGGTTTTGTGGGCCGTCTTCTTTAGGCTGTGCAGGTGGTTCTGGATGATTTCTCCTATGCCTTCTTGGTGGCTGGGGTGCAGGAATGTTTTGACCCTCCTCATCAATTAAGCAGTATTGCAGGTAATAGGACCGATCAATGGTTTTCCTTGGTTTCTCAAATGGAGGCATTGAAGTGTCAACCCCAGCAATCTCACATAGGTGAGTGATCAGAGATGGGTGGCCTAGTGGAGTGTTGCTCAGTGCAGTATGGGCATAGTCATTGATCTCATGTGCAATAATGTTACCCACATTGATTGGCTGACCCTGCAGTATAAAGAAAAGGAGAAGTTCTCTACTCACATTGAGGTCAGACATATGGGAGCATGGAGATATGTTTGCATGTATGAATGCCATCCAATATTTGGAGAGAGGTGTAAGAAAGGAACGCTTGATATGCAATGGTTGTCCCTGTCTGTTTCTATGAAAGTGGCCTCTTGGGAGGCACAAAGTCCTCTCAACCTCCTGATAGTCTATCCCTGCAAAATTAGTCCGATTTGCGTCTGAATAATGACATGTTGAATTGCCCCCTGGCCACTGAGTGTTCAAGAAAGAGTTGATTGTATTTGCATCAAAAGCCACTGGCCTCCCTCGCACATAACTTGTGAACGGCTGTGGTTCGTCTGAATAGCTGCGAGCATTGGCATAGAATTCCCGGACTACATCAATATTAGCCGGTTCAGGGAAGGAGATAAGATTGCTCCAGTGTCGACGCCACACCTCTTGGGAAAATTGTGGTTCCTCCTGAGGTAGCTGTTCTACTACTCTTTCCATAAGGAGCCGTCTGTTTTGAGACTCCTCAAAATTTTTCTTATGTCTCTGGGAGAGGAAGGTTTGAGGTTTGGAGTTCTTCTTTTGCTTCTGCCTCTTTGTTGCTATGGTTTTGATTCTTTTTGTTCCTGAAACAGAGGCCATTTCTGCACAAACATGCAAGCATTGTGATTGTAAGGAGGAGACACAGAAAAATCAAAGTGAGATGTAACGTTTGTGCAAAGGTTGTGCATTCATGGCTCAAGAGCATACACAAACAATTAGGACACTCAATCACAAACAATCACAAGGAAATCAAAAGACAAAAATTGAAAAAAAACGTATGAAAAACTCAACCATGGCCAAATGCTGGCCGAACCAGTCGCGCCCAGGCGCGACTTCTGCAGAATAATTCTGCAGAATTTTCCTTCTTGGAGCCCTATTTTTGTGGTTTTTAAGGTTTTTCAGAATTCAATCCATCATGCAAGCAATTCAATTAAATACACATACTAAAACAAAGCAGTCAAAACATGGATGAAACAGAGAAAATGGAAAAACAATTGAAGATCAAAGCATGGGCCGCATTCTTGGCCGAGCCACTCGCGCTTGGGCGCGACCCTGCAAGGAGCGCCCGGGCGCGAGTTTCTGCAGAGTGCAGAACTCAGTGGCAGTGGTTTGGTTCCACTTTTCCATGATCAAACACGCATTCACACAGTTTAATTGAACAAACCTATTCTAATTCAAACAACAATCAACACATGAAAGCAAAAGAAATTTTCAAAACTAGCAAACGAAAATAAAACCTACTTGATTTGGAGAATTGAATTTGAATTTGGAAATTGGGGATCTTGAGAGAGTTGAGAGCTTGACCGTGATTGCCCAAAGAAAACGGATTTGGTGAGGAGAATGAGTGGGTGTGATGTGTAAGTGATAAAGTTGAGTGGGTGGGTTGAGTTGGGAATAGGTTTACCAAGTGAGAGAGTTCACAATGGTGAGTGGGATGGTTGTTGAGTGGTGGCAGTTTGTGTGGCTTAGATGGAAGGGTATGGTGGTTTTGGGGTTTTGGAGAGAATAGGCATGAGAGAGAGAGGGGGGGCTGGAAATTAGGGTTTGAAAATAGGCAAAATCTGACCACTGTGCACTTAAGGGCCATTTGGGTTGGGCCTGCACATGTCGCGCCCGGGCGCCCCTCGTGTGGAGGGCGCCCGGGAGCGACCAGCACGCTGCTGCATCTCGCGCCTGGGCGCGCCTGGTCAGGGGGGCTTGGGCGTGAATTCTGCAGAATTTCAGCAGACTGCAGAATGGCTCAACTCACAGTACCATTTTCTGATTTTTGCATTTTCTAGCTCTCAAAGCACCCCAGAACACCTTATTTTTATCAAACACGTTTGCTTAAATCTCCAATAAGGGAAATTCACTTGAAGAATCAATTTGAAGGTGTTCAATTTCACAAATTTTCAACATTCTCCAAAACAAGCAATTAAAAATCAAGACACAACACAATCACACTATTCACATCTCAAGCTACACAACATACTAACATACTTCCTCACAGACAAATTTTAACAAGATCTAAAACACAATCAAACAATCAACATCACACACAAATAACAAAATAACACTGAAGGAAGGTTAGAAAGGTGGGTTGCCTCCCAGTAAGCGCTTGTTTAACGTCATTAGCTTGACACACTGATGCTCAAGGATCTGAGAGATGAATGATTGTGGTGAGACGCTGAATCTCACCGCCTAGGTACTGTTTCAGCCTCTGTCCATTTACCACCCAACTTCTGTTTGGATCATCTGCTGCAGGGTTAACCAACTCAATAGCCCCATGGGGCTTTACCTCCTTTATGATGAACGGTCCAGACCACTTTGATTTCAACTTGCCTTGAAGAATTTTGAATCTTGAATTGAAGAGTAAAACTTGTTGGCCAGGTTGAAACTCTCTCTTTAAGAGCTTTTTGTCATGATACAACTTAACCTTCTCTTTATAATTCTTGGAGTTATCATAAGCTGTCAATCTCATTTCTTCCAACTCCTGTAATTGCAACTTCCTCTTTTCTGCAGACAAGGTAGAATCAAAGTTCAAGAACTTCAGGGCCCAATAAGCTTTGTGCTCCATCTCCACCGGTAAATGACAAGATTTGCCATAGACTAGTTGAAAGGGAGTCATCCCAACAGGTGTTTTCATTGCAGTCCTGTAAGCCCACAGAGCATCATCCAGCTTTAATGACCAATCCTTCCTGGAAGAAGAAACAGTTTTCTCCAGAATCCTCTTGATTTCTCTATTTGATACTTCCGCTTGCCCATTGGTTTGAGGATGATATGGGGAAGCAACTTTATGTTTCACCTCATAGTGTTTTATTATCTTTTCAAGCTGATAGTTGCAGAAATGTGATCCTCCATCGCTGATAAGAATTCTTAGTACCCCAAATCTTGAGAATATATTTTTCCTCAAGAATTTAATCACAGTGGTTGCATCATTCTTCTGACATGCTACTGCTTCCACCCATTTGCTAACATAGTCTACTGCAACCAGAATATACTCATTAGTATAAGATGAAGGTAGGGGACCGACAAAATCAATACCCCATCAATCAAAAACCTCAACTTCCAGGATGCTTTGTAGTGGCATTTCATGCCTTCTTGAGATAGTGCCCACTCTTTGACATTTATCACAACGCTTGGCGTGGGCATAAGCATCCTTGAATATAGTAGGCCAGTAAAATCCAGATTGGAGGACTTTGGCAGCTGTTCTTTCACCATTGAAGTGTCCTCCATAGGGTGAATTATGGCAATGCCACAAGATTCCTGCTGATTCTTCTTCAGTAACACACCGCCTCAAGAGATTGTCAGCTCCTAGTTTGAATAAATAGGGGTCATCCCAAACAAACTGCTTAACATCATTTAAGAATTTCTTCTTTTGTTGCCATGAAAGATCATCTGGAAGGATTCCCGCAGCTTTGAAATTAGCTATGTCAGCAAACCATGGCCTCTGTTGGATGTGCAAGAGAGTTTCATCAGAAAAGGATTCCCGGATCTCTTCTTCTTTACTTGTAACTTCATCATTGATGAGCCGGGACAGATGATCAACAATTACATTTTCACTGCCTTTCTTGTCATGAATGTGCACGTCAAACTCTTGTAGTAAGAGCACCCATCTGATCAAGCGCGGTTTGGAATCAGGTTTGGTGAGCAAGTACTTGATGGCAGCATGATCAGTGTATATAATCACCTTAGACCCAATGAGGTAGGGCCTAAATTTCTCTAATGCATACACTATGGCAAGAAACTCCTTTTCTGTGGTTGCATAATTTAGTTGTGCTCCATTCAAGACTTTGCTTGCATAATAGATTGTGTGGAACACATTCTCTCTTCTCTGTCCAAGCACTGCACCAATAGCATAGTCGCTAGCATCACACATTAATTCAAAATCTTTGTTCCAATCAGGGGATATGATCACCGGAGCGGAAATTAGCTTGGCTTTCAATGCTTCAAATGCCTTCAAGCATTCCTCATTCAGTTCAAATGGTGTATCTTTTACAAGGAGATTGCTTAAGGGCTTAGCAATCTTGGAGAAATCTTGAATGAATCTTCTATAAAAGCCAGCATGCCCAAGAAAGCTTCGAATTCCTTTTACATTAGTTGGTGGTGGAAGCTTTTCAATGACTTCCACTTTAGCTATGTCCACTTCAATTCCTTTGGATGAAATTTTATGCCCCAAAACAATCCCTTCCGTCACCATGAAGTGACATTTCTCCCAATTAAGAATGAGGTTGGTTTGGATGCATCTCTTCAAAACTGTTTCCAAATTTGCTAAACATAGATCAAATGAGCTTCCAAACACTGAGAAGTCGTCCATGAAGACTTCTATACATTTCTCCACAAGATCGGAGAATATAGCTTGCATGCATCTTTGAAAAGTGGCAGGGGCATTGCAAAGCCCAAAAGGCATCTTTCTATAAGCAAATATACCGAACGGGCACGTGAATGCGATCTTTTCTTGATCTTTTGGATCGACAGCTATTTGATTATAGCCAGAATAACCGTCCAAAAAGCAATAGAAAGCTTGCCCTGCTAATCTCTCCAGCATTTGATCCATAAAGGGAAGTGGAAAATGGTCTTTTCTTGTGGCTTTATTTAACTTCCGGTAGTCAATGCACATTCTCCAACCAGTGACAGTTCGTGTAGGTATAAGCTCATTTTTCTCATTACATATAACTGTCATGCCACCCTTCTTCGGGACCACTTGCACAGGACTTACCCATGTGCTATCAGAGATAGGATAAATGATCCCTGCCTCAAGAAGCTTGAGAACCTCTTTTCTCACCTCCTCTTTCATGACTGGATTTAGCCTTCTTTGAGGTTGAGTTGCTGGTTTAAAATCATCTTCCATAAAAATGCGGTGCATGCAATAGGTTGGACTTATCCCTTTTAAATCAGAGATAGACCATCCTACAGCTCCTTTGCTTCTTTTCAACACTTCAATCAACTTTTTCTCTTCAGCAGATGATAAGGAACTGCTGATAATCACAGGCTTGTTGTTACCCTCATCTAGAAAAACATACTTTAAATGAGAGGGTAAAATTTTTAGTTCAAGCTTCTTCTCTTCCATCATGACATCAGTCTTTATATCTTCGATCTGTACCTCATTAGATGGAATCTCCTTCAGCACATCCAAATCTGTTAAACGTTCTTCAATCATTCTCTCTTCTTCTTCATTGAGAGATTCACGTGCATCTATGAGTGTTTTTATCAGCGGGGACGACACATGTATCTCCCTTTCTACCGTTATGCATGCTTCGTCAAGCACATCAACTTGAAAACAAGCTCCCTCATCAGTGGGGTGAGACATTGCTTCAAAAACATTGAAATTCACCTCTTCATCTTCCACCCTCACCTTGAGCTTACCATCATCAACATCGATGAGTACTCTTGCCGTCTTCATGAATGGCCTTCCAAGGATGAGTGGTACCTCCACATCCGCCTCCATTTCCATGATAACGAAATCCACTGGAAACACAAATTTATCTACTCGTACAAGGACATCCTCCACTACACCAAGTGGATACTTGATGGATCTGTCTGCCAATTGTAGGCTCATCCGAGTAGGTTTGAGTTCAAGCTCTCCAATTTTCTCAAATAGAGAGAAAGGCATCAAATTGATGCTTGCACCCAAATCGATCAATGCTTTTCCAATAGCTAGCTTACCTATAGTGCAGGGAATGGTGAAGCTACCAGGATCCTTGAATTTAGGAGGGAGGAGCTTCTGGATAATGGCACTGCAGTTACCTTGAACTTCAATGGTCTCTTCCTCAATGTATTTCCTCTTTTTAGTGAGGAGTTCCTTCATGAACTTTGCATAGGCCGGCATTTGTTGTAGTGCTTCTGAGAATGGTATTTTTATCTCCAATTGCTTGAAGATATCCATGAACCGTCCAAACTGCTTTTCTTTATCCTTTCTTGTGTATATTTGTGGATAGGGAAGGGGCCTCTCAACTTCTTTTTCTTTTCTTTTTCTTCTCTCATCCTCTTCTTCTTTTTCTTTCTCTCCACTAACACTATTCTCATTTTCTTTTCTCTCATTCTCTTCTTCTTTTCTATTCTCACTCTTTGTCTCATTTTCATCTTTTCTTTCATCACTCTCTTCTGAGTTCTTTTTCTCTCCACTCACTAACAACTTACCACTTCTTGTAGTGATTTCCTTGCACTCCTCCTTTGGGTTGGTTTCAGTATTAGCTCCAAAACTCTTATCAGGTTTTTCTTCTAGCTTCTTGGCCAGTTGGCCAACTTGTATCTCCAAATTCCTTATGGATGCTTCCGTGCTTTTGTGATTGGAGATGGATACTTGCATGAATTGTTGAAGAGTGTCCTCCAATTTAGAGGTCCTGTCTGATAAAGAGGGGTGTGGTTAGTATTGTTGTTGAGGTGGTCTGTTTGAAGGTCCAGCTTGTCCTTGGCCCATGCTTGGGTGCGGTCTCCATCCTTGATTAAAGTGATTGTTACGGTTTTGATTACCCATATAGTTCACGTCTTCTTGGGTATTGACCTGCATAGCACAATGACCATTAGCATGTTCTCCACCACACAATTCACACCCTTGATGTTGGGCTTGTAAAACATTCTGGAGTTCTTTTGGCAATTGAGAGAGTTTGTTCATGAGCGCTTCAAGCTGTTGGGTCATTATCTTGTTTTGGGCTAATAGAGCGTCCTGAGATTGTAGTTGAAAAATGCCTTTTTGCTGAGCCCTTTCATTCTGCAATTCACTGTCATTTGCAGCCATGTTTTCTATTAGCTCATGAGCTTCTTCTGGTGTCTTCCAACGGATATTTCCTCCAGCTGAGGCATCTAACATCAATTTGGTTTGGGATCTCAATCCTCCCAAAAACATGTTGAGAACGGTAGGTTCATCAAACCCATGAGTGGGTGTCTTTCTCAGTAGCCCTTTGAATCTGTCCCAGGCTTGACTCAAAGTCTCATTAACATCCTGCTGAAAAGATGAAATCTCCTGTTTCCCTTTGTTAACCTTGGACTGTGGAAAGAATTTGTTGAGGAATTTTGCCACAACATCCTCCCAAGTAGTGAAACTATTTTCAGGGAAAGAGTTTAGCCACATCTTCGCATTACCTCCCAAGGAGAATGGAAATAAGCTGAGCCTTATTGCCTCATCTGGCACTTGATGGATCTTTACAGTGTTGCAAATTTCCAAGAAAGTTGCCAAATGATTATAAGGATTCTCGTGTGATAGGCCATTGAATTGATTACTTTGCACCAGATGGATGAGAGCAGGCTTCATTTCTATGTTCACAGCATTTACCCGTGGTCGAGCAATACTATTAAAGTGGAGCGGTCCTGCGAAAGTAGAGTAATCTTCCAAGGTGCGCCTTGCTTGTCTATCACCATTGCCATTCATATCATCACCCATATCCCCTATTTCCTGATTAGCTGTGGAAGAGTTTGGTTGCTCAGAGATTACATGTGCGGGAGAAATGTCTCTCGAAGTTCTGTTTTCTCTCCTTCTTCGGCTATTGTTTCTTCTTGCTGTCTTTTCAACTTCAGGATCCAATAGAAGAGGTTCAACTGATGGTGTGCTTCTAGTACGAATTTTTCTCTGCATTCACTAGAAACAACAATACTAGAGCACAAGATTAACTTTAAGATCACTAAAACAAATTTATTCACAGTATAAAGAATATAAGAATAAAGCCTAAGTTGGTTAAGAATTACACAACAGTAAAGTATTAACACCGAGTCCCCGGCAACGGTGCCAAAAACTTGTTAACTCTTTGGCAAGTGTACCAAATCGTTCAAAGTAATAAACTGGTAAGACCGGATATCGTTTCCCAAGAGACTCGTGTAATACTTTAAAACCGTATAATAAGTTAACTAACTTAGACTAAGAATAACATCATTTTGGTATGATTCAAGTGTAATAAAATTTACATTCATAAATATGTGATACAATGAACGTCTTAGAGGCTAAAAGATTGAAAATGGTTAATGGATAATGAAACAATATGGATGAGATGTTGGAGAATGATTGTAATTACTACGCTATCATGCAAATGCACATTACTACTTCATCAATTGATTGCGTTTGTCAACCTTCCTACTATACTTAGACCCAATTCCTTGGTAGAAAAAGCCTAGACTCACTTTTGCAGTCCCAATTCCTTGGTAACCTAGAAAGTTCATCTGCATTACAATTAGAGGTTTATGACAACTAAAGGATCAAGCTCCATTCCCAGATACAATCTCCTATAGGTGTTAATTCCAGTTCAAGATCCACACAATATTTTCCAATATCTAGCAAATCTTAGAATCATGCTATGGTTGATCAAGTCACAACAAGCTTTAAGAGAAGGAAATTAAACACTCACAATCAAATGAAAGAAGCTTAAATTCATTAAAACTCAAGTGCATTTACATGAAAGTTTCGTAACTACATCATTCCCCAACAAATTGAGATTAGTTCTCCATAGTCATGGAGAACTTGAGCTTACAATGGAGAAAAATGGAAGAATGAGGATCCAAGGAGGAAGGATGGAGAGTTTCCACTACCCAAAACCAGCTCCCTTAGGTCTGAAAATGGTGTTCCAAGCTTTAGCCGCCAAGAAGATGCCACCCTCAGTTACAGAATGCTTTAAATAGATCTAGGGTTCCAGGTCAGCAGAGGTCGCGCCCAGGCGCCCCTCCTCAGTCGCGCCCAGGCGCGAAGCTCTCGCAGAAGGTCGCGCCCGGGCGCCCTCTTTCTCGCGCCCAGGCGCAGAGCTCGCGCAGATGGTCGCGCCCGGGCGCCCTCTTGGTCGCGCTCAGGCGCGGAGCTCGCGCAGATGCTCGCGCCCAGGCGCCCTTTTGGTCGCGCCCGGGCGCGAGGCTTGTGCAGAAAATGTATCCTACCTCCTTCTTCTTGGGCGCTTAGGCATGAACTTCCTTTCCTGCTCCATCAGATCCTGCTTTTGAATCCTTTTCTTGCTCCCATTCTTGGTAAATGCAGTACTTCTCTAACAGCTTGCAATTCTCCTACAAATTTGAGGAATTAATGATGAAAACTTGTATGTAACGCTTAAGCTAGACTTATTCGCAAACTTAGATAAAAAGGAAGGATTAAACATGTTTCAAGCTTAAAAAGGGTAGATTTGGTACAAGAATTGGTTCAAAGATAATGGTAAAAATTACCGTTATCAGGGACCCCCTAACCAACATCTATATGCCCAACTTATTTACGAAAATACCACTGATGAATAATTTATGTTGGTTATTTTGTGGTCCGACGTCTACGGGGTGACGTTAAAGGCCAATTATGCACTAGTGTTAATAAAAAACTACAATTAAATTTTAATCTTCTTTTTAAATAGTTTGTTGGCGGTTTTTGTAAACCTCGACAAGTATCCGCGGTTTCGCTTAACCTCGGTTAGTTCCAGCGGTTTTGGCAAAACTCCCGCTAATACCGACGGTGTTCTCAAAATCCTTGGAAATCGCAACGATTTCTCAAAAATCTGTCAGTAATTATTTAGTGATGCAACTTTTTCCAGGGTTTTTTTAACCCTAGATAACCTACTTTTTGGGGGTTAAAACTACCATAAACGAAAAATAACCCCAAAAAAATTGTATATTTTTGTAGTGATAGTTGTAGATTATTCGGCAAATCCTCAACAAAAGCCAGCCGTTTCCCACAAAGTTGTCCCAATATTCCACGGGCATTAAGTATTGCAATCTCACATTTATCACTTATGAAGGTTAGATTACAATTTATTTAGAAACAAATATTTCATTTTTTAATTCAAATTTTGTTTGCATTTGTTATGAATATTGTTTTGTTTTTTCATGTGTTAGTGTATTCATTTTGTTTATGAATATTTTTTAATAAATAAATCTTGGATTGTTAAACTTCAAAATACATTTGAATACTCAATTGGATTAGAAAACTTCTTTGATTTTGCTTGAGGATAAGGCTTCTAGAGATACAATTTGATGTCCATGTCCCAATTATTAGTTTATGAAATGACAAACTATAGGCATATTTGAGGAGCATTTTATTTAAAACAAGAGGACCATCTCATACTAACAACATTTAAGAGATTTATGATGTTTTTTTAGGATGAAATTATATTTAGTCTATTATGGATTTTGAGTAATTATGGATGAAGTTATAATTTTATTTCAGTTAAACTTACTTTTATATTATTATGATGACATTAAAAATAAAATGTTTTGATGATATATATTTAAACACTTTGGTAAAAAAAATTTGTCATGTCTTTTGTCTCCAATATATATTAAAATTTTGTTACAAATAAATATTATTGACAAAAATATAAGCACCTAAATACAATACAAATGAGAAAGGATAACATCTCCACATTATAATTGTCAAATTAATTAGGACATTAATCACAAAAACAATGAAAAAATGGAAGTAATCTTTACATTGAAATAATTAAAAATAATGAAATTTCAAACTTTTACAAACTAATAGTCAATAAAGAAAAACTAATTTTCGCAATATAAATTCGATATAAATCTTTGTAATCAATTGTGGCAGACTGCGAAGATTTAAAAAATCTCCACAAATTAATTTGTGAAGAGTAAAACCTTTTTTTTTAATGAAAACTGTCATGTGAATACATAATCACGTGTTAAAGATTCATTAGTTAAAAAAGGACTTTTGAAGGCGCCATATATGCTTCGGTTACGAAAAACTGAAGCATAAAACCCTATATACCTCGGTCACCAGTTCACCCAAAGCGGAATGATTGTACTGCCTCAGTTGATAGAAAACCCGAGACCTATACCATTGTACAAATCATTGCAAATCAGGCTGTCCTGTCTGACAACTTTTCAAACAGCCTTACTGCCTCGGTTTCTTAGGCACCCGAGACCTATGCACCCGTGAATGCCTGCTTTTCACCTGCTTTTTGCCTGAACCACTGACAGGTCAGCTACGACATCGGTTCTTCAGAAACCGAGGTGGTTAAGGGGGACTTTATACTTCGGCCATTGCTTTTAACCGGTGCAATATGTGATATTACCTCGGGCTTTTTAGTAACCAAGGTAGTAGCTTCATTCACCTCGACTTAACCTACACACTTTCATTTGCGTCGCCCAGCATAGCTTCTTCTCCCTAAATTTTTTTTTCTCTCTATTGAGTCAACCAAAAACTATACTATATCACTCTTCCTGTTTACTCGCCTCTCTCTGATGAGGAAACCGGATCTGGGATTTTCCATGAACGAGAGTGCGGTGACTACAAGCCCAAACCGCCGATATTTGTCACCCGAGACAGCCCCAACGCGATGCGAAGCCACGTCATGGAGATTGCCAGCGGCACCGATATCACCGACTGTGTGGTCCAGTTCGCGCGAAGGCGTTTGCGCGGCGTGTCAATTCTCAGCGGCAGCGGGGCCGTCGTGAACGTTACTCTTCGCCAGCCCACGGCTCCTGGCGTCGTCATGGCTCTCCACGGTCGCTTCGATATCCTCTCCCTCACCGGCTCGTTTCTCCCCGGACCATCCTCTCCTGGTGCCACCGGTCTCACCATCTATCTCGCGGGAGGCCAGGGACAGATCGTTGGCGGCAGGGTGGTGGGCTCACTGGTGGCGGCTGGTCCAGTTTTGATAATGGCGGGTACGTTTTTCAATGCAACTTATGAGAGATTGCCTTTGGAGGAGGATGATCAGGAGTAGGGTGGTGGCGGCGAGTCTCTGCCGGGGATGGGAGGCGGTCCTGGCGAAGCTTCGTCGTCAATTTCGGTGTATAATAATAATGTTCCTCCGAATCTGGGTCTTCCAAACGGACAACAGGTGAACCATGAAGCTTGTTCTTCTCCTTGGGGTCATGCTCCTCATGCCAGACCTCCTTTCCAAAGATGAACATGAATTTTCTCAAATCAACCAAACATTATATTACTCTTGAGAAGGATCATATATGAGTCTTACTTAGTTCAGCCAGTTAATTAATTACCTTCTAGACTTTATTTAAATATAATAATAATATTATTATTAATATTAAAAAAAAAAAACCTTACTGTCTCAGTTATGATCACAACCGAGACAGTAGAGGTGAACATACTGGATCGATTGACTTGACCCGAGGCGAAATTATTCAACTTTAGGTCTCGGTTTGGAACCGAAGCATAAAACTCTGGACTTTTTCCCTCGCCTGTATATGCATCGGTTCAGGAACTGCTGCCAAATGACGAAAATAACCGCTGTCGTATCCCTTGACTGCACTAGTGATTGAAGCATCATAGTTAATATTTACCCCTCTTTGAAATATCTTTTTTGTTTTTGCTTTTATTCTTTGGGTTGCTCTATGAACGAAACGTGGTTACTTATGCTTTCTATTATCAACTTGCAGTTGAATTTTCATGAAATTAGTGTTGGGACTAAAGGAAACAACAATCGTAGTATTAATCAGAATATTGTCCTTAGACAATCTTACAATAACATACCACCAACTGTGTCATTATTCATCCGTTGGAAATAATTTTGTAGTGATGTTTAAGTCACATGAAATCTCCACCATAAAATAACTTAAAAATTAACACAAAATGCAATGAACAATTTTTTTATAAAATATATAAAATTTAGTTATGGAATATATACTAATCAATATTAAAAATTTATTAATATTTTGAAATCGTTAAACTAGACAGTTCAAAATTTAAGACAATTATTATGAATAACACTTCCATTTGTTTTTATATCCACTTGTTTTTATATAAAACAAAACAAAAACATTTCAAATAAAAAATATACTACACAAATAAAATTTGTATTAAATTTCAAAAAGGAAAATTAAGAATATTTCAATGCAAATAAGTATAAAAGAATTTGTCATAACGATTGAAGCACAAACTTCCCAAAATATAACAATACAATTTGTTGTCGAACCTTTGGACCAATACACATTTTTCAACGTACAATTTTTAACATAACTAAATAAATTAATATCTAAATAATTAAAAATACTTAATATAACAACATGTAATATTGATTTTTAGTCTAATTTAACTTAGTAACTTCAAATGAAAATCCTAAGTTTACCTTAAAATAATAAATATAATTTCAAATATAATTTCTAATAATTTAAATTTTAAATTCTAAAAAACATAATATATTTTAAATTTAAAACCTATTTAATATTATATTAAATTAAATTAAATACTAAATAATAATTCAAATAATAAAATATAACATAAAATTACTAACCTTGAAAAGTTGTAGAGGCGACAATAAATAACGTTTCAGAAAACAAATAACACTTCAGAAAACAGTGACATAGTGAAACAATAGTGTGATGGGACTACACAAAGCAACAAGTATTAATCAGAATATTGTCCTTTGACAATCTTACAATAAGATACCACCAACATTGACACTATTCTTCCATTTGATAAGAGTCATCCACAAGTATCACATGCCAAATATGCTAAGTGAGATGAGTGTCGTGAATCAAACATGTAGAGTAGATGAATGTCAGATGTTAGATATGACAGACATGCAAACTTTGCCAACCTTTCCCTAACTACTGTACACACTCTTGTTAGTCTAGTACTGTGTTAGCCACAATTTTATGCGTGTTATGGTTTACCCCATGAGTTCCTTCAATATATAGACCCTATAGCCTTGGAGCAAACCATTCATTTTTTCATAAATCAGAAGAAGAAAGCTTTGAAAGAAAATAGCATGTCTATTGCACCTTCCACTCTTCTTCTTTCTACTCAACATGCACCACCTCACATCACCACGAGACCTTGTGCAAGTTTTCCTCCAAGCTTTTGGGGAGATAATTTCCTTCAGTATCATTCACATTCACTGGTACTTTCTTTTCTTTTTCTATTCACAAATATCTACACAAATATATTATATAATATTCAGCCATTACTAGGTTAGTCTTAATGCAGAGTTTGAAACTTCTTTTCACAACAAACTGCGACACCTTTTTCTTCAGAGTTTGATATGCTTAATAATTTGAATCCCTTCATCTGTGGCTGATTGTGCAGTGCATGGTATTGCACATGCTCTCTTGTAGCCTCTCATACAACATAACTTTTACCTTAAAGACCCAATCCCCTTATTATTTTCATTCTCTTTAAGGTTCATCTTCAAAATTTTAGCCAAAACAACCACCTTCAAAATTTTACCCAAAAGATCGAGCGAGCATCCTCATACTGTTTCTTACTTTTGATCCTCCAAAGTGCTGTCTTAACTAATATTTCACCTTCAAAACTTGTTCTAAAAAGTTAAAGTTATATTCTATATTATATTTTGAAGTTTTCAAAATATTCTATATAGAAATATATATATATATATAGAGGATGTTACTTCAGTTAAAATGAGTTGTAACCCGTGAGTCCACTCGATTCACCATGAGTTTAAGTTAGGTTGGGTTTGAAAAAAATGTAATTTTTTTATGCAGGTTAGTTTCCAGGGTGTTGCTCCCTCCACCACCACCCTATACTTCCTCCACCTCCCCACATTATTTTAAATACATTTATATCCTTAAGTTAAAAAGATTTTTACTTTTACCCTATTTTAAATAATTTGAAATCCTAATTTTACTTTCCCAGTACCCACCCACGGAACTCTCTTCCCCTTTCCTCATTTTCGTTTCACCTCCCCACCTCCCGCACTTCCATTCCTTTTTCTTCCCAGTTTTTTTTTTGTTTGAAAGCTTCCATTGTCGCCGTGATGTGAAGGAGCATCGCCGCCGTGGTGTGGAGGAACATCCAGGAACGTCCAGAGCATCAACCGTGAGGAAGTATACATCAACGGAGATGTCACCTAATAAAACAAATTCTAAAATAAAAAACATAACCTTTAAACGGGAGTTGACATCTTCAAAGGATGTCAACATCTGTTTAAGGTAAAACGGATGTCGACATCCGTTTTTCCTTAAACGGATGTTGACATCCGTTGAAAGATGTCACCTCCGTTTAAAGGTTACGTTTTTTATTTTAGGGTTTTATTATTTTAGGGTTTTATTTCAAGGTTTATTCCAATACGAGGAAACACTCCACGCACTGCACCACGATAGGGAAACTGCTTGATAATTCTTTCCACCACCACCAACTTTTGCAACTTGTAGTATCTCACAACGACGAAAGAAAGAGAGGAAGAAATATAATGTTAAAATAAAAGAAAAACATTTTACTCATGTTCGAGACTAGAATAGGTTATTAATGAAATAAGTTCTGAATGGGTAAAATTAAAAAATAATAACTCTAAAAATAAAATTTTACTGAGAGACAAAATAGTAAAGGGGAGGTGGAGGGAGAAAGGTGTGGTGGTGGAGGGAGCAACACCCTAGTTTCTAACCTGGCTCACTTAGAACACGGCTCATTCGGGTTGAACCCGTAGTGAGCTCGGTTAGCTCACCAACCCACCTAATTTAATTTAATTATTTATTATTTTGTTTTTAAATATTATTAGTTAGTATTTTTTTATTATATTGTAGATGAGATAAAAAAAAGATGTTTTAATACAGAAAAATATTATAGATTTATCTATTCAAGATTCTAATATTATAAAATGGACATATGATACAAAAATTATCAATCTTAAAAATTTATTTGTTCGCTTTTTGTGCTTGCTTTTGAATTAGGCTAAGATTGTATGATATTTTTTATTTATTTTGAATTGTCTTTGGAATTGAACATAATTTTAGAGTGAAATTTATTTAAATTTGAATTAAAAAATTGTAATTTTTTTTGTTTTAAAAGATTATAATTAAGTGAGTCAGTGAGTCAACTCGTTTAACCTATCTATTCGTGGTGGGTCGAACTGGAATTAAATTTTTTCATCTTACTAATAAATGAGTCGGATTGAGTTGACTCCCTGATTCAAATTAAAAATATTCATGCGATCTCTGAATAAGTCATAAGGCATGACTTGATTAATTTTTCAATTTAATTCTTTAGATTATTTTTTCATTGTCATTCTTCAAAACTTTAATTATCTTTTTGTTATGGTCTTTAAAATATCTTCTTTCATTTCTTGTATGAGCATAAGCTTAATTTGAATTTGTTCTTTCTCCAACATCGATCATTTTTCCTGGAAAGGAAACTCTCTGCAACGTGATTATCCAATTGTATCGTTATCTCAATAATATCTTCAAATTGAAGTAAATGAATAATTTGGTGTTCAATAAGATATATGGTTTCAATAAAGAAATATGATTTGACCGTTGATTCAATTTTTTTTTCAGAATATAATTAGGATAAAATATTATTTAACATTGGGAATCATTTAATCAATTCTCAATTTCAAATAATTAAATAAAATTATCAATTCAAATAATAAATCATAGATTAAAGGAAAGAACTTAGTCAAATCACAGGTCATTTTGACGTAATGCGTTTAGAAATATGGTATTTAATTCATGTGAGTCTACACAATTTGAGTTGTCTAAAGCCTTGATTGTCTACTGGTTTGGTTTGTCAAGGGACTTAAGTTGTCTAATGCCTTAGGACGTCTAACATTTTAGGTCATCTAATGTACTGATTTGTCTACTTTTTAGATTCGTCTAGTATCAAGACTTTGTTTATTGCATGTGTCAAATGTTCAACTTTTATAAATACTAATAAAACTTAAATATAAAAGATTAAGCATATAAAAACACATATCCAGAATATATATTTTGGTCTGCTAAACATGTTTGTTTCATATTTAAAGTATATGTATCAATTAGATAATTTCCTTGTCTTGTAGTATGAGTGTTTTGTTATTATCAAAACTTTTTTAACTTGAGGGACTCGTTGCTTCAACAATAGGATTATACATATATTTGCAAAATAACAAATCTTCAATATTGGATTTTCATACCGAATAATTGGTGAAGTCCAATTTAATCATGATTTCAACACATTATTAGTTTTCATCTTCAAAGTACAAACCAAATCTTCTCAAAGCTCCTAAACAAAGCCCTGATACCAATTATTAGAAAGATAATGAAAATAACAAGCAAAAGCAAAACCTAGATCAAAGATTCCCTTCCCTACACAAATTTGTACAACATACAGTGGTTGCTCTTTTCTTTTCACACGAGAGGCCTTCAAAGCTATTGTCTTTCTGTCTCCCTCATAAGAACTTAATGCAAAGGATTGTATTATTTTAAATTTTATAATAGGTTGATAATCCATAAAGAAAAAATACCCCATTTTTTTCTTAGTTAAGTCCTCATGAACCCAATAATTAGTGTCTCACCTGGCAATCTATAACACTTATATAAAAAATAACGTCAATGAAAATGACAATCACTCACATGTGCATTAATATTAACAGTCTAATTGTTTATTAATATCAATGAGAATCAATGTGTTTAAATCTTTCTAAAACATATTGAAGACATTTTTTAAACTATTTTTTTAAAATGTGAATGAAATTATTAAATCAATTTGAACCATTACAGCCTATTTAAGATCAATCAAGACTTTACAAAATCTTTTAGAGAGATAGAAAACCCTCCTACATTGTTTTTTTTATTGTGTAAGCTTACTATAGGTTTCGAATTATTCACACGTGCCTGTTTTTAGTTCCTCTTTCCATCCCATCTTCATTACAAAAACTTCTTTCTTTGCAACTGAGTGCAGGAAATCAATGACCATATGAAGCAACAATTTCAAATGCAGAAGGAAGAAGTGAAGAAGATGTTTCTACCTTCAAGCAATAGTATCTTACAAAAACTAAATTTCATTGATTCCTTGCAACGTTTGGGTATATCTTATCATTTTCAACATGAAATTGATGAAGCATTACAGCAAATCTACAACACATCTACAAATGATAATGTCATAACAGAAGAAGGTTGTCTCACTATGTGGCGTTACTATTTCGTTTGCTTAGGCAAAGAGGGTATCATATTTCGTCAGGTATGTAGAACTTTGCCACCATATATCCTTACCAAACGATTCATGAACCATATTATATGCATAGATTCTTTATAATCCAACTTATATATTCTATAGATATATTTAACAAATTCAAGAACAATAAGGGAGACTTTGATCAAAAGATTGCAAAAGATGTACAAGGATTGTGGAGTTTGTTTGAAGCTTCACAGTTAAGGATTCACGGGGAAGATATATTAGATGAAGCACTTGATTTCACACAAACACATCTAAAGTCCTTGATTAATCAATTGAGTTCATCCTTTGCTGCACAAATAAGTCATTGCTTAAGGAAACCTCTTCATAGGGGTGTTCCTAGGTTGGAGGCCAGACGTTACATTTCCTTCTATGAAGAAAATCCTTCCCATTGCAAAGTTCTTACATTTTCAAAACTAGATTTCAATATGCTACAAGGATTGCACAAGATAGAAGTCGGGAGTTTCACCAAGTAAGTATTACAAACCTGTAACCGTGTACTTGTAGAATAAATAGTTTTAATAAAACAGATGAAGAACTAAGAAAAGATTTTTTGGACAGACATATATGATTTCACCACAAGCAAAATTACTATATGCATTCATAACATTGCCTTATGCTTATACAACAAAACTTTTAAATTATAAAAATGAAAGAGTTAAGTTGCTATTAAGCTGTCAACTATCAATAACATTAGCTGTGTTTTTTCTGCATGCAGATGGTGGAAAAAGTCAGAATTTACAACAAAGGTCCCATATGCAAGAGAAAGGGTACCAGAGTGTTATTTATGGCCAATTTCCCTGTCCTATGAACCTGAATATAGTATTGCAAGAAGGATAGGGAGCAAATTAACTGGGTGTATCTCTCTTCTAGATGATACTTATGTTGCCTACGGAACAATAGAAGAACTTGAACTCCTCACACAGGCAATTCAGAGGTTGATCTTAGTTCAAATTATATGATCAACCAATTTTATATGATATTATCACAATGGGAAATTTAATGATTTGAAAAGTCTTCACCAGTTGACTATTTTTATTCTACTATTTTAGTCCCATGATATTATTGTTTTTAAATTTAAATTCACAATTCTCCTTTTGTTCGTTTGAATTTCAGATGGGATATTAGTTCCATTCAGTCTCTCCCAGATAGCATGAAAGTAGTGTTTAATGCAATTATAGAAGTGTGTGATGAAGTAAAGTTGGCTACCATAGAGAGTAAAAACTCGAACACAGTGGTGCAATGTGTTAAAGAAGCTGTAAGTTCTTCATTCATATACTTTTAAACTAGTCAACTAATTAATGTTTGACATCATTTTCTTATAAAGTAACTAATTAACATTCAAATTATTTTACTTGCAGTTTGGTAACTTGGCACGAGTCTACTTGACTGAAGCAAAATGGAGTCAAGAGATTTGTATTCCAACATATCAAGAATATAAGGATAATGGAGTTATATCTTCTACATACCCTCTTATGATAACATCATTTATTCTTCTAGCAAAATCAGCACAATACGTGTTTGATTGGATTTCGAGTAATCCAAAAATCATTGAAGTTGTTTCGCTTATTGGCAGACTTGGGAATGACATATGCTCACATAAGGTACAATATATTTATTTTGATTCAAATCTACAAAAATTTAATGGTGCTTGATGCCTTGGATTTGCTTTGATTATTTGTAGTTTGAACAAGAAAGAATGCACGTGGTTTCAGCAGTTGAATGCTGCATGAAACAATATGAGATTTCAGAGGAAGATGCGTACAAATTCATTGAGAAAGAGATTGAAGATTTGTGGAAGGTTATAAATGAAGAGTGTCTCAAGTCAGACCTTCTCACTAAACCTATGCTTGATTGTTTTCTTAATGCAGCCCGCATAACTGAACTTGCCTATGAAAACTTCAAGGATAAATACACAGATGGGAAACTATGGAAGGATGACGTTATTGCATTACTTGTGGATCCCATAAGCATGGAGAAACCCAATGGAAATGATATCCATTATAAATAACTATTTATGTATTTATTCTACATCTTGTTTTATTTGTTTGAATGCGTTCCAATATTTTATTTGAAGTAGCTACCCCAATGTTATGTGATGTATATTTTCATTGTTCTATATAAAGTCTTAGTATCAGTTCTTTTTTTTACACTGGCGTAATTATTTTTTTCAAATTTATCAAAATGAGTAAACTAGTAAAAAATTACACAAATAGATAAGTCCTTTGAATAATACGACTTACGAATAAAAAAATTTGTTTTTCATTTATTTTAGACTAACTAGGAAGAAAGAAATCGTATTTTGAAAATGTGACAATTTTTTTTTATTTGTTTATAGAAGTCATGCTTTATAAATATTTTTACTTTTTTAAATTTTTTTGGTTTACAAAAAGGTCGTACATTACAAGAAAACAATAAATTAGAGTCAACCAAAAGACAACTTTACACATTAAAAATCGACGCTATAGCGTCATTCTAGAGTCATAAATCACTTTGATGCAAAACTCATGGAAGCTATGAAAACTAGAGTCGGAGATGAACATGATGCTAGTAGCGTTGACCTAGCCCTTTCGAAGGTTTCTATAATAAAATAATGTTTAATTTAGAGTCGTTAAGGCCAACTCTACTATAAAATAATTAAAACAGTAGCATCATCTTGGTCATCCTAAGGGCATCGAAACTTTAAAATTAATTCTTTGGTAAGAGTCAGCCTAGCCAATGCTACCTATAGGCATTGTAAAACAGACACTCTATTTGATGAACTTTGCAGAAGTTCCTTAGCATGATACCTGATAACAATGTAGACATGATGACTCCAAGCTTCACGGATTGATAGAAGGAATCTCGAATTTAGATAAACAAAAATGATAAAAGGTCCAATGATGACTCTATTCTTTTACTATTAATACTTTTATTTTTATTACTTTAATTTTAATTTTTTAATAAAAATATTCTAAAAATATAAATCATATTTTAATAATTATTGAAATACAAAAATACTATAAATAATATTAAAATTTTAAATTAAATTTAATAATTATTAAACTTTAAATAAAAACAATATTTTAAAAAATAACTTTATCAGATATTGATATCTGATAAAAGAAATATTTTTAACCTCGGGTTTTGATATGCGAAAGTTTTTTAAAATTTAATTTTCTATTTAAACATTATAAATTAATACAAATTTATACAAAAATTAAAAAAATTATAAACTAATACAATATAATTAAAAGGCTAACGTAAGGAAAGATTTTAAAAAACAATCAAACAAATCGAAAATGAACATCTAAAAATTACAATATGGAATGTTGATATTCAATTTATCATGCGTTGGATCTCGACATTGGATGTTGTGATTTTTGAATATCTATATGCATATATGATAGTCTCATGTACACATCAAACATAAATCGGATATAGACATCCGAAAATTATAACATCTAATGTCAAGATGCAGAATGAATCGGATTTTGACATTTGATATTGTGATTTTTGAATGTTCATATCCGATCCATGTTTAATGGTTTTTTAAAATCTTTCCTTATGTTAGCTTTTTAATTATTGTATTAGTTTATAATTATATTTTAATTTTTGTATAAATTTTTATTAATACAAAAAGTTGTTGCCACGTCACCACATCTGACCATCAAGAAGTTGTCATGTCATTAATCCTCTGCACACCAAATTAACCAATCAGTTGTTGCCACGTCACCACCCTTGACCACTACAAAAAAGGAGGGCATTACCGAAGGCCAGAATCCTTCGGTAACATCCAAAAGCCGTCGATAATGACAATTTACCGAGGGATTAGCGACGGCTATTAGACCGTCGGTAAACATGTTGTCGCTAACCATTACCGACGGCCTATGGCCCTCGGTAATTACCGAAGGGCAGAAGCCTTCGGTAATTACCGAAGGACAGAAGCCTTCGGTAATTACCGAAAGACAGTATCACATAACAGCTCATTTATTTCTCTTTATTTCTCTATAACAACTCATTTATCACAAGGCAAATTCCAATTCACTATAACAGCTCATTTATTTCTCTGAAAAATCTGCACTTATCCAATTAAAAAAAACACAATTTGTGAATGCACTAGAACAAGTTCACCGACCAGCTTAAGCAGACAGGTCAATTTGACCAAATAATAGCAACGTGCAAAATTGAATTCCTAATGCACTACACCTACAATTAACCAGACGAATCTGATACATATTGCATGATATGACAAAACAAACAGCAATTGCACTACTTTCCCTTGTGATCTTCGAAGCTCTTTGGAAATATCTCGAAGCTGAGAGAGCGTAACAGGATTCCCTTGAAGGACCCATTTCTGAAGAATGTTTGTGGCGCTTCGCTTGGGGAGCCTTAGCCTCAAGATTCTGCTCCTTAGGTCATCACCTTCCACACTCTCTTCAACTAAATCACTGCTCACAGCACCCAAAGACACAAATCTTGTTCTGTTCTAAACATAAGTAAAACGATTACTTCTGCAAGATTTTTATTCCTCACCAAGAAATACAATCCTTGAGGCAATCCCATCAGGTTTTCTCCCTTGGCCTCGCTTCTCCGAATGGACTAACCCCTTAGGTTTCCCCACATTCCCATCCCCCCCTTTATTGGACACCAACAGAGACCGAGGTTGCAGAACAAGCCTTGGTCTCCCTCCACCAGCACCAACACTCTCACTACCAACGTTGGATTCGCCTATCTTCTTGTTCTAGTCATTTGAATCAGCATGGCTGGAGCCAAACCCAATAACCTTCCTCTTTCAGTCAATTTCAGTCCAACACCACTTCACTGCAACGCCCTCGACACGCCAACCCCAACAACCCCTACCTCTGTCGCAACACTCACAAGGACCAAAACACGAACCCTAGCCGCAAACCAGCCACCAACGAACCGCCGTCAGCGTCTGCAACAGCAACCACTTCAAACCGCCTTAGGGCGACAACCTCACACTTCAAACCAACGAATCGCTTCGAACAGAGAGTAGGGAATGGAAGAGCGCCACCTAGCAACGAACCTCCGTCAACATCCACACCACTAAACTCGCACCGTCAAACCGTAGTGTCGAACCGACTGACCACCACCACCCCTAACGCAAACGCCAACTTCCACGAGTCACCACCCTCCATAGTAATAGCCACCAACAAACCCACCTCCGTTAGCAACACGACAATGGCTTAGGGTGACCAACTTCGGCTTACGGTAATGACGAACAGACCAGGGAAGGGGAGAGAGGGATTTCTGAAATTGAAGAGACGAGGGAATTCTGAAATTGGGGAATTCAGGGCAAAAAAACCAAATTTCTAATCGCTGACATTACCGAAAGCCTACATGCCTTCGATATATTATGTGACCAATACTTTACAGAAGGCCTAAAGGCCGTCGGTAATTACGCTCTTTCCTGTAGTGGACACATCATCATCTTCCCCAAACAGAAACCCTAATTTCATCATCCTAACCTAACCCTTGCCGCCACTACCGTGCTGCCGTCATCACCATGCTGCAAGGCGCCGCCGCCGCAAACCCCAATGTCGCGTCGCCGCTATGAACCCTAGATCTGACCAACCACCTCATCGCCAGCGCCGTCGCACAGCAACCATCGTCAAAGCCGCCGCAGGAGCAAAGGGAGAAGCCCTTTCCCAATCTGAAACCCTAATTGGGTGAGAAAGAGGGTTGCCACGTGGCAAGCTTCCATTGGCCACGACCATATGAGTCAAAGCTGGTCAAACAGTCAAAGTCTGGTCAATTAAGGGGTTCTGTTGCAATTTTGGGAAATTCAGTTGGGGCTAAAGTGCAGATAGAGGAAATTTCAGGGCTTTTATTTAATTTTGGAAATTCAGAAAAGCTAAAAGATAAAATTCAGTTGTTGAATTAATTTAATTTGGGAATATCAACAGAAAATATCTTCCAAATAATGTTATAATTATCTAAATCTTTTAGTTATTTGGAAGATACAAGATAAAAGATTTTATCAACTGAATATTCAGAGTCCAAGCCCAATCAAGCCCTATATAAAGAGACCTAGGGGAGGCAGAAAAGGGGACTTGACTTCATTCATTCATTCACCACTTCTCTCTCTCTTATTTCATCTTGTATTCAACTCCATTCATGGAGAGCTAAGCATCTAGGGCTATTCTGTTGTAATTCCATTATGGATTCTGAGGTTAGATTGAGTTAATGCAATTGTTTATTTTGATTATTGCTTTAAGTTGTTCTCTCTCTATGTATTTCATCTCTCTATCAAATTAAAAGCAAAGACTCTTGCATCATAATGTGTTTGAATCTACATGCACATTGATTATATGAGTTCTAGGGTTTCTAGGTTTAATTAAGAATCTACTTTGATTTAATTTAGGAACTTTCAGATGATTAATTGGTTTTTACTATCAATTGAGAATGTACTTTGATTGGTAGTAATAATTTCAACTATAATCAATTGAGAATTTACTTTGATTGATTAGTTTTTAATTTGGTTAGGCGATTTAAGAATAGACATGATTAAACACAATAGGATTTGATTGAGAATGTACTTTGGTTGAATTCATTGTGAATAATCTAGAAAGGTTTTGCATTTGATTGAGAATTTACTTTGGTTAAATGCATGATCGCCCTCAAATTAATTAAGAATGTACTTTAATTAATTTGAAACTTAAATAATAATCGATTGAACAATTATCTGTGAATAACCGATGATGAATCTATCTTGGAAAAGTAGTGGAATTAGCCTATTTCATCATAATTGTTTTAAAGTTTCTTATTTGTTCTTTAAACCTTCTCCAAACATCATTTTTATTTTTGAACATTGCATTGCATTCATAAGATTCAAAGATTAAAAGGCAATTCCGTAATCGTTGGGAGACGACTTAGGGTTACTTTAACCCTATCTACTTTCTTGAATACTACTTGACAATACTGAAGTTGACTTGAAAAGTAGTATTAATTTGATAGCTTCAACGACAGCCTATCAAATTTGGCGCCGTTGCCGGGGAGTACGGTTAGTATTTTGAATATTTTGATTCTTATTTTTATTTTTATTTTTTATTTTTTTTATCTTTATTTTTTTTAACGCACATACATTTAATTTAATTTGAAGTATTTTGTAGTCTTTAGTCATTATTGTTTTAGCAAAAAAAAAAAATCTTTGTTCTTGTTTTAATTCAGAATTTCTCTTGAGAAATACTTGAGGCTAGTTTGAATACACTCTGGCTAGGAAAGACTTGGTACTTAAGTTGTCCATTGTGACGCATCTCTCTTTCCTGGGAGTGGACCCAACAAGTCTCTCTTATCTCTTATTTGAAATCTTTCTCTAAAGCAAGAACAAAAGAAAAAAGAGAAGTAACAAAGAAACAACTTGAAGCAGATTGCGTAGTGCATGACCAGAGCTAACCCGGGAGAATTTTATCAAATTAACCCGGAAGTCGAAAGGAATTTGCGTAAGCTGCGGAGAAGATTGAAATTTGGGTGTTCTACTGAGGGAATACTTCCTACATCTGAAGTCATACCACCTTCATTATCTCCCATCACAAACATACCATCTAATCCTTTACCTGATCCTAACCCAAACAATATGGGACAAAGAACCATCAAACAGTTAGCCACGTCCCAGAATACAGTTATCCGAAGTAACATTGAATACCCTAATGAGGAGTGGGAGTTGAGACCTGACCTGTTAAATGCCTTACCAAAGTTCAATGGGTTATTAAGGAAGAATCCACACAAGCACTTGAGACAATTTCACATGTTGTGTGAAAACTTTAGATCTCCCATGATCACAATAGAGAGCCTTAAAATGAGAGCTTTTCCTTTTACTCTTCAAGGAGCAGCTTAAGATTGGTGGTATTATCTCTCTGCACGTATCACAAATTGGGAAACTATTGAAAGACTCTTTCTTGAGAAGTATTTTCTTGCATCTAGATTATCAGCTATCCGTAGAGAAATTCAAGATATAAGACAGAGAGATAGAGAGAATCTTAGTGAATATTGGGAAAGATTCAAGAAACTATGTTCTTCATGCCCTCAACTCCAAATTGAAGATTTTATTCTAAGCTTTTATGAAGGCTTAAGTCCTACTGATAGGTCATGGGTAGATGCTGCAAGCGGAGGATCTTTCTTAGACATGTCACCAGATGTTGGCATAGATCTAATAGAACGGAAGGCAGTAGACAATCAACAGTATGGCACAAGAGAAAATTCAGTTACTTTGCTGAAGGGAGTGCATGAAATTGAAAATGGTGTAGTTGATGGAAAGAGGATAGATGAAAGATTGAATAAGCTAGAAAGCAAACTCGACGAGATTGCAAGTTTGTTTAAAACCTCAACTCCACAAATTGCTAAGAAGTGTGGAGTTTGCATTTCAACTAACCATTATACTAATGAATGTCCTAGCTTGGTGGAAACCACTGTGGAAAACTCATCTCAAGCTTTTGCTGCAAACGTGATTAGAGGAAATAGACCATACCAGAATTATCATGACTCATCCTCCAATAGGTATCAACAGAATAAACAACCTTATGTTCCACCTCAACAAAGGCAGCAACCTCAACCTGAAATGTCACTACAAGATTTCATGAAAACAATACTTGAGCAAAATTCAGAAATCAAGAAATCAATTGTAGAGTTGACTTAGAGGGTGGAAAAATTAGAGGCTAAGGAGTCAAATAAACTACCTGCACAAACAATGATCAACCCGCAAAATGTAAGTGCTATTACTTTGAGAACGGGTAAGCAAGTAGAAGGCCCTGAAGGAGCCCAAGAGGATGAAGATAAGGAGAAAGAAGGAGTGCAAATTGATGACAATGGAGGACCAAGTGAACAATCACCTGAGACTACCATTGATAAATCCAGGTTAGTATCCTCTAACTCTTCTTCTAAAAATTCTTCTTCATCTTATTCTCCACCTCCTCCATATCCAAATCGGTTGAAACCGAGAAACAAAAAAATGGAGGAATTAGACCAAGAGATCTTAAATACTTTCAAAAAGGTGGAGATCAACATTCCTGATGCGGCTGTCGCGGCCCATCAAATTTGATGTGCAAATAAATGCAGTATAGTGCTAGGAAGTGACTCCTAGGTCGTCTCTCAAGGACCAAATGTTGTTCGTGACTTAGGTCAAGCACGAAGTGGGGGGGTTTGAAAGAGTTTGTGAATGCAAATGACAAAATAAAAAATGAAACTTAAACACAACCGAATAGAATTGAAGGCATTAAAGTGCATGAAAACATTAAACTGAACACTGCAATAGATAAATATCCAAACACAATTGAGCTATTAAAAGACAATGTTGAGCTAACAAATTAAATGCACATTGGAATAAAGCTTGGAAATTGTAAAACAAAAATCACCACCGATTCAAGCATCAACACAATGTAAATAGAACTTTTTAGAGCTAAAGCAGAATAAAAGACAAATCAAAGAAAATGCTTTTCTAAAAGCAAAATGCAAATGAGCGTGTGTGCTCTTAGTTGAAAACGCTTTCTCCAACTCTGGACGTCACATTGTCCTCACTCCCTCAATAATCAAGCACCATGTACTACCATGCCACTAAAGAAAGTCACCATCCTATTCTAAAGAAAAGAAGAATTTAGAACCTTCCAGCCGTGACAACACACCACTTTCTCCATACCAAGCCGTGACACCACATCTCCTCCAACGTGCTTCACTTCTTCCAGCTCAATTCCCGTGCACCACAAAAATACCAAACTCCTAAAAGCATTCACCGCATTTGCAAGTCACCGTGTGCTTCTCTCCATGCCATGACAGCACTTCTTTCTTTTCTCCCTCGCTACATATCTTTTCCCAAATAAAAATCCCCCACCTCTGCACCGTTTTCATTCAATGATTAACTCAAAAAAAATAAAACTTTCTAGCTTTGACCGTGTTCCATCACCGTGCACACCATTCCAGCCCTTCTCTTGTTGAAAAGTGAATATTAAAAAAAAACGTTCCAGCCATGGCACCACCTCTTCTCTCCTCTTCCATGAATCAGCGTTCACACCCCTTCATCCATAAATCACCGTCCTTTCCATGGTGCACTTCTTTGAGAGCATTTCTCCCAGGCCGTGACATGTGCACTTTCCAATGACTCAACGCCTACCTATCTTTCAAGCCAAAATGAATTTTTTTATTTTCTCCCAGGTGGCAGCTGCACCACACACCTCTTTCAATCACTCATGTGCATCTTAAAATGAAGAAAATGAATGCTCATTCACGTGCTGGACATCGTGCACACTGCTGCAGCATCCACTCCTCTCCGTCAACGTGTTGGAATCAAAAGAAGAAAAGAACATTCAATAAAAATGTGTTGTACCAAAAGAAAGCAGCCAATTTTTCATTGAATCAAAACGTTCCTCCTATTCCAGCACCTTTTGCTCTCCTCTCTGTAACAACATTCACATTTTCCCCAAAAAAATAAAACGTTCCAGCCCCCCAAAGAACTGTATGAGTGTGGCGGCCCTGCCTCCTCTTCTTTCACGTCCAGCCCCATTCATTTAAAATAAAATGTGCCTCTTCTTCAAATTGAAATCTCCGTAACAGCTGCTTGACTAAACATCAATCAACAGTGCATAAAAACCAAAAATGAAAAGGCAATGAGAATTCAGCCAAAGGAATAAAACATCAGCTCTTCTATTTTTTCCATTGAAAACAGCGTTCCAGGAAAACCAAGGCCAGAATGAGAGAGTGGGAATCCTCCGTAAGGGGGTGGCGGCTGCCCTAAAGGCCGTGTGTCACCTTTTAATAAGGGTAGGGTCCACACAAAAAACCCTAAGGTGCCAAGTCATTCACCTCCACTTTTGGGTCTAGTCTACTTTACCAAAAATTGACCCAAAATGTGAGAGTTGATTCAAAAATTCTAAGCTACTGAATTACAATTTAATTAATTCTAAAATGTCTATGTGGAGAGTCTTGAATTTATTTGCATTCTTCCTGATGTCCCAAAATGTATCTCCAAAAGTTTCCCTACAATCAATAACGAACATAATAAGCTCAGATAATTTAAATTAATTAAAATAAGAATTTCTGGTCAAATTAAGCACAGTTAGCAAAAACGGAAAAATACCGGACATTTAAGCACAATTCCCTGATTAATTCTAGCACAATAAACTAGGTGAAGTCAAGAAAATATTGACTCATCAAAATAGACCACACTTAGTCTTTTGCACTCTTTGGCAAAATCAAGACGCGAATCAAGGAATAGTTCAAAGAACATCAGGGAAGTGACATAAACTCAGCACACAGAAAACAAAGACTAACAAGGACAGAAACAGAATTACACAGTTCTCCAGGAATTTGGAACAAGAAAGGAAGTAGACAATATCCAACACAAAATCAAAGAAAGCAGATACTCATGAAATTATCCAAGCACTTCCAAGCATGGCAAAATAATCAATCAGTTCAAGAGGTGAATCAAAAGCAACAAAACCTCACAGATGCACTATCAGTGTTTCTCTCAAATGTCTAAGGTAAATAATTTCAACTCAATGCACTCAAGAAAGCAAGCACCAACAGACTTGGCAAGCCTCTAATATCAACACTCAAAACATATGCATGTTCAAATCAAAAGGTCTTTTATGGATGTAATGGGGCCAAGGACAAGGGAGGATAAATATGGATGAGAAGCTATAAACCAAAAGAAATAGAGGAGCAATGGGGAACAAGTGTAAACACAATAAAATCACACCCAAACCTCTAATTCACAAATTTTTTATTTTTCTCATTTTTCTCACTTTTTTTTTCTCATCCTGTCTCTTTTCTTTTCTCTCTTTAGCACACAACTGTAAGAGACAAGATATAAAGGACGTCCAACAACTATTATCTTGGGAAGACCTTGTTCGAGTAGACAAGTTAATTTTTCCAGCAGATTTCTATATCTTGGACATGAAGGATGATGAAGGAATCAGTCCAACAACTATTATCTTGGGAAGACCTTTCATGATGACAGCATGAACCAAGATAGATGTGCATGCAAGATCATTGACAATGGACATAGGAGACGAGAAGGTGCGGTTCAACGTGTTGAAAGCTGGGAAGCACCAGATTAAAGATCATTCTTTGTTTTGTATTGACTTATCAAGTGATGTTGTAAACAATTTTTCTTTTTCAAATATGTCGTGCCTAATTTTGGACGAAAAAGGAAACTATATAGCAGGTGATATTGAGGATGCGGTATTAATAAATGATACCTCTGTGGCGTCCGAGTGTGATGTTGAGGTGGCTGAGATTACCTTAGGTAGTAAAATTTTGCCATTTGTGGTGCAGCCACCCATTTTGGAGTTGAAACCTTTACCATCCCATTTGAAATATGCTTATCTTGAGAGGGATGAGAAACTCCCTGTTATTATATCTGAATTGCTTACTGATGAGCAGGAAAAATAGCTATTACAGGTTATCAAAGACCACAAGAAAGCAATAGGCTGGACTTTAGCAGATATTCCTGGTATTAGCCCTTCTTTTTGCATGCATAAAATACTTTTGGAGGAGGATGCTAAACCAGTGAGACAACCTCAAGGAAGTATGAATCCTCAACTGATGGGGGTTGTAAAGAAAAAGGACACCAAGTTGCTACAAACAGGTCTTAAATATTCAAATTCTGACAGCACTTGGGTGGACCTTATACATGTGGTTCCCAAGAAATATGGAATCACAATGGTCAAGAACGAGAAGGACAAGTTGAATCTTATTCGAGACAGAAGTGAGACACATAATGTAGTATTTGACCATCTTAGTAGGATTGAAAAAGGAAAAGATAACATTCCTATCCAGGATGACTTCAAGTCCTACTAGCATTCCTTCCATCATGAAGGAGGTAAGTTCCCTCATACTTTTTCTTTGCATTTTATATATAAGGCATACATTGAGGACAATGCATAATTTAAGTGTGGGGGTGTGGGGAAACAATTAATTTTGTTCCTTATTTTGTTTGTTTTGAATAAATATTTGCATTGGATTTGAGAGTTTGAATCAGTAACTGGAATGATCATGAATTCAAGAGAAAAAAAATGAGTCATGTTGATATGAGTGGATTGCTTTTATGATTTGCTGATTGAGTTGACTTGATAATTTCCTGATGAAATCTTTTGAGAAAGAAATTTGAAACCATGTGAGTTTTGGGCTTAATGTTAAGGATGGACCACCATGTGCCATACCTATTTTTCTTGTGTGATTTGCCCATGTTTCGTTGATACTGTAATAGTTAGCTTGATTCTATGTTGTGCAACTGAGGTGAATATGCATGATTTGTTATGATTGAGGCATTTCTTATTTTAGCTACTTGGCCAAATAAACTTGTCCTAACATTAATCCATTGGAACCCTCTTTCAGCCTTAAGCCTATTTTTCTTGTTTCCAGTCATTGTCAAATGAGAAAAGAAGAAAAATCATATGTTCCTTACCTTAGGAAAGAAGAAGGAGTAATGGATTCTGTTAGAAGTAAAGTGAGGAATAAGTGTGTGGGTGAATACCTCACCCACAAAATAATAAAAAAAAGCAAAAAGGAAGATGAAAAGTTAGAGTTTTAACAAGAAACAAAAAAAAAGAAAAGAAGAAGAAAGAAAAAAAAATCTTCCTTGAAAGAAGCAAGAAATAAAGTCGTTTTTGAAATCAAGTATCATTACTCTTTCTATATCAATTTCAAAAACTCAGAAATTCCAAGAAAATTCCCTACCTTTGCTTTGGCCTCAATAAAACCTTAAAAAGCCCTCATGATCAATAATTGCATGTTTTCTGAAGTATGTGAATGTTAGAATCTTGCTAAATATCAAGGGTGTCTACTTTCATGGGTATTTTGAGTGTAAACACAAGCCAAAAACACTTGAGAGAATTGGAGAGAAATAGATACATGTTGACTTGAGTGTTATCTTTCATATTTGATTTTCGTGGGAATTTAAAAAGGTCAACTCATGTGTGAAGAATACAGTAATTTCATTTGCATGTCCATGACAAAGTGATCTCTAGATGATTTATCTATATCTGGTGTTGTTCATTCTTTTCACCCAAATGCAAATATGGAATAAAATGACCCAGAACAAAGTCTTGGAATTAATTAATTTTACCCAGGAGTGCAAAAGGATAAGTGTGGGGGTGTGATGAGTGCATATTTATGCCAATATTTATGCTTTAAAATTTAAATTTTTGATGAGATATTTGTGCTTAAATGGTTGATTTAAAGAAGATTTGTGATGATTGGATTGATTGTGTTTGGAAATAAAAGGGGCGTAAAAAGTGTGTTTTAGCGCATAAACTATTCTTGGATGTTCTAATGTTTATTTGTGTAGCAGAAATTATAAGTTTTATTGGTCCAAATGGCAATTCAAGGCCCAAAATCAGGTTTTATTTGAAAAATAATGTACAGATGGGCCAAACAGACAACTTTTACCCTTGCACCTCCCAATTTCCCTACATACACCCCTTTCCTCTTAACCAAGCCCAATACTAAGCCAAACAGTAACCCTATTCTAAATACACCTCCTAAATTTTCCTACCCATACCCCTCCTAAGCCAAACTTCACCAGATCATGCCACATGGCAATCTAATACCCACACATCTGACCATCAAGAAGATGTCATGTCATTAATCCTCTGCACACCATTTTAACCAATCAGTTGTTGCCACGTCACCACCCTTGACACATCATCATCTTCCCCAAACAGAAACCCTAATTTCATCATCCTAACCTAACCCTAGCCGTCATTGTCGTGCCGTTGTCATCACCATGCTGCAAGGCGCTGCCGCCGCAAACCCCAATGTCGCGCCGTCGCTATGAACCCTAGATCTGACCAACCACCTCATCGCCAGCGCCGTCGCACAGCAACCACCGTCAAAGCCGCCGCAGGAGCAAAGGGAGAAGCCCATTCCCAATCTGAAACCCTAATTGGGTGAGAAAGAGGGCTACCACGTGGCAAGCTTCCATTTGCCACGACCATATGAGTCAAAGTTGGTCAAACAGTCAAAGTCTGGTCAATTAAGGGGTTCTGTTGCAATTTTGGGAAATTCAGTTGGGGCTAAAGTGCAGATAGAGGAAATTTCAGTGCTTTTGTTTAATTTTGGAAATTCAGAAAAGCTAAAAGATAAAATTCAGTTGTTGAATTAATTTAATTTGGGAATATCAACAGAAAATATCTTCCAAATAATGTTATAATTATCTAAATCTTTTAGTTATTTGGAAGATACAATATAAAAGATTCTATCAACTGAATATTCAGAGTCCAAGCCCAATCAAGCCCTATATAAAGAGACCTAGGAGAGGCAGAAAAGGGGACTTGACTTCATTCATTCATTCACCACTTCTCTCTCTCTTATTTCATCTTGTATTCAACTTCATTCATGGAGAGCTAAGCATCTAGGGCTATTCTGTTGTAATTCCATTATGGATTCTGAGGTTAGATTGAGTTAATGCAATTGTTTATTTTGATTATTGCTTTAAGTTGTTCTCTCTCTATGTCTTCCATCTCTCTATCAAATTAAAAGCAAAGACTCTTGCATCATAATGTGTTTGAATCTACATGCATATTGATTATATGAGTTCTAGGGTTTCTAGGTTTAATTGAGAATCTACTTTGATTTAATTTAGGAACTTTCATATGATTAATTGGTTTTTACTATCAATTGAGAATGTACTTTGATTGGTAGTAATAATTTCAACTATAATCAATTGAGAATTTACTTTGATTGATTAGTTTTTAATTTGGTTAGGCGATTTAAGAATAGACATGATTAAACACAATAGGATTTGATTGAGAATGTACTTTGGTCGAATTCATTGTGAATAATCTAGAAAGGTTTTGCATTTGATTGAGAATTTACTTTGGTTAAATGCATGATCGCCTTTAAATTAATTAAGAATGTACTTTAATTAATTTGAAACTTAAATAATAATCAATTGAACAATTATTTGTGAATAACCGATGATGAATCTATCTTGGAAAAGCAGTGGAATTAGCCTATTTCATCATAACTGTTTTTAAGTTTCTTATTTGTTCTTTAAACCTTCTCCAAACATCATTTTTATTTTTGAACATTGCATTGCATTCATAAGATTCAAATATTAAAAGGCAATTCTGTATTCGTTGGGAGACGACTCAGGGTTACTTTAACCCTATCTACTTTCTTGAATACTACTTGGCAATACTGAAGTCGCCTTGAAAAGTAGTATTAATTTGATAGCTTCAACGACAGCCTATCAGTGATGCATGATCAATTTATCTGTACCATCTGAGACTCTTTTCTCTGAGGAATGCTCAAATTCTTAAATTTGAGTAATAATCATTTTCGTGTTAGTTTTTCACCACCCACCACGAACACACTAGCAGGAACCAAAGTGGAGAAGAAAAAAGGAATGAAGTGGAAACGAGTATGGAGAATGGTAGGAAAAAAAAACCTGATACGAAAGAAAGAGAGAAACTGAGAGTTGGGGGGATGGAGGTTGCTGTTGTGAGTGAAAATCAGTGGTAAGAAATTAGGGTTTTCATATAAAAGTAAAAAAAAAGATAAATAGTTAAAGTAAAAAGGTAATTTGTAATTAAATTTTTGTTGGAAAGTTGTAGAGAGGAGTTGGGTGGTGGAAGGAGTAGCTCTCAGCCTATAAATAAAAGTGTCTACCCATCTTGTATTTATCATTTAATTTTAGTAATGTTATGCTGTCATTTTTATGTTATATAGCTTAGATCACAAATGACTAAAACATTCTATGTGGTCTCCATTAGCCACTTTCTTCTAAGAGTTAGTTTTAACCTATCTAAGAACACCATCAAACAATACCCGACCGTACCAAATTACCAAAACCATGAGCATCCTGCTCCGTACTTTTGTTTTCGCACATTTTACCATCACCATAACTTTTCATCTAGTTTTGGTCCAACGTAATTAAGAAAATTACTATCACATTACATCTAAAAAAAGAAATCTCTTCAAGCGTGATGATCTAATCAACACAAATCACAGTGTTAAAATACGTCTTCACAAATCAGTGTCATTTGTTTATTTAAATTACACAATTTACTTTGTAGAATGGCAAAAAATTGAGGCGAATTTTGGTTATATATTTGTACAATGCGTCAAATCATAAATAGGTCAAAAAGGAGTTTGTTAAAGTATCTTATTTTCTCAGCACAGCTGGATTCTGCTGAAAAGGAGAATTATAATGCATGTGATTTGATGGATAATGTGGATAATTAAAGGAGCTAGCTGTAGTTTTCAAATTGAATTCATGGCATAGTAAACAACTTAACTATATATGCAACAAAATTTGATAAAACAAAGAATTTAATGGCATTGAACCATTCCTTTCAGATTACATAACTTATGCGAGTTAGTCAACAAATCCACAAACCAAACATTACAAGTGACGGACCAACAAAATTAAACTGCAATTTTTATGCTGGGATGGGCCAACTATTTCTTCTATAATTAAATAATTGAGTTTAAACCATTCCCATTATGGTCCATATATTTTGTTTTTCTAACTGTATTAATTATTTTTTAGTTTAGATATTTTTAAATCATTTTTACATAATGAATGACATGTGAATAAGGAGAAAATCAAATTCTCACATTAGGATATAATATTGATCTCAATGATAATTTTTTGTTAAACTCTGGATATGACAATGGGACGAGATAAAGATGAGTTTTATTATCAATCTCTATCCTTAAAGTAAAAATTTATCTTCATCATCATATCCCTGAGAAGTATAAATTTTTTGTTTCATCCTTATCTTTACTGAGTAACATCTCATCTTTACCGAATAACAGATATACTGATATTTGTTTCAATTCATACTTTTACTGTTTCAAAATCAATCAATTAATTTTTATAAAAAATTAAAAGTCATAGTAAATTAAAGAAAAAATATTTGAAGAACTTGTGTTATGAAGCCAAATTCTAACTCGTATTTGGTTAATAAGCATGCTAACATATGTAGTAGGGCTGAGAAAAAACAATCCAAAGACAAAAAAGACTCAAAGAAATAGCAAATATATATTCTTTCTGATTAGATTAGATAAACTAGTAATATTAGATAAATAAAATTAAGTACAATAAATAATTATGGTCGGACATATAACATATTAGAATTTTATGAATATTGGACTTAAATTAAATTTATAAATTTGTAAATATGTTTTATATTTTAAATTTTATTTTTAATATGATATTATTTTGTTAAAATTAGTAATAAGTTTTATAATATTATAGCTTATTATAATAGTCATTATTAAGATTATACATGTTTTAAGATAAAGATTCGTGATATTTATCTTATTTATTTAAAATAAAAATAATTTTTTCGTTAAAAAAATTAATTTAATATAAATTCGTAATCTGTAAAAACCTAATTAATTTGTAACTTGAACAACTCGAATTCAACTAATCCAATAGATTAAATGATGGAAATAAATTTTAAAATATTAAATTCGAATAATACTGAATGTATCCTGATCTAAATTTGGTCCAATCCTATCTATAGTCACGGTATTTTTATTCTAAGAATCAGATAATTTTCATTATTTTACAAGAATCAGGTATTTTTCTATCAATAGTTACGGATTTATATTCAGATTCAGAATAACTTTGTAATATACTTATATTTTATATTTGCATATTCAACTTCTTGCTACCCCTTCACATACCTTGCTTTAATTTTATTGAAAGATAGTAGATTGTTTTAATCTTTGATTAGTCTATCTAGGTGAGTGTATAAACTATATGTACGTGTCCAATTCAACGTTACTTAGGTTGGTAAAAATTGATAACTTCTACAATTTATCTCACAATAACTACAAAATGTAAATTTAAATCTATATTAAATGTCTTGAACGCAATTGATTTGTAGGAAGTCCACCAAGCAACTAGTTCAAATACTGAAAGAGGAACTGAAAATGATGTTCCAATAATCAAAAAGAGATATCAGACAAAAGCTAAACTTGATAATTCACTTCAACGATTCGGTGTATCCTATCTTTTCCAACAAGAAATTAACAATCTATGGAAAGAAATTCACCACAGTTTTATTAAAGATAACACTATCATTGAAGATAACAATTATCACTCTCTTGCTCTACTCTTTCGTTTGCTTAGACAACAGGGATATCGAGTTTCATAAGGTACGTGTATACTTTTTCTTTATTATTTGGATTTGAAAATCACAATCTATATGTATTAATATTATATATACGTCAAAACTCAAAATCAATACTGGCTATTATGTATTCAACTAAATGAGCAGATATATTTAAGAAACTAAAAAATGAGCAAGGAAACTTCAATGAAACACTTGACAATGATATTGAAGGGTTGTGTAACTTGTATGAAGCTCCACAAATGAAACTCATGGAGATGATATACTGGAAGAAATATGTGACTTCTCAAATACTCATCTGTTAGAAACAAGTTGTAAATTTATAAAGTTGTTTTCTGTTTGTAAAGTTGTTTCCTGATTTTAAGTATAAGCTGTTACCAGTGCTTATATAATTGTACCTCTTTGGGAAGAAAAAATATGAATAAAAGAATAGTAATTATTTCCCTGAATTGTTTTAACAGTCACCCAAGTAGAACCATCTCTTGTTGGACAAGTCAATCATTGCTTAAACCACCCTCTTAATAAGAGTGTGCTTAGGTTTGAGGCAAAGTAGAATCTAAATGTGAGTCTAAGTCCCACATTGGATAGAAATGAGAAAATAGAACACTATATAAAAATGAAAGAACCATTAAATCTTAAGGTTTTGGGTAGAGAGTGGTGTCAATCCCTTCTATTGGTTGGGTAGAGCTATCAAAACGGGTAATCCGGCTCGACCCGGCCCGGCTCACCACGGGTTGGCTTGGTCACTTAGTGCGCCAACCCAACCCAGCTCACTTATTAGCAAGCTGAAAAATTCGAACCCGGCCAGCCAACCCAACCCAGCTCACTTATTAGCGAGCTGAAAAAATTCGAACCCGACCTGACCCATTACGGGTTGGTGGGTTAAACGGGTTGACTCACTAGCTCATTTAATTATAATTTTTTTTTAAGTTAAAAAAATTACATTTTTTAATTCAAATCTAAATAAATGTCACACTAAAATGACGTTAAACTCCAAAGACAATTTAAAATTTAAAAAAAAAGTATCATAAAATACAAATGTAATCCAGAAACATGTACAAAAGCGAACAAATAAGTTTTTAATATTGATAATTTTTGTATCACTTGTCCATTTATAATATTAGAGTCTTCAATAGATAAATCTATAATACTTTTCTCTCTTGAAACATCTTTTTTATCACCATCTAGAATATAATAATAAAAATGTTAACTAATGATATTAATGTTAAATTATATTAATTTAAAATTGGTTCATGTAATTTAAAGTATAATTTTGATGTACAGATTCTAATGTGATGATTATTAGAATATAAGGTATTAAAGTTAAAGGGATTATTTTAGAGTTATTAAAATTAATCCCTCTCTTCTCACTTTAATAAAGGGTATTTTGGTATTTTACTAAAGTTGATTAAATATCATAAAAGAGGGAAAAAGGTTTTACTACTGTTGACGTTAAGTTTCTGGAAAGAAAAGAAGAGAAGTAACGTTCTCAGGAAAGAAAAAGAAACTGTGACTTTTACAGAGAAAAACATCCTTCGAAATTTCTATATCATCAAGAAAGCATTAAAGAGGGGTAAGAGAAGAGATAACATTGACAGGAAGAAACTATACAATAGATCCAGATAAGTTCTTTACTACTGTGTATGAGAGAACAGTGAGTATCATGAAAATTCAAGATCCTGTGTGTTTTTCAATCAATTGAAAATTAAAGAATTGCTTACAATTGGTATCAGAGAGAGGTTCTGACTTTTATGATTCTTTATGAATGGTAATTATTTTTTCAATTTTGTAAAACCTTAATTTTTTGAATTATAAAATTTTGAGATTTTAATTTTCAGATATTTAATTATTTTTATTGGCATGAAAGAAAATTAGATTAACTTTAATGTGAATCTCAAAGCTGCAAGTTTTTTTCTTTTAATTTTGATTGTTGCGCACGTCACAGTAAAACAACTTTCCTGTTGCATGATTGTTTCAATTCACTCTAACGTGAATTTGGAAGCCGCAATTTTATTTTTATTCATTGAAGCAACTTTACTGTTGCACGCGCATTGTAAATATTAAAGAAGTGTTATTGCCATATGCATTGAATGGAAATGATTTTGTAAATTTGAGAAGGAAAAGCAGTAACGCAACTTTAGTGTTGCGGCACACATTATAAATAATATAAATTAATAGCATATAAGGATATGATGACTAACCTTGTTATTGTCACTGTACATTGGTTTTCTGGGCACACAACTAGAAGTACACCATTCATATATTAAAAGGGGTATTGATAGGTAATAAGAAGCACGAAAATAAGAGCAGATTGCATGGTATTTTTTTGCTATTAGAAGTGCTTTGAAGATCATTAATTTAGGACTCCTTTGCTTGCTGTGTATGGATCCAATGTGTATCAAAATATGATTTACTTTTGAAGAAATATTGCGAAAATTATTCATAATATAAAGGATATTAAATTATGAATATATAGTAATTAGTCATTATTATAAGGATGATATGGATTACCCAAAAGTGAACCATTGTTTATAATTGATGACATTAAAGTGAGACATTCACTAGTAAAAAAAAGGTTTTCTAACGCGGCTAATAGGTCTCAGTTTGCACAAACCCGAAGCAAATATAAATGTGGTGGCAGTATTGCAATTTGAGCGAACTTATAGGCCTCGGTTCAACAGGAACCGAGGCATAATAGCCATATTAATTCGGTTAGAAACTACTCGAAGCGTATAATCTGCGTATAGGCACCGGTTGGAGGAAGGAATCGAGGCAGTAGAAGTCAATTACTTCGGTTAAAGGAATAACCGAGGCAATTTACCCTACCTACTGCTGCTCTTCTCTCTACTGCATCCAAAAAATACTTCTCCACTTTTCTTCTCTCTCGCTGCATCCACATCCAAGAAAAAGTTCTCCACTTTTCTTCTCTCTCGTTGCCATCCAACCATTGCCTCACCATCGCGCCTCCCCGTTGTTGCCTCGCTGCTGCTCCCTCCCCGCTGCGTCCACAACGTCACCGTTGCGGCCTCCCCGTTGCTGCCTCGCCGTTGCGTGGTCAAGACAGTGTTGCCGCCGTCCGTCGAGCTCCCACTTGTCATTGGCGGCCTGCTTTATCCGGGCGAGCCTCTTATCACCAGCTTCATCCATTAGGGAGCCACGGAGCCCACAGTCGAGTGCGAGGAGGCTCGAGGTGGGGCTGAAAGCACTGTAGTGGTTGCGGAAAGCAGGGCTAATGTTGACAACGTCGAAGAATGGGGCTTGAACCACTGGACCCCGGTGCGGATCGGCGGCGAGTAGAGAACCACCCAAGGACGAAGGAGTGAGGGTGGAGGGCGGAGGGGATGACAGCGTCGGAGGATTCATGGAAGGCGGGGGAGCAGAGGAAACCGGTGACGGTGGCGAGGGTTTTCTTCTTTCCCTGGAGCGATCTTCTTCTTCCCCTGGAGCGATCTTCTTCTTCCCCTGCGACCTCCACCACCACTGGCCGAAACCCTAGCCACCTTGCTGTCAACCACCTTGCCGTCAGCTAGAATCGCGTCCTCACCAAAATCACGCCACCAGAATCGCGTCCTCAGCAAAATCGCGCCGGTGCTATCTTCCATGGCGATCTTCACGAAGCTCTGGCGTTAGCCTTGCAACCTCCATCTACGCGCCACCATTCATCTTCATCACCTACAAACCCAGAAATCAAAAAATCCCAAATCCCCTTCACATCTCTGTCTACTGTTCAACCAAGTTGCCGCAAGTTCCTGTGGCATAGTGAGACACTGCTGCTATATTTTACATCTATTGATTTTACACTGTCGCAAGTTCCCTTGGCCTTCATTCCAATGTTTCACATATATTGATTTGCATTCTTTGGATTAGGATTGTATTGTGCTGGTATAACAATAGTTTTGATGCAGAAGTTTGACTTCCAATATATGCTTGATGCAATCCAGAAGCATAAGGTTAATACCGTGCCAACAGTGCCACCAGTGATCCTTGCGCTAGTGAAGTATTCAAGTAAAGCTAGGTGTGACTTGTCCAGCGTAAGAAGAATGTTTCCAATGGGTTGAACTAAGGCAAGGTTATGGACTAATAGAAAGTAGTGGTTTGAGTAGCTTAATTCTTGATTGCTGGAAGATCTACAAGCAGAAATTGTTCTTAATGTGGATTGGGAGATACTGCCTCGGTTCAATAGGAACCGAGGCGAAACGTTCTTCAAAAAAAAAATATAAAAGAAAATTGTACTGCTTCGATTACCGATGAATCGAGGCAAAATCCCATCTCTTTTTGACTCGGTTCAGAACCGAGGCAAAAAACTTATCCCTTTTTACCTCGTATGTATATGCCTCGGTTGCAGAACCGGTGCCTATAAGCGAAAATAACCGGTGCCATATCCCTTGACTGCACTAGTGATTTCATGTACTTAGTAAATATGTTTGTATATCCAAAGATAGCATACATATAGACTGAAGTATGATTGATTGTTTATTAAAGTATATATGGAATTTGTCAGTTTAAGAATCACCCAAAAGTGAACTTAAATGAATGACTTAAATGATTACCTATCAAGGTGAACTTAAATGAATGACTTAAATGATTACCTATCAGTTTAAGTGTCACCCCAAAGGTGAACTTGAATGTATGACTAGTGTAGTAATTTGTTTGAATCCATTAATTTTATCAAAGCATTAATGGATGAGCTTGTGTATTATTTCCAGCTTACATGAATTTATCAGGTTTGAGCAACAATGTGGTCAAGTTTAATGGGCTCAATTATGCTGATTGGTCAGAACAAATCCAGTTCCAACTAGGTGTGTTAGACTTGGACATGGCAATTATGATGGATGAAATGCCCGCAGCCATTACAGAGACTAGTACAAGTGATGAGAAGTCTCTTTATGAGGCTTGGCATAGGTCTAACAGGCTGTCACTAAACTTGATGCGTAAGTCTATGGCAGAGAATGTAAAGCCTTCTATGCTTAAAACGAAAAAACGCAAATGAATTCATGAAACTGATCAAGGAGTACTCACAATAAGACATAACTGACAAGTCTATTGTGGGAACTCTTATGAGTGAGCTGACTACCAAAAAGTTTGACTGGTCGCAGCCCATACATGACCATGTAACTGGAATGGCTAATATAGCAGCAAGATTAAAGTCAATGGGAATGGAGGTGAATGAGTCTTTTCTGGTATAGTTTATCATGAACTCTCTTCCTCCTGAATTTGGCCAGTTCCAAGTGAACTATAACACTCTTAAGGATAAATGAAACTTTCAAGAAATCAAAGCCATGTTGGTACAAGAGGAAGGGAGATTGAAGAAAATGAAAGATCATTCTATCCATCTCACAACTCATGAAGGTGCTAGCTTCAGTAAAGCCAAATCAGGAAAGAAGAACAAGAAGGACAAAGTCCCAATGAAAGTGAATAAGGGCAATATCCAGAAGGACCATAAATGTTTCTTTTGCAAGAAAGTATGTCACTTCAAGAAAGATTGTGCGAAAAGAAAATCTTGGTTTGAAAAGAAAGGTACTTTTTATGTTTCTATAAGTTTTGAAGCAAATATTATTGAAGTGCCTAATAATACCTGGTGGTTGGATTCTGGAGCTACCACTCATGTTTCTAATATTATGCAGGGATTCCTTTCAATTCAGCCCATAAAAGGAACTGAAAAGTATTTATATATGGGGAACAGAATGAAGGCACAGATAGAAGGAATTGGGACTTACAGATTGATTCTAGATAATGGTTATTGTCTGAATCTTGAAAAGTGTCTCTATGTTCTTGGTTGTGCTAGGAATTTAATTTCTGTTGCAAAATTGGATTATTTAGGTTTTAACTTTAAGATTGAAAATGGTATTTTTCATTTGTATAAACTTTTGTACTATTATGGTTCTGGTACATTATTGGATGGTATATATCGTTTAAATCTTGATGTTAATTTTTCTGAATCCCTGTTTAATGTTGAACATGTTGTTGATAGAAATTGTGGTGCAGGAAAAGAATGTTCTGCTTTCTTATGGCATAAAAGATTGGGTCACATATCCAAAGAAAGGATGATGAGGTTAGTGAAAAATGAAATTTTACCTCAATTGGATTTTGATGACTAGGATGTATGTATTGATTGTATTAAGGGTAAACAAACAAAACACATATCAAAATATCCTGCCACAAGAAGCAGTCAACTTCTTGAGTTAATACACACTGATATTTGTGGTCCTTTTGACATTAAATCATGGAGTGGTGAAAAATATTTTATCTCCTTTATTGATGACTTCTCACGTTATTGTTATATATATCTATTGCATGAAAAATCTCAATCAGTGAACATCCTTGAGGTGTTCATAAATGAGGTGGAAAGACAATTAGATAAAAAAGTAAAAGTGGTGATATCTGATAGAGGTGGTGAATATTATGGTAAAACTAATGAGAGTGGACAATGTCCAGGTCCATTTGCAAAGTTTCTTGAAAGTCTGGGTATGTGCACAGTATACAATGCCCGGTACACCACAACAAAATGGTGTAGCAGAAAGGCGGAATCGTACTCTTATGGATATGGTTAGGAGTATGTTAAGTCATAGTAATATTCCTTTATCTTTGTGGATGTATTCATTAAAGACTGTTGTATATCTGGTTAACAGGGTTCCTAGAAAAGTAGTTTCTAAAACTCCTTATGAACTATAGACTGGAAGGAAACCCAATTTGAGACATCTTCATGTTTGGGGTTGTCTAGCAGAAGTAAGGTTATACAATCCACATGAAAAGAAGCTTGATGCAAGAACCATTAGTGGTTACTTCATCGGTTATCCTGAAAAATGAAAGGGATATAGATTTTATTGCCCTAACCATAGTACAAGAATAGTTGAGTCTGGAAATGCTCCGTTCATTGAAAATGGTCAATTTAGTGGGAGTGAGGAATCACGAATAGTGGATATTCAAGAGCATACTGATAGTGTTTCTACATCTAATGTCTCTTCTGAAGTTGTTATCCCTCTTGTTGTATCACAGTCACACAATAAGCAGAGACAACAAGTTAATGTTCCAATCCCAGAAAATGAACATATAAATGTTGAGCCAATTGACAATGAACAAGTCACAAATGAACAAGTCATAAATGAGCAATTGATAGAGGAACCACAAGAAGCAACATTAAGAAGGTCTGTAAGGGAGAAAAGACCTGCTATTTAGAATGATTATGTGGTTTACTCTGTTGAACATGAATGTGACTTAAGAATTGATGAGGATCCAGTCTTTTTCAGACAAGCCATGGAAAGTAATAATTCAGAGAATTGGTTGAATGCTATGAAAGAAGAATTGAAATCAATGGATGACAATAAAGTATGGGATCTAGTTGAATTGCCTAAGGGTTCAAAAAGAGTCGGTTGTAAATGGGTCTTTAAGACTAAACATGACTCAAAAGGCAATATTGGAAGGTATAAAGCTAGATTAGTCGCCAAAGGTTTCACTCAAAAGGATGGCATTGACTACAAAGAGACCTTCTCTCCTGTTTCTAAGAAGGACTCTTTGAGAATTGTTTTGGCTTTTGGTGGCTCATTATGATTTAGAGCTTCACCAAATGGATGTAAAGACCGCTTTTCTGAATGGTGACTTAGAAGAGGAAGTTTATATGGACCAACCAAAAGGTTTCACAATAACAGAAAAAGAAAATTTGGTGTGTAAATTGAAGAAATCAATATATGGACTAAAATAAGCTTATCGACAATGGTATCTAAAATTTAATGATACCATAACTTCATATGGTTTTGTAGAGAACATCGTTGACCGGTGTATACACTAGTGCAGTCAGGGGAAATGACAACGGTTATTTTCACCTTTTGGCAGTGGTTCCTGAACCGAGGCATATACAGGCAAGGCAAAAAGTCTAGACTTTTATGCCTCAATTATGAACCGAGGCAAAAAGGTGGACGATTTCGCCTCGGTTCAAAGTCAACCGATGTAGTATGTCTTTTTTTCTTAATTTTTTTTCCCAGGACTTTATGCCTCGGTTCCCTCTGAACCGAGGTAGTATGTCCACCTCTACTGCCTCGGTTGGGACCTGAACCGAGGCAGTAGGGTCTTTTTTTTTAACCAGACTTTATGTCTCGGTTGGGACCTGAACCGATGTCGTAGGGGGGTTTTCTGCCTCGGTTATGGCCACAACCGAGGCATATTCCCTTGTTTTTTTTAAAGATCAGGTCTGTTTCTACAAAAGCCAGAACAGTGCAGAACAGTCCAGAATAATCCAAAAGCGTATATTTTGAATGAAAATTATATTAAAACATAAATACATTCAATGTAATCATAAATCAACTTCTTAGAAACATAAATCAATCCAATGTACTTATAAATAAACTTTGAAACATAAATCAATCTAATGTACAAAGTTAAACTAATAATAATGTACAAAAGCATAAAACAACTTAGAAGCATAAACTTAGAATTTACTATATCCTAATATCTACTACATACTATTATATAATTGAATTACATATTTAGACAGTGCTTTCCTCACGAGTTTAAGTGTCTTCTCTAGAATTGGAGCAGTCACATTGAATCTCTGCATAAAACACAATGATTTCAATTAGTGTATATGAAATCTAAACTATAGAGAAAATAAAATTCAAACCTAAATATTACCGTGTGTCATCCACTAGTGTAATGTGCATGAATAGTGGATTGAATCTCAAACGGGAAACTAAGGCTAATTGTCAACAACAATATATATTCAAGCAAACAAATAATTACATATGCAACATACAATATATTCAAGCAAACAATATATTCACTCAAACAAATAATAACATGTTCATATTAAATGGGAAAAATTAAGAATAGGAACCTGGGAGCGTGAAAGCCGGTCAACAATGAAAGTCAGTCAACTATACAATATCTGAAAAACAACAAACAACACATTAATTACTATCATTCGATTTGAAGAATGTTAAAGTGACTTATTAGTGATCTATGGACAAGATCTTCAACCAACATATAAGTAATTGCACAGAAGTAATTGAGAAGCCCAAATAAAGATTTTGCATGCAAATATAATTTTCTTTTATGTCTAAGAAGATTAAAATGTATTAAATTCGTACTACAAAATAGACATCTTTAGCACAACTTTTAAATAAAATATTTCCCCTTCAAAATTATGTATTAAAACACCAATTCTTTAGTAAATTTTCTTCAACACTTACACTTGGAATTTTTTTTCATTGTATTTTATAGCTATTCACACATGAATATTAGTTTTGAAACAGTTGCAAAAAGAAAAGTTTGTGATCATGACGTAGAACCTCTCTCCACCACACCACAAAAGCCTATATTCAGATTTAGCTTTTATTAAATGAAGTCGTGCTAATTAATACTTTGCTAAAATATCATATGTCACATATTTAGTATAAACATATTTTTATTCATAAATGGATATAAATAAAATAATGATATGTGACAGATATTTAATTATTTTGTAAAAAGTAAAATTCTTTACTTTTATCATTTGACTAAATAAATAGGAGAACTCAAGTTTATTACATTATGTTATTTCATTAAAAACACATAAAAATTAAAAAAACATCATGACATTATGACAAACAGTGCCATCGAGAAAAATCTTTCAACTTTATTATGCAGACAGTGCCACCAAGAAAACCAAACAAATTATGCAAATAGTTCTCTGAAGAAAACCAGACAAATACGTGCAGACAGTGCTCCCAGAAAACGGCTTTTGCACCAAAATAGGCATATTTGCCTTTAATATTACCGAAATGGACAAATTCAATCAAAATTACGAAAATGGGGAAGTCGTGGGGGACCCAAACGACTTTAATTGAAGAAGTTGTGCCCCCCTGCACGACTTCACCCTGTTCATTTGACCAGGGTTAAAGTCGTGCACCCCCAAAACGACTTTAGGGTATGGTAATCGATTACCACATGTTGTAATCGATTACCATACCGTTTTTAATAAAAAAAATTTGAAATCGTAGGGGGGTTCACGACTTCAATAAGAGAAGTCGTGCACCCCCAACACAACTTTACTTTCTTATTATTTTAAACTTTTATTAATTAAAATCATTTATAATTTCTAAAAAATATTTTTAAAAGTATTTAAAATAATTAAAATTATATCTAATTAATAATAAAAAAATTTCAATATTATTAAATAAATAAATTTCATACTTTTAATTATTTTTGTAATTAAATTAAACTTTTTATAAAAGAATTTCAATTAAATAATTTATAACTATAATTATCTAATTAAAAATTCAAAAAAAATTATATTTTATTATAATTCATTGTTTTTAATTTTTATTATTATAGTATATTTTTTTACAAAATTATAATTAATTAATAATAATTTCTTTCATTATAAACTATTTAAATTAATAAAATTATTAAATATAAACTAATTAAATTAATAAAAAGATTATATATAATTATATATAACTAAAATCTAAAATCGTGGAGGGGGTTAACGACTTCTTGTATTGAAGTCGTGCTCCCCCCACACACTTTCACTTTATTACTTTTTTTTATTTAAAATGATTTATAATTTTTAAATTATATATTTAAACGTATTTAAAATATTAAAAATTATATATAATTAATATTTAAAGTTTCTAAATATTATTAAATAAATAAAATTATTTTTGTTATTAAATTAATCACATTTTTGTAATTATTTAAAGTTTCTAAATATTATTAAAGTTTCTAATTATTAATTAAAGATGATTTTAATTATTTTAAATACATTTAAAAATATTAATAATTAAAGTTTTTTAATATTATTAAATAAATAAATTTCATACTTTTAATCATTTTTGCAATTAAATTAAATTTTTTATAAAAGAATTTTAATTAAATAATTTATAACTATAATTATTATAATTATCTAATTAAAAATTCAAAAAATTTTATATTTCATTATAATTTATTTTTTTAATTTTAATTATTATAGTATATTTTTTTACAAATTATAATTAATTAATAATAATTTTTTTCATTATAAATTATTTATGCATTTTAATTTATGTAATTATAATAATAATAGTTATAAATTATTTAATTAAAATAATTTTAAAAAATGTGATTAATTTAATAACAAAAATAAGTTTATTTATTTAATAATATTTAGAAACTTTAAATATTAATTATATATAATTTTTAATATTTTAAATACGTTTAAATATATAATTTAAAAATTATAAATCATTTTAAATTAAAAAAAGTAATAAAGTGAAAGTGTGTGGGGGGAGCACGACTTCAATACAAGAAGTCGTTAACCCCCTCCACGATTTTAGATTTTAGTTATTTAATCTTTTTATTAATTTAATTAGTTTATATTTAATAATTTTATTAATTTAAATAGTTTATAATGAAAGAAATTATTATTAATTAATTATAATTTTGTAAAAAAATATACTATAATAATAAAAATTAAAAACAATAAATTATAATAAAATATAATTTTTTTTGAATTTTTAATTAGATAATTATAGTTATAAATTATTTAATTGAAATTCTTTTATAAAAAGTTTAATTTAATTACAAAAATAATTAAAAGTATGAAATTTATTTATTTAATAATATTGAAATTTTTTTATTATTAATTAGATATAATTTTAATTATTTTAAATACATTTAAAAATATTTTTTAGAAATTGTAAATGATTTTAATTAATAAAAGTTAAAAATAATAAGAAAGTAAAGTTGTGTTGGGGTGCACAACTTCTATTATTGAAGTCGTGAACCCCCCTACGATTTCAATTTTTTTTTATTTTTTTTATTAAAAACGGTATGGTAATCGATTACAACATGTGTGGTAATCGATTACCATACCCTAAAGTCGTTTTTGGGGTGCACGACTTCAACCCTGGTCAAATGAACAGGGTGAAGTCGTGTAGGGGGGGCACGACTTCTTCAGTTGAAGTCGTTTTGGCCCCCCACGACTTCACTTTGGGTCAAAATTTGCCCATTTTGGTAATAAAGATGGCATATTTGCCTAATTTGGTGCAAAAGCCCCAGAAAACCAAACAAGTTTCTTCATGACATTATGGCAAACAGTTGAAGAAAATAGAAAAAGAGAAGACATGAAATGGAAGACAAAGGTAGTTTGAGGGTACCTTGACTACAAATGCAAGACCTGCAACGACAGAGAGCAGAAACAGTGGCACCGAGAACAACCGGTGGCGGCAACGTTGATGACAGGCAGAGACGACGGCGACGCTGGACGACGGGGCTGGAAGGAGCGAAAGTGAGAAGGGAGGAGGCTCAGCTGCGAGAGGAAAATGGGGAACAGTAGGTTCGTAGGAGGGAGAAGTGAAAATTGTTTGCGTAAATGAAACCTACTGCGATTTGGCTAGTAAATAAAGGAGATTACCTCGGTTAACAAAAAACTGAGGCAGTAACATAATATAGGACTTGGTTAAACACACACCCGATGCATATTCCCTTCAGGTCTGGCAAATTTGAAATTCTGCGTCACACTATAGGATTCGGTTCTACAGTTAATCGAGATCGTATCTCTTTTATATTTCGGTCTTGCATCAACCGAAGCAGTATCTGTGTTTCAAAAAGCATGTCAGATGTAAAGTCTGACTTACAGCACATTGTGCAGGGTGTTACGCTTCGGTTATCCTTGCATCCGGTGTCGTAAATGATTTATGCCACGGTTCTTTGTACACTTGCCGAAGCATATAACTTCATCTTAATTTCAAAACTAACATCGCCTCTTCAAATGCTTCGGTTTTTACAAAACCGTTGCATATAGTGATATATATAAAGATCAGTGGGAGTAAGTTTGTTATATTGGTTATATATGTTGACGACATTCTTCTTGCTGCTAATGATGTTGGTATGTTACATGATGTAAAGAAGTTTCTCTCTAGCAATTTTGAAATGAAAGATATGAATAAGGCATCTTATGTATTAGGAATAGAAATATTTTGTGATAGATCACAAGGATTGTTAAGTTTGTCTCAAAAAATCTATATTAACAAAGTGTTAGAGAGATTCAGAATGGAAAAATGCTCTCTTGGAGTAGTTCCAATTCAAAAAGGGGACAAGTTTAGTCAAATGCAATGTCCCAAGAATGATTTGGAACGAAAGGTCATGGAGTCCATTCCTTATGCGTCAGTGGTTGGGAGTTTTGATGTATGCTCAAACTTGTACTCGGCCAGATATCAGTTTTGCTGTTGGAATGTTAGGCTGATATAAAAGTAATCCCGGAATGGATATCTGGAAAGCTGCAAAGAAAGTTCTTAGGTACTTACAAGGTACCAAAGAATACATGCTCACCTACAGAAGGTCATATCATCTTGAGGTGATTGGCTACTCAGATTCAGACTATGCTGGATGTGTGGATTCATGAAAATCCACATTTGGGTATGTTTATCTATTAGTTGGAGGAGAAATTTCTTGGAAAAGTGCAAAACAACCAGTCATTGTTACTTCTACCATGGAGGCTGAATTTGTGGCATGCTTTGAGGCCACGGTTCATGCTTTGTGGTTGCGGAACTTTGTATCGAGGCTTGGCATTATTGACAGTATTGCTAGACCAATAAGGATTTATTGTGATAATTCCGCAGCCGTCTTCTTCTCTAAAAACGACAAGTACTCAAAGGGTGCTAAACACATGGATTTGAAATACTTGTCGGTCAAAGAAGAAGTGAAGAAACATAAAGTGTTAATTGAGCATATTGGTACGGATTTGATGATAGCAGATCCGTTAACTAAAGGACTATTGTCCAAAAATTTTATTGGCCATGTTGAAAGTATGGGCATTATGGATAAGTCAATATTAACATGATGATGTTATCTATCTATATGGATATGTATAGTTATATGCTTGTACTGTCATGACACTTGTGAATTCAATTAAAGTTATGTTTCTCTTTATTCTACTGTTATCCACATTCAGTTATATACATGTATTATTGATTGTGGTAACATGTTATATCTCTTTTAGAGACATGAAAGTTAAAAGATTGATTAAAGTTATATTGAGTTGGTTTGATTATGTGATACATGGAAGGAATCTTGTCGTTCATGACTTTTGCCCGCCATGATCCGATAATTTCAATTCATATAAGGATGATGACTTGATAATTCTAATGAATGGTGCACACTTAAAGTTTAGTTTTAGATCTTCAAGTCATCACATGAACCAAGTGGGAGAATGTTAAATTATATTAATTTAAAGTATAATTTTGATGTACAGATTCTAATGTGATGATTATTAGAATATAAGGTATTAAAGTTATAGGGATTATTTTAGAGTTATTAAAATTAATCTCTCTCTTCTCACTTCAATAAAGGGCATTTTGGTATTTTATTAAAGTTGATTAAATATCATAAAAGAGGGAAAAAGGTTTTACTACTGTTGACGTTAAGTTTTTGGAAAGAAAAGGAGAGAAGTAACGTTCTCAAGAAAGAAAAAGAAACTGTGACTTTTACAGAGAAAAACATCCTTCGGAATTTCTATATCATCAAGAAAGCATTAAACAGGAGTAAGAGAAGGGAGAACATTGACAGGAAGAAACTATACAATGGATCTAGGTAAGTTCTTTACTACTGTGTATGAGAGAATAGTGAGTATCATGAAAATTCAAGATCTTGTGTGTTTTTCAATCAATTGAAAATTAAAGAATTGCTTACAATTAAAACACAAAAATAATAAATAATTAAATTAAATTAGGTGGATTAGTGAGCCAACCCGGCTCACGACGGGGTTCAACCTAGTGAGTCGGGTTTTAAGTGAGTCTGATTGAAAACTAACACGTATAAAAAAATTACATTTTTTTCAAACCCAACCCGGCTCAAACTCGTGGTGAGTTGGGTTGGCTCGCAGGTTACGATCCATTTTGACAATACTAGGCTCAAATCTCATTGGTATTGAGTCTCCCCGGTAAACCTCCTCTTTGATAGACTCAACAAGTATCACATATATGTCTATGAACAAGTATCGAAATTAAACCCATGTTTATAGAATTTACAAGAATATAACCAATTAATTTACCTCTTAATGGTCATTAATATCAACCTTAACCACACATCAATAGCAATTACCGTATTGATTATGTTTCAACTGTACTCAAATATTGTCGGGACCACGCAATTCATTTTCACGTCTCGGTTGTTCGGTCTATTCTACTCAGCATAATATCATATCCAATCGGTCGTGTCTAACCCTGTAATAAAATACCACTGTTAATTCAAAATGTTATAAGTAACTGTCAGGAAATGAATATTAGATACTTAAAAGCAAAATCACATGTTTTTTCAATGAGAGCCAATTTCAAAACCATCTAAATCGTTTTCAAGCATAAAAAAGAATCGGTGAAGATACCTGTCATGCACTAAAAATGAGTGTACTCCTTTTGGCGTATCTTGCAAGGCAATTCTGTCAGATTTTGTCGGTCATCACGAAACAAAGTAAAAGTTCACCTCTTACTTTATTTTTATAAATTTATAGAGTTCTACATTTTTAAATTAAATATATTTTTAATTCTTTAATTTAAAAAAAATTGTGTTTGTTTTAAAATTTAAATATTTTCTATATTTTTGCTTTATTAATAAATTTAAAAGATTTAAAAAGAATTATATCAAAACCTGACTGGATATTTGCTTTAAAAATTTAAAAATTTAACGTGATTAGGTTAAAAAAATTATATTTATTTATTTTTAAATTTTGAGAATCATATTATATCAAAATTTAAAACATAGACAAATTTCAATATTTATTATTAAAGTTTAGAGTCTAAAAATGTAATTTTTGTTATTTTACATATTAATATATATTACTTATTATTTTATTTAAATTTTAACTATTAATTAAGATATTTAAACTTAGGTTAAGTTTATTGGAACAAATTTTGATAAGTATTGTAAAAAGAATAAGATATGTTATATTTTTATGTGTATTGAAAAAGTAAAATGTTTATAATTTTTTTAAAAGATTAAATAAATTTTTAGTCTCTTTTGTGTCTAAGAATGACAACCGCAGTAAGGATTGTTAGAATCGTGCAACAAAATGTTTATGTTGAAAATAAAAAAGGTGGGAATGAATTAGTTTAATAAGAAAAATTTATTTTAAAAGAATTTTCCCTTTTTTAAGATCAAAGTTCAATTAAAATCCTTTTCTTTATAATAACAACAAATAATTTAAAAAGTGTTGAAAAACAGAAAATTGGTTCGGATCAAAAGAACCTATAATTTATTATTAATTTTTTTAAAGAACGACTAACTTAAACACTAAAATAAATCGAACTTACAATCACAAATGAAAGAGTTTAAAGTTTAGATAACAGAGATAAAAAAAAATACTTTCCTTCAATCATTCAAGGAATGAACCACTTCATTTGGGTCACAAAAGAAATCTGAAAAAATTTCTAAAGGTTTAACTAGTTGAGCAATTAAGAGATAATGAAAATTAATTAAACAAAATAAAGAATTTTACAAATGAAAGACAATTTAAGGATCAAGGACAATAAAGATAAGTTTTTTTTATATTACCTAGTAAATGAAGTGTTTACACGATTGAACATAAAAAATTAGGAGAGTCAAACATTAGTATAAATAATTAAATGAGAAACTTAAAACTTATTTGAAACTTAATACACCATTTGAATAATCAAGTGATATTTGTAATTAGGTGATATTTGTGAGTGAATTTTGTGGATATAATTATAAAAGTTAGAAGAGAGGAGCAAAAAGTATGCAGGGAAAGAAAAAAATAAAAGAGTTATGAAGTAAATACTGGAAAATAATGTGTGTGTATATATATATAAAATGCATACATAAAATACTGACAAAAGCACCAAAATAATCGGTCAAAACAAACGAAAATCATACATAAAATGCATTCGAATCAAATGAAAGAAAGATTACATGTGATAGTCGTCAAACTTCGTTCAAGAAAAGTTTGAGAAGAGAAGAGAGTTTCGCGCACTAAGATAAAGTCAATGAATTTTCATTCTCCTGCTCAAATATTTATTGAATTCACTAACATTTTGACGTCTAACGCTGGACATTCGACGTTTTATATCTTTTTACGTCGAATTACATTTCTAAACAACATTTAATAATTGCATTTATTTACAAAAATGTCACCGGTCACTTTTAACGTTGGCTATTCAGTGGTTGGACGTTGAACGCGTGACGTTATCCGTTGTTTTTATACTAGTGAATATATTTTTTATATGTTTTTTTAAAATTCTTTCTTTATTTTCTTATGAGTTTAGAATTTTACTTTTTTCTCTTGAATTATTTATTCATGGAATATAATAAATAATTAAATTATTGGTCGTAAAATTGATTAAAACTAATTAATAAATATTACTTTTAAATTTTAGAAATAATATATATATATATAAAGTAATTTTTTTACCGTTTTAAATATTTAGTAGATATTAAATAATAATAAATATAGTATATTTTGGTGGTATTTTTTAATTATCAAAATATAATAAAATATTATATAATTAGAATAATTTTTGTGATGGATTTTAATTGTTAGAAAAAAAAAATTGATTTTTAGTAATAATAGGGTTTAACTTTTTATTGTTACAAACAGTATATATAATTCTGTTATTTTAATCCTCAAAAGTTTTATTTATAATATTTTTAACAACTTAAATATATAATTTTAAAATTTACAAGCATAATATACTTTTTGGTGTGAAAGTGGAGCTTACGAAGCATTTGTATTTGGACTGAAATGCAGAAGTACCCAAGCGAGGGGTTGCAGGGGCTTGCAATTATATTGATAGTGCGACTGAATCAAGCAACAATCATATTATTAATTAGAATATTTTTCTCACACAGTCTTACAATACCATACCGACAACTTTCTCATCATTATTCCACTAGATTCTGCAAGTTGCAAGTGTCATTTTTCTAATATATATCACAAAAATTTATAAATTAACTCATCTATTCGATATATATATATATATATATATATATATATATATATATATATATATATATTACTTTTTTTCGGGTTTTGAATAATATTTGTTTTCTTCCAGTATTTTGACATGAAGTTAAATAAATATTAGATTTAATATTAAAATCTCAAATACTATTAACTAATATGATAGGAAGGAGGGTCAATTGAAATTAAAATGCACATACGAATATTTAAAGTGTTACGACTGGAAGGTGTTTGTGAGAATGCAACAGAGAGATGGGCAGAGGGTCTAAAATAGAGAGAATAACGAGTGTTAATTCTCATTAATCACAGCGGGTATATATATATACAGAGAATGGTAGACTATCATTTGACAATTAAAAATGTTAGAGTTTAGATTTATTTACAATATACCCCTCTAAAACTAAACTCCCTAGAAATTTAACTCCAAACTTTGCCAGGCTGATCGTCCATCATATTAGACTGCCGTTTTTTACTTCTGATATTTCAGTTGAACACCACAATTCTCACCATCGGGGCTATTTCCACTCTCTTGGTTCCTTCGTTTCTTCTTTCGACGTTTGTTTCTCCTTTTACCATGCCTATGCTCATCTTTTCTAGATCTCCTTTTCTTCTTCCGCGTATCATCACTAGTATCAGTCGTAGCTAGGCACTAAACAATCGTGGCCTGCAGATTCACCTTAAAGATTCGGTTTCGAGCAAGAGGGGCTTTGCGCACCAGCCGTTGCCTTTCATCAAACACTTCGATGAGTCCTTGTTGCATCGTCACAGTGTATCCCTTCTCCAGGAACTGTCCAAGACTTAATAAATTGTTTTTCATTGTTGGAACATACAACACGTTGTTCATGCAGGCTGATCGACCATCCTTGCGTGTGATCAGGATTTTTCCAGCCCCTTCAGCCATGATCACGGTGTTGTCGGCAAATTTCACGCTGCTTCTGACACTTTTATCCAAGTCTATCAGCCATTCCCTCTTGCCTGTCATATGGTTGGAGCATCTTGTATCTAACTACCAGCATTTATCGTCTTCTACATGGCTCGCATCTGCAGACATCAACACGTGTTCCAGTTCTTAACACCTGTCAACGCTCGTCCAGTTTCTTTATTAATAATCATTCGGTTAAACAACCGTTCGGTTTCTCCATCGACTCCCATTCGGTCTGAAGACACCAGTCGTCCGGTTTCTTCATTACGACCCGTTCGGTTTGAGAACAACACCACTTCTTCAACACCCGTTCGATTTGAAGGCAACACATCTTCTTCAGTAACCGCTCGGTCTGATGGCAACATCTCTTCTACAGCAATCGTTCGGTCTGAAGGCAACATCTCTTCTTCAGCAATCGTTCGGTCTGAAGGTAACACTTCTTCAACAACTACTGTAATTGAAGACCGTTCAGTTTCTTTATCAACTGCATTAGAAGACAACATCTGCTCGATTTCTTTACAAGCTGCACTTGAATACGACAGTCGTTCGTTTTCTTCTTCTGCTACATATGAAGATGACACCCGGTCGGTTTCTTCATCAACTAAATGCCTATCTTCACTTGACAGCAACAACACGTGGTCTGTGCCACAATGACACGCATCTGCAGGGCTTGTTGCTCTCGGCTGCAACACATGTTCAGATACACATTCACACCTGTCCCGCGCTATCTCTCTACACAACTCCTCTTCTACTCGTTCTAGAGTACTCATCAGCACAACAAGATCGGATTACGAATCACATGCCTCCTGAGCAAGGTTCACCGCCTCGTCATTCTTGTTCTTCTTCGCGGCTTCATTGTGCCAGCACTCTACAGAGTAGTGCCCGAACTTGTTACAGGTGTAGCATTGAACACTTCTTTTGTCCTTTCTTCCTCTACCTCGAAATTGTCTTCCCCCTCTACTGTTTCCCTCATTCTGCTCACTTGCATCATTTTCGTCAATTTGTTCAGAGGGTTTCGTACCTCCACCACCCGTTCGGCCACCGCGTGTCCATCCTTTGCCTCTTCCAGATCCTCGGCTCTTGAAGCTTTGATCATTTCTGGCTTGCAACGCTTGATTTATGCCTTGCACTGCATCCTTTTCTGCATTCTTTCTCTCAATCAACCTCTGTTCATGCGCTTTGAGGGAGTTCTATAGTTCTTCCACTCCCGTCGTTTCCAGATCTTTGCTTTCTTCTATAGTCACAACAATGTGGTCATACTGGGGCGTCAGCATTCTCAAAATTTTCTCGATAATCTTTTTGTCTTTCATAACCTTATCGCATGCTCTCATAGCATTCACCAAGATTTGAATTCTGCCGATGTACTCTACCATCGTTTCCTGCTCCCCCATGCATAGAAGCTCATATTTCCTCTGTAGGGATTGCAAACGGACCTTCCTCACCTTGTTGGAATTACCATATCCTTCTTGTAGGATATCCCAAACCTCCTTCGCCGTAACAACTTTCTAGACTTTCTGGAAGATAGCAGCCGACACACACTGATGCAACAACATTTGAGCCTTGCATTCCAACCTCTTGTTCTCCTTGTGTTGTCTCTTCACTTCTTTTGAGTCTCCCTTTAACGATTCTTTAAAGCCTTTCTTGACTATCTCGTCCACTTCTTGAAAGCCAAGAATTGCGTCGATCTTCACGCACCAATCATCGAACCCTTTGCCGTCAAATACAGGTAGGTTACTGTCAATCATTCTGGCCATCACTTCCACACTCCTTTCTTCTTGAAGCGTCTTCTTGAGCATCACAAAACTTTACCGAGTTTCAGAACCTATCGCTCCTGATACCACTGTTAGGACTAGAAGGTGTTTGTGAGAATGCAACAAAGAGAGAGATGGGCAGAGAGTGTAAAACAGAGAGAGAATAACGAGTGCTAATTCTCATTAACCATAGTGGGGTATATATGTATACCAATGCTAGACTGTCATTTGATAGTTAAAGACGTTAGAGTTTAGTTTTATTTACAACATAAAGTACGGTAAAAAAAGTAACAATTAAACGTAAAAAGTAACATATACAACAATAAAATTTAAAATTGTTAAAGTGACTAAAATGATGTCATTGTTTATCTTATTTAAGTTGCGTTATATAAAGATTAAAAAATAATAATTTAAAAGTGAGTAAGACTCGATTATATTAATATTAAAAAAATTTAATGTAAATAGGTTTTTTATAAATGAGTTTATTTTAAAACATATAATTTTTTTAGAAATTGATTTTTTAGAGTTTTGTGCTTGTCTAACTGAATAAATGTTATTGTAGGATTGATCCTTGTGATGAAATTTTTAATCTGGACTCATGAGTTTTTTCGTTTGAGTAAGTTGAATTTCAATCTTTTTTCTTTGCTCTTTTCTTATACCTGTTTTATGTGGGTATTGCTTCGTTTGCAAATGTCTATTGAGTCATCAGTTTGAATATTTGTCGATCAGTGATTCTAACAGTATATATTGATTGTCTTTCTGTTATTCGTAGGAGCAAATAAAGTTTCTTGTGTGTTTGAAGCTGTTTTAGAGCTTGTTGGCCATCTGTCAAGTAAGAGAAGTTAAATACCTTATTTTAAGTTTTTAATACTTGGATAGTATGAGTTGATATCCTTAAGTTGGATTAATTTAATTGAGTTGTTGAATTTGGGTAGTTAAGCACGTTGAAATTTTGTTGTGTTTAAGTATGTTGATTGATTTTAGTTTGATTGTGTGTTGTCTGGTATAGGGAAATCTAGCTATGATAGCTTGTTAAATGTTACTTGTTTTGGTTGTTTGAAATGATTAAATTGATGTTATAATTAGTTGAAATTGTTGTTGAATCGTGGTTTGGTAATAGGTATAAGTGATGGTTTGAAATTAGTCTAAAATTGGTGGTTGACGGATGAATTTTTATGGGGATCGTTTATTGAATGAACTTGATATTTGGAGTATGAGTTTATGCATTTTAGGACTTGGTTAGCTACTTCAAGACTTGGTTAGCTACTTGTATTGTTGCAATTTGGTCTTTGGTATGTTGAATATGTTGTTTGGTTTTTGGTTAATTTTGGTTTTATCTAATGGACTGAGTCACTAGCCAATGGAGCAAATTGGTATTCAATATGATGTTTAAAGATGTTTTTGAATCAATCACAGTGTCAAGAATACCAATTTGTTCATTTAGATAGGGCTTGAGTACAATTAGATCAATAATAAAAGTTTATAGTTTCTGGTGTGGCGTTGAGCGGTTCTGTGTGGCACTGAGCACTGCAAAGTCAAAGAGCTTATGTGTTATATGGCGTTGAGCGACACTTTTGAGCATTGAGCGCCATTTATTCTCTGTAGGCCTGGAACCTTTCCTCCATAATTCGCTGGATGAGAGGAGGACTCACTGCGTGAACATGTTTTCATGAGAATTAGCGTTGAGCGCCAAAGACATGCGTTGAGCGCCAAAGACATGCGTTGAGCACTCCTTGCTCTTAAGCCATTGCATGTTTCTGATTTTCCGATTTTTACTCTATTTGAATTAAGACATTTTGGATTTTATGCATGTGTATTATTATATTAGTGATGTTTCAGGTTATATCTGAATATGAGTAGGTATGGTATTTATTCACACATGATATAGTGTTTATTCAAGTATGATCTGGTAATGATGATGAGTTCGTGATAAGTAATGTGCATGATATATGTGTTTGACATAATTTCATGAATCTAGCAAAGAGATTCTATGGTGTTGTTCAGTAATGTAATGTATTGATGTAGGAGCACTACAAGAAAAACTTAAATTACATACAGCCAAAATCCGTATATAAGGCCCAAAATCCGTATATAATACTTGATTACATACGACTTACATACGGACAAAAATCCGTATATAAAATTATCGTAGATAAGTTATATACGGATTTATCCGTATATAAATTATATACGGATATATCCGTATATAAGTTATATACGGATAAATCCGTATATAAGCTATATACGGATAAATCCATATATAAGCTATATACGAATAAATCCGTATATAAGTTATATACAGATGAATCCGTATATAATATCCGTATATAATATATCAAAAAATATTTTTTTACATACAAATTATCTGTATGTAACATACAATAGAGAAAAAATAATTATTTGTAAAAGATAGAAAGCTTTGAAACAAAGAAACTTACAAATACAATATTATATAAGGTTATTGCTATTATTAGTTTCAACTTTCAACGAATGTAAAGAATTTATAATATATAATTATGCTTAAAACAAATAATTAAAACATAAAAATTTTATTGAAAGACTTTATAAATAGAGTTCAAAACAAACCGGCCCTTGTACAATATAGAGTTGAATATTAACTAAACTGTAATTTACACCTAAAATAGAATCAAGCTGTACTAAGAAAGAAACTGTGAAATAATTGCTGCTAGCTCTACTAATGCTACACAAAAAATTATTGGATGGACGACCTTCTTCAAGCTTGATGGAATCTGAAAACAAAGGGAGGGAATAAGAAATGACATAACTATAGTAGACTTAGATTGCTGGTCATTGAAAACAAAACTAGTTAAATAATATTTCAAATAGATCTATTTGTCTTAATGTATAATATTTCAAATAGATCTAAACACATGGCAGATAAAATAAAACATTTAAGATATAAACATTTGTAATTGCTATGCTTCATCACCCTAAAATGGGCAACTTTTACATAGTTCCAGAAAGAAGCACAACTGGGATTAGAATAGATGATACAACCTACGTTTTATTAGTGGCTGATAAATGAATAGCAAAGCCCTATGAAAATAGTACACCTCATCATTATAAAACTATAGATATTTATGTTACTTATTATTGACTCAGCCTATGTTAAATAAAATCAATACTGCATGTTAAAAATTATTGACCAGCCTATGTTAAATAAAATCCTTTTTTTTAGTTGTAAGTTTTCAAAAAAATAAAATTTTAATTTCATACCTCTTGCACTTTTCCTTTCCTTCTCTCTGTTTCCTGCTTGCACCTTTCTCCATGACAGAGCAAGCTCTGGAGATATATCATACTTGTTACTCCTTATATAATAAAAGTCCAACAAAGCTTTAAAATAAAAATATTATAAGTAGAATTCGTTAAGACATTCAAATAAAAAATAATAATCCAAGAAAGATGGGTAAGTTGATAATGTCATTCAAAGGATACAAGTTGAAAAGCTAAAATGGAGAAAGGCTTTTGAGAGTTAATTGAGATCACAAAGTACTTAAAAAACTCAAAGTTCTACAATACTGATATAGATCATCTATACTAAGAGTGTTCAACAACCAATTCAATACAACATTGTGGTAATTAGATTGAAATTAAAAAGCAAAAGGAATAAAAAAAGTCTTTTTTCATGCGATTATTATGAACTAACATCTATTTTTATGTATTAACCAGGACTTTTGTCACCTATGCTATATTTTATTAAGACATTATGTTTAACTTAAAATTTGAATTATGTTGTGAATTACATGAGATGTGTTATTTGATGTAGAATTAATTTGCGCATTTCAATACTACATCAGTTATTTTAATATTTGTACAGTGAGTTACTTCTATGAAAGTATTTTCATAAATTATAATATCTTAAAGGCATAGAAGAAAAAGTGGTACTGGAGAAGAAATAAAGCAATTGAAATCTTGATGGCCTTAAGAATAAGGAAAATAGTTAAGAAACCAACATTTAAAAGAAAGGTTGATATCTATATCTTTATTTTGAATCCATCTTACTTATTAACGTGAATGGTTCTTATTCTTGTAATGCTTTGCACTTAAAATTATCAGTTTCTCATGCTCTTTTCCACTATATAAACATTCTTCCAATACAAAAAATACTGGATAAACTGATATTTCACATGCTAGCAAACACTTAGAATTATAAGTTTCTCATGCTATTTTGCATTTAATATATTAAAAAATATGTTCCACAGTAACAAACATAGCAAGTACGAAGCTGAAATTTAATAAAAACTCACCTGATACTTAGTCTTGTACACATTAACCACAACTGAATGAGCAACAAGTTGGTGATGTGTTGTGAAATAGGGTTTTGTTCCTATATTAAAGTGTGTGATTTTTTAGGAATGTTCCCAAAACATTTTAGCAAAGCATTCAAGTGAAAATGTTAATTAAATTGCAAAACTTACACAATGCGAGGACTTAAGAAACGCCCATATTCATCTTCTAAAGATTGAGGAAGATCCCAATGAAATAGAGTTACAAATGCTTCAAAACCTGAAATTATTTTAATATAAAAGATGATTAATATTAATGTTTTATCATCACCAATAACATGAGAAGTTGCTATATGTAAAGCATAATAAAAATATCCATAATAAAGTTTTTATTCTTACCATTTGCCAATACCTCAATGATAAGGTTGTTGTAAGAGTCAATTCCTTCATGGTTTATACCTCCACTTAGCTTTCCATATGTGAATATATATGCAGTTTATAGTAGATAAATAAGTAATGATTGTAATGAAACACCCAAACAAGTAAAGCTTACTCCAAAATAATCATAGATCTATATTTGAATTACTCGGAAGAATTCTTGACCATGTAAAATCTATAAACATTATTCATATCCTTCATAATCTGAACATTGTCCTGAAATATAAGATGTAACAAAACATGTTTATTTGAAAACGATGGAAAACAAACTAAAACAACAATTCTTTAAATTTTTTTAATGTTTAACATTTCTTTTAGTTAAACTTTCCTAGGGTCTAGTCTAAGTAATAAATAATCATTTAATTTGGATAGAATGTTCTAAATATATTTATCTAGAGTTTGATAAACAAGCTCTTAATGGTAATCATTAGGTGTAGCAATAATCGTGATAAGAAATGAAATTTACAAAAGCAACACTTTATTTCATATTATATGATGCAAATATCTGATAAGCTTTCAGCGCTACTTTTCATTAGTGATGATAGTTGATAAATTACATCAAAAGAAACAAAAACTTTGAATCGACAATACCTTGTAGCTGTGATACGAGTCAACTGCAACATCCTCATTGCTTCTGTCTTCTACCTTTTTTGCATGTTAATTACTATATATCAATAATTATATAAATTTTGGAAAAGATCTTCAGTATAACCATAAGAGAAAATCAGAATCATATATATTTACCTGGATATTTGTGAGTGAAGGTATCCCAAATACTCGGTCCTCTACCACCCTCATTGGCTGCACCTTCATACTGCATACATACATAATCAAGCAGAGCAGTCAAACAGAGTAGGATGTTGTTTGGTTCTGATTTGTGATGGAGAACCCTAGAAAAAGAGGGTCTTTTTTTTAAGTTTTTAAAATTGGGTCATTATAAACCCTACCCCGAAAGGCCAACTACATGTGTTGGCCTCCGATCTAGACAACAAAGCTCAAGCCCGCATAAATGATTTCACGTGAGTGAACGAAAGAAAGAAAAGAAGAGAAGAATTAGTGTTTTCGGGTTTTATGAATTTAGGGATTTAATGATGAACGAAGAACATGACTTACCACATCAATGAACAATGAACGAACTCTGTGTGTCAAGAAGTAGGAAGAACGATCTTCATCAGCGAGAGCCTGAGCGATGAACACTGTGAGTGAACGCGAGCCAGCGGCAGTGAATGACAGACTGAGCTGAGAGTGAACGAGAGTGGAGGCAACGGGAGGGGCTGAACTGAGAGTGAGCAAGAGGGAGTCAGACTTGGGCTTTGTATATCAGTGAGTGAGCTCGGAAGGCTTCGTATATCTCTAGAGAAGGTGCGACAATGACCGGTCTAGGGGACTATTGATGCGTCAAGAAAGGAGAAGAAACCTAGGGTTCGTACTTTGAGAGAACTTAGAGTAGTGACTAAGATTATTGATTAATTTTGAATGGAATTTGTAAAAATTTTAGATTTTAGAAAATTGAGGGAAAAGGGTGACCGTAAGAGAGGGAAAAAATGTAAAATTTTTAGATTTTGGAAAGTAGTGGGAAAAGGGTGACCGTAAAAGAGGGAAACGAATTTTTAGATTTTATCTTTAATAATTATTATTTTTAATTACATACAGATTATACACCATTATATACGGATGTTGGTTTTCACAAATTTTCCCATTCTAACATGCTAAAATTTATATATGAATTTTATATACAGAAAAAATCCGTACATAAAATCTGTATGTAATTCACTTTCTAAAATCCGTATATAAAATCTGTATATAATACATATATTATATACGGATTAAAATCCGTATATAAATATCAGTAAATAATTTTGCATTTTTCTTGTAATGGAGCTCCGAAATAGGGGATGATCGACATTCCAATAACCATTCAACCTTAAGTAGAAAATGATGGGTTATATCATGAGGAGTAAAGAAGACCCTATCTATGAATTGTCTTGGGCATACATGTTTGACGGACTAACCTTGGGTGGACAAGTTATTCCACCATACAAGTGCAGGTCCCCTAGAGTTTGACATCAATACATATATCCAAATGGTCAAGTCTAAAATGAATGATTGTATGTCTTAGGATTGATTGACCTATATTATATGCTTAGTTAAAAGTGTTGAATGATTGTTTTTGGTAGATTAATTTACCCTTTTCTTTTTTTTGTCAATTTGTGTGTTTCTTTTTTTTTAATGATCATTTTAATAGTGAGTATATGACTATCCGGTGTGGACCGGGAGTTGAAAATTATGAACACCACCAAATTGCATGATTGTATGGTTTTGAGAAGAAACAAGTTGTTTATTCTTTTGTTTCTTGCTAGGTTAATTTTGGTTATTAGTTTTGTAATTTATAAAGGATATGTCGGTATCTTTTACTTTATTTTCTTTTATACCAACCAAAGATTTGGATGACAAATTGAACAGTATGATAGCATTAGAATATATATATATATATATATATATATATATAACCTAGTATTTGCCCAAATCATCCATCATTGATAAATCACAAAGAAATATTGAAAAGAAAATTACCATGTCTCTTTCGACAGAACACGCACCCTCCGCCATCACTCGACCTTGTGCAAATTTTCCTCCAAGCTTTTGGGGCGATAGTTTCCTTCAGTACGATTCAGAATCACTGGTACTATATTTTACGTTTGAATTTGCAATTTTTTACTTTTATCTGCTCACAAACGTAATATTTTAATGATTATTGGCTAGTCTAGCTAGTTCCTCTGCAACAGATTCACCACGAGCACAAATATGTAAATAAAAAGATTATAAAGCTTCAGCCATTATTGGGTGAATGCAGAGCTTGAAACTTCTGTTTACAAACTGTGGCATTTGTTTTTGTTTTTTTTTTGTTTTCAAAGCTGGACTTGTACAATATATAGTATTGTATAATACATTCAGATAAATGAAAAAGAAAGAGACATTAGAGGCGGTGGATGGTCCTAGTTAAGTTAAATTGTTGGGCAAGTATTTCGGTAGAAATAACTAAAGAAATACGCATTCTGGTATGATTTAATTTTATCACAGTAGTTACAAAATGTAAATTTTATTTTGATTAGTCCATGATTGAAACATTGTTTTCTACTTTTCTTTCACTATCTGGGCTTTCTGCGTCACAAAATAATGAAAATACCAGTTGTAAGAAAGATAAGGAAAGGATAATAATATTTTAACAACATTTTTTTGACAATATTTTAACATCATCTACGAGTCATTATGTGATTGGTCAAAATTATTCCATAATCAATAATAATAATCATAAACGTCATGAATCAATAATAGAATAACACGTAGATAATGTTAAAATGTTGTTCAAAAAATATTGTCAAATTATCATTATCCATAACAAAAATAGCAACAGAAAGCTTAGACCAAATATTCCCTTTCCAGCACAAATTTTTGTATAGGATATAATGGTTGTTCTTTTCTTCTTCTTTTTTCTTTTTCTTTACTCTCTCTTTCTTGGTGACTTTTTTTTTTCTTTTTCACATGAAAGATCCTTTTTATGAAAGTTATTGTCTTTTTGTCTCTTTTATGAAAACCTAATACAAAAGATTGCATTATTTTAAATTATATAATAAATTGATAATTCGTAAAGAAAAAGTATCTCATTTTTTTTAATTAAGTCCGCGGGTCCAATAAATTAGTGACTCACCTGACAATCTATGCCACTAATATGAACATGAATAAAGAGGACAATCAATCACATATATGCATTAATATTAACGTAGTCCAATTGTTTATTAATATAAATGACAATCAATATGTTTTAAATCTTTCTAAAACATATTGAAACATATTGACACAATGAAAGATTAAATCAATTTTAATCAATCAAGACTTTACAAAATCTTTTAGAGATATATAGAAAATCCTCCTACATCAATTATGTTTTTATTGTGTAAGCTTAGTATAGGTTTCGAATTATTCACACGTGCATGTTTTTAGTTCCTCTTCCCATCCCATCTTCATTACAAAAACTTCTTTCTTTGCAACTGAATGCAGGAAATCAATGACAATATGAAGCAACAATTTCACATGCAGAAGGAAGAAGTGAAGAAGATGTTTCTATCTTCAACCAATAGTATCTTACAAAAACTAAATTTCATTGATTCCTTGCAACGTTTGGGTATATCTTATCATTTTCAACATGAAATTGATGAAGCATTAGAGCAAATCTACAACTCATCTACAAATGATAATGTCATAATAGAAGAAGGTTGTCTTCACTATGTGGCGTTACTATTTCGTTTGCTTAGGCAAAGAGGGTATCATATTTCGTCAGGTATCTAGAACTTTGCCACCATATCTACATTACAAAGCGATTCATGAACCATATTATATGCATAGATTATGTATAATCCAACTAATGTATTCTACAGATATATTTAACAAATTCAAGAACAATAAGGGAGACTTTGATCAAAAGATTGCCAAAGATGTACAAGGATTGTGGAGTTTGTTTGAAGCTTCACAGTTAAGGATTCACGGGGAAGATATATTAGATGAAGCACTTGATTTCACACAAACTCATCTAAATTCCTTGATTAATCAATTGAGTCCATCCTTTGCTGCACAAATAAGTCATTGCTTAAGGAAACCCTTTCATAGGGGAGTTCCCAGGTTGGAGGCCAGACGTTACATTTCCTTTTATGAATCAAATCCTTCCCATTGCAAAGTTCTTCTTACATTTTCAAAACTAGATTTCAATATGCTACAAGGATTGCACAAAATAGAAGTCGGGAGTATCACCAAGTAAGTATTACAAATCTGTAACCGTGTATTTGTAGAATAAATAGTTTTAATAGAACATATGAAGAACTAAGAAAAGTTCACCACAAGCAAAATTACCATATTCATTCATAACATTGCCTTATGCTGATACAACAAAACATTTAAATCATAAAAGATGAAATAGTTAAGTTGCTATTAAGCTATCAACTATCAATATGACATTAGCTGTGTTTTTTCTCTATGAAGATGGTGGAAAAAGTCAGAATTTGCAACAAAGGTCCCATATGCAAGAGACAGGGTAGCAGAGTGTTATTTATGGCCAATTTCCCTGTCTTATGAAGCTGAATATAGTATTGCACGAAGGATAGGGAGCAAATTAATTGGGTGTATCTCTCTTCTAGATGATACTTATGATGCCTACGGAACAATAGAAGAACTTGAACTCCTCACACAGGCAATTCAGAGGTTGATCTTAGTTCAAATTATATGATATTATCACAATGGGAAATTTAATGATTTGAAAAGCCTTCACCAGTTGATAATTTTTGTTCTACTATTTCAGTCTCATGAATTTATTGTTTTCAAATTTGAATTCATAATTCTCCTTTTGTTCGTATGAATTTCAGATGGGATATTAGTTCCATTCAATCTCTCCCAGATAGCATGAGAGTAGTGTTTAATGCAATTATAGAAGTGTGTGATGAAGTAAAGTTGGCTACGATAGAGAGTAAAAACTCGAACACAGTGGTGCAATGTGTTAAAGAAGCTGTAGGTTTTTCATTCATATAGTTTTTAACTAGTCGATTAATTATGTTTTGCATCATTTTCCTATAAAGTAACTAATTAACATTTAAATTATTTTACTTGCAGTTTCATAACTTGGCACGAGCCTACTTGACTGAAGCAAAATGGAGTCAAGAGATTTATATTCCAACATATCAAGAATATAAGGATAATGGAGTTATATCTTCTACATACCCTCTTATGATAACATCATTTATTCTTCTAGCAAAATCAGCACAATACGTGTTTGATTGGATTTCGAGTAATCCAAAAATCATTGAAGTTGTTTCGCTTATTGGCAGACTTGGGAATGACATATCCTCACATAAGGTACAATATATATTTATTTTGACTCAAATCTACAAAAATTTAATGGTGCTTGATGTCTTGGATTTGCTTTAATTATTTGTAGTTTGAACAAGAAAGAATGCACGTGGTTTCAGCAGTTGAATGTTGCATGAAACAATATGAGATTTCAGAGGAAGATGCGTACAAATTCATTGAGAAAGAGATTGAAGATTTGTGGAAGGTTATAAACGAAGAGTGTCTCAAGTCAGACCTTGTCACTAAACCTATGCATGATTGTGTTCTTAATGGAGCCCGCATAACTGAACTTGCCTATGAAAACTATAAGGATAAATACACAGATGGGAAACTATGGAAGGATGACATTGTTGCATTACTTGTGGATCCCATAAGCATGCAGGAAGAGGAGTAATAGAAGTGATATCCATTATAAATAATTATTTACATATTTATTTTGCATCTCTTTGTTTGAATGCATTCCAATATTTTATTTGAAGTGATTACTCCAATGTTATGTAATATATATGTTTATTGTTGCATATAAAGTCGTACTATAAATAATTTTCTTAATGGACGTAATTATTTGTTTTTCAAATTTATCAAATTGAGTAAACTTTTAAAAAATTACATAAATCTAAGTTCTGCTTTGAATATTCCGACCTTAAAATGAAAAAAAAAAAATGTATTGTTCACGATTTTAGACTAACTGAAAAGAAAGAAATCGTATTTTGAAAAATATGACTTTTTTTTTCTTAATTTTTTTTATAGAAGTCGAGCTTTATAAAGATGATTTCACTTTTAAATTTTTTTTTTTTGGTTTTACAAAAGTCGTACATGCATAGGCCGTAATCTTCACTTTAATTTTTATGTTTTTTAAACTTTTATATAAACATATCTCTTTTATTTTAATATTTTGATTAAATCACTCCTCTAATTCCTATTTCTGTTGGATTTTTTTTAAATAGGTTTTTTTCTTATTTTTTTCTCGATTAAATCCTAAAAAATTGAAACAATTCGTTCCCCTGTCATTAAATTGGATTAATCGATTACGTTGAAAATGTTTAATTAAAACATTAAGAATAAAAAAAGATTTTCTGAAATCTAAAATTAAAACTTAGACTAAATTAAGGTTGTTGAAAATCAAATTGAGAATGACCGTGTTTGTGTTCGAGACTTCCTAGATGTTTCGTCATCAATGCTCGACGAAGTAAAAACCCTCTTGTCGGAAAACAAAGCTTGTCCGTGGTTCCTCGGTGAATCTATCACCATTCCTTCAAATTCCACCGCCGCACCATAAAACGCACTGTTGCCTATCTATCGCCCTCTCATCTCTTTGGAGCACTTTCTCAGACGCAGAAGCTCTATCATCACAACTGTAGAACTTATCGGCTACTCTAACCTACAGACGAGATAGTGTTCTGAATGAATAAAGGCTCAAGAACAAGGGTTAGAAAAATGAATTAGACTAGGTTAGGGAACTAACTTCTTCAGGAACTAGGGCTAAACGAGGAAAAGTGAATCTGCTTTGACTGATGGAGGAGAAAGAATCATCAAGATCTGACCCGGAATCTGTTGTTGATGTATCGCTGCACTGTCCGTGGAAGTGAGAAAAGGAAGTCAAAAATATATAATTTTAGCTGTAAATAATACATATAGGAACTATATGTGAAATCCTAACCATCCATGTCAGGAAGATTGAGACTTGCCTTCTGGGAGCGTATCCAGAAAGAGTCTGAATTCTGATGTTCATTGGACATTTGGGTGTTTTCTCTCACAAACGTTCCCTCCACATTATGAACCACCTAAAATCAGAACACCTAAATTAGCGTCCCAATGCTAGTCCCATAAAATACAGAAAAACAAGAGATAGCAAAGCAGCATTACCTTCGTGATATCAGGATCATTCCATGGCCCTTTACTAGATCTAAGACATCCACCTTCTCCAGGACATGTACACGACCCACCTAAAAATTCTGGCAACTGGCTGTCTACATATTTACAAACCATAGATTATTAGACAACAATTTGATTAAATATTATAGGCAGTATGAGAAGTGGATACCTAGAGTCAATGATATCCAGTAAAGCCCAGGAAGATGATTTTAAAGCAGGCCAAAGCATCTTCTTAAAGCATTAGACTCAACCAACTAAGTCATGTTTCGATACTATATTATCCTGATACAGAACACATGCTTGTTCTGAAATACACAAACACCACACAAATATACAAATAATTCATCCATGTGTGTTAGCTTAAAAACTGAACCTCACTTTCATTTCTTTCACTCGTTTATTTTAGATCAGAGAAGCCTCACTTTATTATTGCCAGTGTCTTGGTAATTGTATTTAGATGTACACTTTCACAAATTTAACGTTTGCAATTAGAATGAGTAATCACTGGAGTTATAAACCAAACTGATAATGAAACTCAATTGCAGGAGAAAAAACTAAACTATTTTATAAAAATACAAAACTTTGAATTACTGTATTAATGGAATTTTTAAAATCTAAATTATATATGAAGTACCTAAAGTTTATTGCTGAAGAACATAAAATGCTAATGTACACTGTAACACTGCCACCATGAATTCCAGCTGGAAACAGGGCAAATACGCTGCAAAATTCTCCATAAACGTTCGTCTCAGCTTATGCATATGGGAAAGCTCCGCGTCTGAGCAGACAAACATGCGCCGGAGACATTACCAAAGGATTACAGAGAAATTGTAGGAGATCTATTAATCGCTAAAGAAGACTATGCATACTACACATTTCCATAAACACAGTTGATGGAAAAGTTAAGAGAAAAAACATAAGAAAAACTATCAAAATGTTGACCAGCAATACACTAATTCAATGCGAAATTTTAAAATGTTGACCAGCAGTACACTCTATTCTTCCTCGGCATCTTTGTTTTTCTTTTTCTTATGCTTCTTCTTTTCACTCTTGCCAGCATTACCTTCATCCTCCTTTCCATTGCTAATTTCTGCAGCAACAACTGCTTCTTTGTCTTTCTTTTTCTTCTTAGACTTGTCTAACTCCGGCAAACCGTCTTCAGCCTTATCCTTGTGCTTCTTCTCCGTTTTCTCTTTATCGGAAGAGGCCACTTCATTTAAAATTAAAAAATATTAATTATTTTTCATTAATTTTGTAATCAATAATTTAATTATCTATTTTATTTTAAAACTATTTTACCATATGACAATAATAATATTAATAACTTACGATATTAAAAAATTAATTTAATTATATCATATAATAAATAGTTATTTTAAATAATCATTTTCATACATCAAATGATATAACCTATAAATTATATTTTTATTTTAAAAGTGATTAAATCAAAACATTCGTTAAATATATTATAAATCAATTTGCTAATTTCAAAAATATCAGAAAATAATATGAATACAATTTACTTAATCCAGAAATACGAAGGTATATGTAAATTCGTCTAACTAAAATCTTGAAATATTACAACATATTTATCAAACTTTATAAATATTATTATCTTTCTATCTTGTAAAATTATAATTAATAATAATACACAAGTAGATTATAGAAAATTACTACCTACATATAAAATAGAAATTAATTATAATTTCACTAAAATTCATTGACAAATGAAAATGATGTGTCATGATACACTAAATTATGGTCATCATTCAAAATTTTGAGTATTACAGATGTATACACTTTACAGCCATTAAGTAAAGTAAATAATATATAGTCACCAGCAGGTAACTTTGTTTTCAATTACTTCAACGTCTAATAAATCCCACCAATCAGAATAAGAACCACATTATCTTTTACTAGTCATACAAATTAATAATATAGTAATACATCGTATCCAAAATATATAATTTATCCATGAAACCATTAGTCACAAATTTAATGAGCCTTGCCGGATCTATATTAGTCATCTTTGACAACCTTATGTGTCATGCTTTTAATTAACTGTCCCAAACCCAGAAAAGTAGACGCCTGAGTGTTCGGAAATAATGTTAGTTGGGTAAATGTACTAAAAGGATAAACATGCCATATAGTTTCCAAGAAAGTTTGCCAAAAAGAACTGAAGTATAAAATGTAATTTTTTTATTATACTTTTGAGAAGTTAACGTGTATAACTGAAAATAAATCTAAAAGTTCTATGAAAAAAAAAATAGGTATTATCAACCGTTAAAATCTACTAGAAACATAAAAAAATATGTTGATAATAATCTTTTTTATGACGAATTTTTATGGCTTGATATCGATAAAAATTTAGTTAGTAATATTTATCGTGAAAAATTTATTTGTTAGTAATTATTAAGAAAAATACGTCTATAAATTCTATCGATAATTATAAAAAAATATGTTGATAATTATTAAAAAAGAAATATTAGATTATAAAGCTATACATATTCTTATATTCTTAGATAGTTAAAGGGTTGATAAAGCTGTGATTCTCTTGAGGTAATTTAAGAGTCGATTGGACATATTCTTCTTTAGTATCTACAGTATATTCAGGGTATCTCTAATGTGTTTGTAATTGATTTCTTGTGTTGCACAAACTTTTTCAATGAGAACTATTACTCAGCCTCAGTGTAAGCTAAAGCTAACAAGTAAATCATGAATACTCATGTTATTAGGTTTGATTGAATAATATTTTAAAAATATTACGTAGCTAATGAAAATTTTATGTAAGTTTTATTGTAATTTTACACTTTTTTACTTTCTTACTATTTATTGTGATGTTTTTCCAATAATAGTATAAATTATTGTACAAACATCTAGCTAAAACTTAACAAATCACATATTTAGCATCATTAACCTCCATTAACAACATATCAATACCTAACTCATCATCTGCTCACACCAACGGGTGATCATTGCAAAAGAAAAAACATCACAGATAGAAAAGAAGATAAGGTATTCAAAAGGAAATTTCATATATAACATATTGATTCAACATTTGTAACATTCCATCAATTATATAAACATATAAATAGTTGACTCTAGTATCAATTATCCGGATACATGCTTTGACATATGTATTCATTGTAGGTATACACTCGTAATAACATTTTTGCTTGTAATATCACCCTATTACTCAAGAGACTAATATTTTCATACCTAAACCAAAAGTGTAATAAAAAAATCTCTATCATTCTCTCTCCAACCTCGTTCATTTCTATATGAGTTGAATGGTTTGTAGAATATCATAATACTTACTTTCAGAGCTCTCATATGTCAAAGCAAGTACTAAACAAAATCACAACCAATTCCTCCTTGGATCGGTTACAAGAATTCACATACATAAACCTTACCAACCAGGTATGACATTAACACTCACAAAACAACATTTAACCATCATAAATTAGCAAAATTCTCATGGATTTTTTGTTAGATTATGTTAGTCTCCCCAAGCGAGAATATCTATTTGTTCAACGAGTAGTACTTAAAAGCATTATCGCCAAACGATCAATCATTTCACCCAACGAAATCATCATTGGATATCAAAGGCTTAAAATATCACAAAATTCGCCCAACAAGACATATCTGCTCAACCACAGTCAAGTATGTGATCTTACTTTAGTCTCATTCATCGAGATTATTCTCGCCTAGCGAACACTAAATCAATGACTCTTTAACTTTAAGCTTGACCAACGATCATATTTTTTTTAAATTACCTGACTTTGATTTCGCTCAACGAGTAAATCTCGCCCAACGACAACAAAGTCAATGATTCTCTCTAACTTTAACCTCACTCAACGAGAATATACTCACCCAACGAGTTTGCATAATTATGTAGAATAAGAATTTTGCAGAGTTATTACTATCAGCATCTGTAATTCAATCTAACAACAATTTCATATGTACAACTAATTCTTAAATCATATACATTTCAACAATACAATTCACTTCAAATATAGGTTCAATCATAGTAGAGGTTCAATCACATTATTTCTGAGTGAAATTCATACATTCCTCATTCAACATAACAAGTCATATCTCCTCAGAGAACTTAATTACAAAATCCAACTACCATACAAACATGTAAACATCAACCAAAACTTATCTCCTCAGAGAACTTATTTCGAAACTGCCCTCTTCGTTTTCGAACTCTATCTTCTCTCCTTATCATTGTCTTCTCTCTCCATTTTAGGGATTTGAATTTCATTTCAACTTCTCTCTTCATAGCAGTGTTCTCCCTCCTCCATTTTTAGGGTTTCGTTTTGTTTTGAACATCTCTCTCCTGCTTCCCTGTCACCATTGTTTTCCTTTGAATCTCTATGGACATTGGATTTGTTTCTTTGAATTGTAGATTACGCTTGTCTCGTTCGGTGTGGATTTGTCTCGTTTGGTGTCTCTGTGGAAATTGAGTTTCTTTCTTTTAGTTAGAGATTACCCTTGTCTCGTTCGGTGTCGATTTGGTGGAAGTTGTTACCTTTTTTGTGCAATGGGTTCATCCGGTGACAATGGTTCTTCGAACAAGGTATGAACTTTTTTGTGTCTCGGTATTCGTATTTTGGGGAATGGATTTCGGTCTTGCATCTGTTCGTCATTTTTTTGGTGTGTCTTGCTTTTGGGTTGTCACTTACTTGGTTATTTGTACCAGCAAATATTAATTTTTTTTTGCAGTTGTTTGTTCGTCATCATTGAAAACGAAGTGTATTGCTACTTTGAATGGAATTTTGAGTGAGGAGCACAAGTCCATTATTTCGAAGACGCAATTTGGATGGTTTTTAGAAAAATCCCCTTTTGTACCGAAAGTTGAAGAGTGCTACCCAAACATGGCTTGAGCACTCTCTAGGGGTCCTTACTGTTACCAATAAGGAGTATTGGTAAATCTTGAAGAAAATTGTTTTGATGATGCTGCAGGAAGTTTTAGTTGAAGAAGATATTAGAATTATTTAAAAGCAATTTGTAGAAATTAAATATAGTAGGAAAGTCTTGTAAACTTTGTAAAACTTGCATTTTTTAACTGCAATAATCAATTATGGAATGACAATAATCGATTATCACAAAGTCATTCAGGAATAATCGATTATCACCTCATATAATCGATTATCACCTCATATAATCGATTATCACATTTTTGAAAAACCTGTAACGGACTTGAATAATCGATTATCACTTACAATAATCGATTATTCGTGGCAGTTGGGACTTAACCTTAGATATTCAGAACAACTGGCTATATATTGGGTTTCTATGAAGTTCAAAAAGAGATAGTTGTTGAACAGAAGCTCTTGTAGAATACTGTTTGTCAGAGGAAGTTCTCAGAAGCTATAGTTCAAGTTCCCTTGCTTGGTCTCGTGAACAGGAGAGGCTCGCGTTTCGTGTGTCGATAGTCGGAGCAAGCTCTCTTCGAGTTAGCAAGGTGCTCTGCCTGGTCTCGTGAATAGGAGAAGCTCGCGTTTCGTTTGTCGATAGTCGGAGCGGTTCTCTTCGAGTTGGCAAAGTGTTCTTCTTCCGGTTCGTTCGTCGAAGGAAGGTTTATTTATCTGTTTTATTCACTATTTGTTGTAATCTGTGAAACATCTTTTTAGTGGAACTGTTAATCACTTTTTATAGTGATTAACGACTGGACGTAGATTCTGTTGAATCGAACCAGTATAAAAATTACTCGTGTGATTTTCTATTCCCTACATTTTTTATCTTTTACGCATATCAATTGTTCGATAAATTTTCTGAAAGAAAATTGATTTTCTAAAAACAGACCAATTTATTTTAAAAAGGTGACCGAACATGCTTTCTTTTACTCTAAGCTTTATTCCGTTGCGTTACACTCTTTCTGGTACCAATCAACAATTGGTATCAGAGCTTGCTTTGATAGTTTTTCAAAATTTGCGAAAATGGCCGGTCACAACCAACACCTTGTATATGCCAAGGGTGCTTCTATTAACAGACCACCACTTTTTACTGGTGATAACTATGCGTTCTGGAAAGTCAGAATGGAATTTTTTATGGGGTCTGTTGACAGAGGCATCTGGGAAGCTGTACAAAATGGTCCTTATATTCCTAAAAACAGAGTTGAAGGTGTAGAAGTAGAAAAACCATTTTTTGAGTGGACTAATGAAGAAAATAGACGAGCCCAGTTTGATATTAAATCTCGTAATATTATTTCATCTGTTGTTGTGCTTGATGAATTTTATAGAATTTCAGTGTGTAAGACAGCACAGGAAATGTGGGAAGTTCTCAGAGTCACACATGACGGAACAGAGGACGTGAAATGTGCAAGGAAGAACACTCTCATTCAGGAGTATGAGATGTTCAGGATGCAACCTGGAGAAACAATTTCTGATGTCCAAAAGCGTTTCACTCACATAGTGAACCACTTGACAGGGTTGGGTAAGACTTTTGATACTGATGGATTGAATGTAAAAATTTTGAAATCATTGGACAGGTCGTGGCAACCAAAGGTGACTGCCATCTCTGAGTCTCAAACTCTCACTCAAATGTCGATGCCAATTTTGTTTGGGAAACTCCGTGAGCATGAGCTTGAGTTGAGAAGATTGACGGTTGAAGAAGATCAAGGCAAAAGAAAGACACTAGCCTTCAAGTCCGAGATCTCCAAAGGAAAGAACTCTAAAATGATTGAAGATGATGATTCTGATGATGAGGAGAACATGAGCCTCATGATAAAGAAATTTCCCAAGTTTATGAAGGCAAAAGGAAAGGACAAATTTCGTAAAGAAAGAGAAAATCAAGAATCTCCTTCAAGTGTTAAATTCTATGGATGTGGAGAAAGAGGGCACATGAAAACTGAATGTCCAAAGAACAAGAAAAGTGAAGAAAAGAAAGAAAGGAAATTCCCAAAGAAGAAGAAAGCTTACATAGCTTGGGAAGACAATGCATCTAGCTCAACAAGCTCAAGTGATTCAGATGAAGAAGCCAATATTTGTCTAATGGCTGACTCAGAAGATACTGGAAGCCAAGTAAGTGATTCCAGCTTTGAATCTAGTGAATTAGACTTGCAAAAGGCCTTCTTTGAATTGTTGATTGAATCTGAAAAACTTGATGCTGCACATAAAAAACTTAAGAAAGAGCACAATGAATTAAAATTGAATTATGAAAAGTTGCTTGATGATGAAGTTGTCTTAAGAAATAAAGTTAGTACTTTAGAAACAAAATTATCTGATGCAAATGCCACTGTTGAACCTGTTGAATGCTTGTCTTGTAAGAGTCATATGTTTGATATTGACATACTTGAAAACTAATTGCAAAGGCAACCAAGACTAATTCACAAGCTAAGACAAACCTTAATAGAAGCAATGTTGAAAATAGAAATATGCATCAAATAAATAAGTCCAAAGTAAGAAGAACTCATAGAGTTTGGGTTGAAAAAGGGACTTTTGTTAAAAACAAAGTAAGCAATGCTTGTTGTTTTTACTGTATGAAGCATGGACACACATCAAACAAATGCAACATTAAACATTTTGGTGTTCCAAATGGTAAATATGCATGGGTTAAAGTTGTGAAATGATTTATACTCGCATGAACTAACCCCAAGGACCCATAATTAGATTGGGGACCTAAAACTCTTGCTAATTTGTTTTGTAGGAATCTACTAAGTCAAAGAAGTCGTTGTGGTATCTTGACAGTGGATGTTCAAGACACATGACCGGTGACAAGAAAAGATTCATCTCTTTTGAGAAGAAAAAGCAAGGATTTGTGACTTATGGGGATAACAACAAAGGTAGAATCATGGGTACCGGAGACATTGGAGGAGGAAATACATTGACTATAAGAGATGTGCTATATGTTGAAGGCCTCAAGCATAACCTCTTAAGCATAAGTCAATTATGGGACAAAGGTCTCAAGGTAACTTTTGAAAGTGATAAATGCACTGTTTACTTTAAAGATTCTGCTGATATTGCTTTGTAAGGTGTTAGGCATAACAATATTTATTTGATTGATATTGAAAGTGCATCTAATCATAGTATAACATGCTTAGTTGCTAAAGAAGAAAATCCTTGGCTATGGCATAAAAGAGCTGCACATATTCCTATGCAACATTTGAATAAATTGATTTCAAAAGATCTTGTGATTGGTTTGCCTAAACTGAAATTTGAGAAAGACAAATTATGCACTGCATGTCAAAAAGGTAAACAAACCAAATCTTCATTTTCATCCAAAAGCATGATTTCAACATCAAAACCTTTAGAACTTTTGCATATGGACTTATTTGGTCCATCTAGAATTAAAAGTTTTGGTGGAAATTACTATGCTCTTGTAATTGTTGATGATTACACAAGATTCACTTGGACCTTCCTTTTAAATTTGAAAAGTGAAGCTTTCAAAGCCTTTAAATCTTTTGCAAAACGTATTCAAAATGAAAAAGACTTGAAAATCAAAACATTGAGAAGTGATCATGGTGGAGAATTTGAAAATGAATCTTTTGAAAAATTTTGTGAAGAATATGGCATAGCACATAACTTTTCTGCACCTAGAACTCCCCAACAAAATGGTGTTGTTGAAAGGAAAAATAGATCATTAGAAGAATTAGCTAGAACCCTTATGAATGAATCTAATGTGCCAAAATATTTTTGGGCTGATGCAGTTAGTACTGCTTGTTATGTGTTAAACAGGATGCTTATTAGGCCAATTCTGAAATTAACTCCATATGAACTGTTGAATGGTAGAAAACCAAATGTATCTCACTTGAAAATATTTGGGTGCAAATGCTTTGTCTTGAATAATGGAAAAGATAATCTAGGTAAATTTGATGCAAAATTTGATGAAGCAATTTTCCTAGGATATTCTTTGACCAATAAAGCATATAGAGTATTTAATAGAAGAACTTTGATAATTGAAGAATCAATGCATGTTGTCTTTGTTGAGATTGTGGACCTTGAGGAAAACCCTCTTGAGTCAAAAAAACCTATTGCAGGTGATGAGGATTATTTGAGGGAAGCTCTTGAAGAGATGTATCTAAATGAGAACTATCCTCCAGAACTTCAAGAAACACCTCAAGTTGTTGATTCTAAAAGCTATCAACAACTAAGAGGACTCTCCTTGGACAACATCATTGGAGACATTTCAAAAGGAGTAACTACTAGACATAATCTTAATAATTTTTGTCTAACTGTAGCTTTTGTGTCTCAGATAGAACCCAAGAATATAAAGGAAGCTCTTCAAGATGATAAGTGGTGCGTTGCTATGCAAGAAGAGCTAAACCAATTTGAAAGGAATGAAGTCTGGGAACTTATTCCAAAGCAAGATAATTATCAAGTCATAGGAACCAAATGGGTATTCAGGAACAAGCTTGATGAGGATGGAAACATCACAAAGAACAAAGCAAGGCTAGTTGCAAAGGGCTACTGTCAAGAGGAAGGTATAGACTATGATGAAACATATGCACCAGTGGCCAGGTTAGAAGCAATTAGATTGTTGCTTGCATATGCATCTTTGATGAAATTTAAATTGTATCAAATGGATGTGAAAAGTGCGTTTTTAAATGGTTTCATAAAAGAAGAGGTATATGTTAGTCAACCTCCTGGTTTTGAGGATTTCAAATTTCCTGATCATGTTTATAAGTTGAAAAAGGCCTTGTATGGTCTTAAACAGGCACCTAGGTCTTGGTATGAAAGACTTAGTACCTTCTTACTTGATAATGATTTTTCTAGAGGTAAGGTTGATTCAACCTTATTTATAAAGAAAGTAGGAAAACACATCTTGATTGTACAAGTTTATGTAGATGATATTATCTTTGGGTCAACTGATGACTCCTTATGTGAAGAATTTGCAAAAATAATGCAAGGTGAGTTTGAGATGTCTATGATGGGTGAGCTGAATTTCTTTTTAGGACTACAGATAAAACAGATGAATGGAGGTACTCTTATTTCCCAAACAAAATATTGTAGAGAAATTCTTAAGAAATTTGGTATGGATACGTGCAAAGAAGCTAGTACACCTATGGGTACTTCATGCTATTTAGATAAGGATGAATCTGGAAAAGGAGTAAATGAAACTATGTTTAAAGGCATGATAGGATCTTTACTGTACTTAACTGCTAGTAGACCAGATATTATGCAAAGTGTATGTGTGTGTGCTAGGTACCAAGCAAATCCTAAAGAATCTCATTTGACTGCTGTCAAGAGAATCTTAAAATACCTTAAGGGAACCACTTCTTTTGGACTTTGGTATCCATCTGATGCTTCACTTAGTTTAATAGGTTATTCTGATGCAGACTATGGTGGTTGTAAAATTGATAGGAAAAGTACTAGTGGTACTTGTCATTTTCTGGGTTGTTCTTTGGTATCCTGGAATTCAAAGAAACAAGCGTGTGTAGCCTTGTCTACCACTGAAGCTGAATATATTGCTGCTGGAAATTGTTGTGCCCAAATTTTGTGGATGAAACAGCAACTGGAAGACTTTGATATCTTCCTTGATAATATTCCTTTAAAATGTGATAATACTAGTGCTATAAATTTAACTAAGAATCCCATAATGCACTCAAGGACTAAGCACATTGAGATTAGACATCCTTTCTTGAGAGACCATATTCAAAAGGGGGATTGTCAAATTGAATATGTTGATACCTTACATCAATTAGCTGATATTTTCACCAAGGCGCTACCTAAGGATAGATTTTTTGAGCTTAGAAGAGAATTAGGAGTATTAGACATGTCTTAGGATCAACGCTTATGAAAATTTTCACATTTTCGTAAAATTAACGCTTCATAATCGTTTATCACAAGGCAATAATCGACTATTCAAACTTAAAACTCAAATCTGGGAAATTTTGAACGAATAATCGATTATCATCAGGCATAATCGATTATCATGCAATTTCTGGGCAGTGATTCTTGAGCCATAATCGATTATCACGCTGACAGTTTCAAAAATAAAGCCGTTGGAGCATCCCATAATGGCTATAAACGGCTAGTTTTTCCATTCTTCTTATAAATAGCCTCCTATAATCGATTATTAGACACTTCTTTGCACCTAGAAACTACTGAAATCAAATCTTGAGCTCAAAACCTCTCTATTTTTATTCACTTTCTCAAAATCTCACTACCTCAAACTTTCTCCATGGCGGATTCAAGAAGACATCGCCGCAAAGCTGCTGGAGCATCCTCTTCCTCTCAACCACGTCCTGCAACCATTGATGGGTGGATTTCAGATCAAGGAAAACATGCGGACTATGTTAATTCTTGGCAAGAAAGAAGAATCATGGCGGTAAAGTATATTCGACTTGATTTTTTCCGTTTCTATGGATTTCAATTTCCAGATCTTTTTGCTGTTCAAGGACTCACGAATCTGGTGGAGCAAAAAGGTTGCATTTATCCCGATCTCATAAGAGTTTTCTACTTCAACTTGAGATATCGAGATGGGATTATATCCACTAAAGTAAAGGGTGTCCGCATAATTTTAGATGATGATGTGTGGACCAACGTTGCCCAACTTACCATCTGGGATGATGCTGTAAAAGTTCATCTAGGACTTCAAGATTTCAATAGGTTGATGACTTTCCAATCCTTCTTGTGTCACCCTGAACAACAGACTAATCGAAGGCAATTGCTTGTTGGAGGTTTCAAGGTTGAAGAAAGGATGATTCACTACTTGATTGTCTGGATACTATGTCCTAGAGCAACCAATCATGCTCAATGCTCTGAGCAGGATCTACTCCTTCTGTATGGGATCCTAAATCACATACACATCGATTGGCCTGCTCTCATTGCTGACACAATGGTAAAAGCTAAGAAATCCCATTCTTATCAATTTCCCTATGCGCTTCTTATTTCTAGGATTTTGGAGTACAAAGGTGTAAATGTTGAAGGAGAACTTGTCCAAGCCATTCAAGTTGTTGGCTCGGAAATTGGAGATACTACCTTTTGTCAGATGGGATTCATTACTAGAGGACGAGTTCTCATTCACAAAAGATGATGACCATCCTGATGAAGATGAAGATGATGACATCGATACTCATATGGCAGAACTAGTTAGTGTTGCTGCTCCTTCTGATGCTGGTCCATCTACCATGCCCTCATCCTCCTCACTCTCCATGGAAGAACACTTTGCTAGATTATCTAAGCAATTAGAGGATATGAGTCTAGCACAAAGAACACACTTTGAGGAGATTTATGAGTGGCAACAATCTATTGATGAGTACATGGTTGATCAATTTATTGATCTTGATGTTCGCCTATCTAACATCGAGAATCATCTCAACCTTCAACCTCTAGAAAGATCTCCTAGTCCTGAGTTTTAGATATAGGTTCTATGTTAGCATGTTTTGTTGTTTGCTTGCTATTTCATCTATGTTATAATTCTGTCTTTTATGTTTCTTCTTATAATGTAATCCTTCTTTTCATAAATAAAATGATCTCTTGATTATATGCATACTTTGTTTAATTGAGGGGAAGATCATATTTAGGGGGAACTTTTTACATCAAATCTTTTTGCTTATGATCAAAAAGGGGGAGAAGAATAATATAAGGGGAGAAGTATAAATTAATACAGGTATTGCTAACTCTGTTGTTGTATGTTAGCTTGTATGTTTTGCAGGTAAGCCAAAATTGCTTTTAAAATTGAATTTTTTGATCATCATCAAAAAGGGGGAGGTTGTTACCAATAAAGAGTATTGGTAAATCTTGAAGAAAATTGTTTTGATGATGCTGCAAGAAGTTTTAGTTGAAGAAGATATTAAAATTATTTAAAAGCAATTTGTAGAAATTAAATATAGCAAGAAAGTCTTGTAAACTTTGTAAAACTTGCATTTTTAACTGCAATAATCGATTATGGAATGGCAATAATCGATTATCACAAAGTCATTCAGGAATAATCGATTATCACCTCATATAATCGATTATCACATTTTTGAAAAATCTGTAACGGACTTGAATAATCGATTATCACTTACAATAATCGATTATTCGTGGTAGTTGGGACTTAACCTTAGATATTCAGAACAGCTGGCTATATATTGGGTTTCTGTGAAGTTCAAAAAGAGATAGTTGTTGAACAGAAGCTCTTGCAGAATACTGTTTGTCAGAGGAAGTTCTCAGAAGCTATAGTTCAAGTTCCCTTGCTTGGTCTCGTGAACAGGAGAGGCTCGCGTTTCGTGTGTCGATAGTCGGAGCAAGCTCTCTTCGAGTTAGTAAGGTGCTCTGCCTGGTCTCGTGAATAGGAGAAGCTCGCGTTTCGTTTGTCGATAGTCGGAGCGGTTCTCTTCGAGTTGGCAGAGTCTTCTTCTTCCGGTTCGTTCGTCGAAGGAAGGTTTATTTATCTGTTTTATTCACTATTTGTTGTAATCTGTGAAACATCTTTTTAGTGGAACTGTTAATCACTTTTTATAGTGATTAACGACTGGACGTAGATTCTGTTGAATCGAACCAGTATAAAAATTACTCGCGTGATTTTCTATTCCCTACATTTTTTATCTTTTACGCATATCAACTGTTCGACAAATTTTCTGTAGAAAATTGATTTTCTAAAAACAGACCAATTTATTTTAAAAAGGTGACCGAACACGCTTTCTGCTACTCTAAGCTTTATTCCGCTGTGTTACACTCTGTCTGGTACCAATCAACACTTACGAGTGTGTTTTCAATGTTGTGTGGATTGATTATCCTTATTGGTCATGGTTGAAGGTGTCCACATCAAGAAATTTCAAGTTAGGTCAGTCCTATGTGGATGGAAGACCAAGTTAAGGTGTTTTTGGGTTGAGAGGTGAGTTCCTGCACCATTGAAGGGTATTGAGTAATGAAAAATTATAACAATATTAAAAAGCACATACATTAATAAAAAAACGTAATGACATTTCACGAAACAACAAAAGTTTTGAAATGAAAAGATACATAACAGTATACAATGAAATGTAATCTAAGAAGATGGTTGTCGATCAAATTGATTACAAGACCCCTGTAATCGATTACCAGAGGAAAAAGGGTAATTTGTACAGAAACTTCAATTGTACTCTCCAGCTAGATGAACACTGCTCTTCATTCTCTATTTTTGTTAAATTTTTCCTTTTTTGAGATGGGTAAGTGAGTTCAATGTTATTCAGTGAGCTCCCTGCACCAATAATGAGGTTAGGTCATTTATTTCTTCAAAATAAAAATGTCCATTTAGGTGGTTTTCTCCAATTGAGGTGAGGTGCATAACCCATGCTGTCAACTTTGACCTTTGCTGACTATTTTAATCATAACTTTTTCCACAGACCTCCAAATGATGTGATTCTTTTTTTATTAGAAAGTAGACTCAAATATCTTTCCAATGACTACTAATTTATAATTTTTGGACACCTGAGTAGGTGCAGTTAATTCCTTAAAGTTAACGTTTTATATATTTCTACCACCTCTGACCTTTGCTGGTTGTTTTGCTCATAACTTTCTCCACCGAACTCCAAATGAGTTGATTCTTGTTTTGTTGGAAATCTATTTGAGTCTAGATTTCAACAAAACAAGAATCAAGTCATTTGGAGTTTGGTAGAGAAAGGTAAGAACAAAACAAGTAGCAAATGTCAGAAAAATAGAGTTGGGGAGCAGTGTTCATCTAGTTGGGGAGTATAGTTGAAGTTTCTGTACAAATTACCCTTTTTCCTCTGGTAATCGATTACAAGACCCCTGTAATCGATTACCAGAGGAAAAAAGGTAATTTGTACAGAAACTTCAATTGTACTCCCCAGCTAGATGAACACTGCTCCCCATTCTCTATTTTTGTTTAATTTTTCCTTTTTTGAGATGAGTGAGTGAGTTCAATGTTATTCGGTGAGCTCCCTACACCAATACTGAGGTTAGGTCATTGATTTCTTCAAAATAAAAATGTCCATTTAGGTGGTTTTCTCCAATTGAGGTGAGGTGCATAACCCATGCTGTCAACTTTGACCTTTGCTGACTATTTTAATCATAACTTTTTCCACAAACCTCCAAATGATGTGATTCTTTTTTTATTAGAAAGTAGACTCAAAAATATTTCCAATGACTACTAATTTATAATTTTTGGACCCTGAGTAGGTGCAGTTAATTCCTTGAAGTTAACATTTTATATATTTCTACCACCTCTGACCTTTGCTGGTTGTTTTGCTCATAACTTTCTCTACCGAACTCCAAATGAGTTGATTCTTGTTTTGTTGGAATGTAGACTCAAAGATCTTTCAAATGATTACTAACTGTACTCCCCACTTAGATAAACACTACTTCCCATGGTGGTTAATTCTCTTGTTTGTGACTTTTTGCATTTCTTGTGAATGGGTGACTGAGTTCCATGTGAATGGATGTGTTCCCTACACCAATGAATACATTAGGTCATTGAATATATGGCAAAAATGTGATAGATCTCATCTAGCTTATATGAAAGTGTGCGAATACAAAGTGTGCGAATACAAAATACCTTTGTATTGAAAAAGAAAAACACGCTGCAGAGAAAGTCACAAGCGCACCCAACACCCAAAAGCACAACGACGACAGCAAAAAAACCTCTCCTTTCGAGAAAAGATGCCAACGGTGGCCCCAAGTGAGACTTCCTCCCACGACTTCAATGACGCATAGAGAGAAAGGACTTCCTGCAGAGAATAGGTGGACCCAAGCACCAACGAACAACGGTGAACAAAGATGACTTCGGTGGCGAAGCGAGAGTTTCGAATGGTGGACTGAGACTTTCGAATGGAGAACCCAAGCACCAACGAACAACGACGCAGAAAGGAGACTTCGGTGGCGCCAGAGTTTCGAATGGATATCCTTGAGAGAGAGAGACAGAGTTTCGTAAGAGATTGAGAGAGAGAATCGATAGAGATGAAGGCCACAGTTTCGTAAGAGATTGAGAAAGAGAGACTTTCGTAAGAGATGAAGGCACAAACAGGTTTCAACAATCTCCTTCTTCCAAAAATGCCCTCGAAAACAAATCTCAACTTTTTTAAAAATTCATTTAAAACAACAAATGACAACGACATGTGTCGTTGTCAAATTATTGTCAAAATGACGTTTTTGAAGAAAATTTCCTTTTTTATTATAATTTTTTTCTCTACTTTGTTTATTAACTAATAATATAACATTTTAAAATTAAATGTTAGTTCAGTACAGGAAATATATTTCTTCGGTGTATTTCTAGTATTTATATTAAATCGTTATAAAGTTAAATATTTCTGTTAGTTATTTTAACAGTTACAAATTTTAAATTGATTTGGGATTTGGATGGGTGTGCAATTTCAAAAGGAAATTTCAAATTTGTTGCTAGTCATACTGAACTGTGGTAATTTGTGATTGTTTCATGTTTTTTTTTTCATTCTTCAGTTTCCGCTTTCTTCGTTGTGTTTTTTTTCTCTTCTAAATTTGAGGTTCTTCTCCTTCACTTGTCTCCATTGTGTCTTTTGTCTTGTTCTGAATCTTTATCCATTTTTTTCACTCTCCTTTTGTGTTATTTCTTTTATTAACTGTCGTAATCTTCTTATCTCAATGTCTCTTCTTCGATTCACTGACTTTTCCTTTTCCTTCTACGTTCAAATACCTAATTTTTTTTATATTTATTCTAGTTACAATCAGTACAAAAAGTGATTTTTTCTGACAGCACTAGGTATATTTTAGACTTTTTATACATGTTGTGATAACATGTATATACCTGTATTGAAAACAACCAGTATAAACTGATACTTTTTATATTTGTTTTAGAATCATAATAAAAAATCGAATACTTCCAACACATAATTAAAGTTTCACACAAGTTGTAAAGTCCAAAAAAAAGAAAAAAAAAAACGTTATCTATTGTAATAAATAATATCAATTATTTTTTTTGTAGTAATAATTTTAAAGGTAGAAAATATAATTAATAATAAAACTTGATAAGAAAAATTAACAATTTAAGATAAAGGATTGGAGAAATTTTTGAGGGTTTAAAAAAAAATGAATAGTAAAAAGTGAATAGTAAAAAAAAACAAAAAAAAAATTAAATTGTGGAAGAGATAAACACTCCACGTAGAATTGAATCATCAGAGATAAGAATTTAGCAAATGGTGATTAAAATAATATTTTTGAATAGTAAAAATGAATAGTAAAAAATGAATAGTAAAAATGAATAGTAAATTTTTTTTGCTATAAATAGCAAAGGAGGGAAGGCTGAAACTTCCACCAAAATTCTAGAAAAATTTGTGAGAGAAGAGAGTTGGAGGAAATTCTAGTTGTAGAGGGGAAATTCTAGAAGTTTTCGGAGAACGGTTTCAGAGGAGGAAATTAAGTTTGGAATAGAGGTAAGGGGAGCTAACCTTGAGTATTTCGTTTTGTATTATCTTGAGTCTTGAATATGCAATACTTTGCTTTTGTCTGATCTTAAATCTTGAATATGAAGTATTTTGTTTCTGTATGATCTTGAATTTTGAATGAGAACATGCTTCTGTGTTTAGATCCAAGTGTGATAGTTGTAAAATGTGATGTTGATTATGTTATGCCATTTGTATATTATTAGTTGTTTATTTTTGTATTTTTGGATGGATTAGAAGTTGTCTAACCGGCTCTGCCAGATTCAACTTCTTGTATTCCCCATACCTTTTATTGTTTTCTTATTTATTTATATTGTATTTTTGGAAGGATGAGAAGTTGTCTAACCGGCTCTGCTAGATTCAACTTCTTGTTTCCCCAGAACTTTTATTGTTTTATCTATTTTCAGTACATCTTTTTGGAAGGACGAGAAGTTGTCCAACCAGCTCTGCCAGATTCAACTTCTTGTTTCCCCAGAACTTTTACTGTTCTATTTAATTTTTATTGCATCTTCCTGGAAGGATTAGAAGTTGTCTAACCGGCTCTGCCAGATTCAACTTCTTGTTTCCACAAGAATTTTTATATATTAAGATTATTTTAATGATTATCAAACATTTGATTCTTCTCTGGTGACCATTTATAGTAATATTTTATTATTGTTATTTTGTTTGTAATATATTTATCTTGTATGATTTCTGTGATGAATGTATTTTATGATGTTGATATGAAATTATGCATCTGAACATGATATGAGTGTTATGGGGAGATTTTGTAATGGTATAATAAGTTGAGGAATATGAGCATGATATGAGTCTAATGGAGAGATTCTGTAATGATATGGTATTAGTGTATATGTTGATGTTGAGGGTCCTGTAGTCAGAGGTTATCCTGATACTCTAATAATCATCCAGTCTCAAGTAGAGAAGGATGAATTATGTGGTGAGAGGGGCAGGAGATCCTGGTCTATGTGCCGGTTTTGGACATAGTGTTGAGGATTAACCTTGTGAATGGTATGGAGTATTTTGAAGTATATTTGTAAGAAAAAGTAGAAGTCATCACAAGTGCATAACCTCCCGCGACCACTCATCATCGTATCATCCGGATGAGTGTCTATTGGGTATTGTGGTGTCTATTGGGTATTGTAGTGTCTATTGGGTATTGTGGTGTTTATTGGGTATTGAGGGACGAGTGTCTAATAGGAATTGTGGTATGATGGTATGAGGATGTCTGACCTAAATATTATATGATGTTTATATCAAAGCAATTATGCATGTTTTATAAATGATGTGTTGCATGTTAGCTCACCCTTACTTGTTTGTTTGTGCCAGAAAATCTTATTTTTGTGATGATCGTATAATGTTTATGTTATACGGGAGCAGATGCCGGAACGACGTCCGAACCAATACAAGTGAAGGAGGAAGCAGCAGAAAAATGAAGAGTAGTTTAAAGAAATAAATAAATAAATTTAGGAGTGTTGTAATGATGTTTTAAAAAAAAATAATAATGTATTTCCAGTGTGAACTATGATACTCCTAAATGGATGATTGTAATATTGTACGATGTTTTTATTATTAATGAAATAACTTGTGTGTGAGATGTTTAAGAAATGTTTTTTTGGGGTGTTACATTTAGTGGTATCAGAGCGGTTCGTCCTTAAGACGACCTAAGAGTTGTGGATTTATCCTACAAACTCATATTATAAATCATAATAACAATAATTCTCTGTGTGAACAGAGAGAAATGGCACGTAGACAACCCAACCGTGAAACCCCTGAGATGCCTAGCTTGGCAAGAGCTTTGGAGGCTATCGCATCTGCTCTTCAACAACAGGGCGCTGCTTTAGTGCAACAGCATGAAACAGCTCTACAACAATTAGAAGCGGCTAGGCTAAATTCTGAAGCCAGCCAAAGAGAACATGTGGAAGCCTTAAGGCAACTATCTGAGAATGACACGTCTGTAGAAGCTCAAAGGATTCGGGAATGGACCTTAGAAAACTTTCTACAACACCGTCCACCTACTTTTAATGGGAGAACAAGTCCGGATGAGGCTGATCTATGGATAAGAAATATGGAAAAGATTTTTGATGTGAAAAATTGCTCATCAGAAACTAGTTTGGCATATTCCGAGTATCAGCTGTTCGGGGAAGCAATACACTGGTGGGACAACATGAAGCTAGTATTACAGGAAGGTGGTGAGATTATTAGCTGGGAAGTTTTTAAGAATAAGTTTTACGCTGAGTACTTTCCGGACAGTGTAAGACATGCAAAAGAGGTGGAATTCTTGAAACTCGTGCAAGGTGACAAGTCGATGGCTGAGTATGCAGACAAGTTCAAACAGTTGGGACGTTTTTACACCCAACCATCAAATGAAGAATGGAGGTGTAGAAAATTTAAAAATGGATTGAGAGCAGACATACAACTAGCCTTGAACCCTTTAGCTATTAAAGAGTTTTCTGCTTTAGTTGAACATGCCAAAGTTGCGGAAAGGTTAAGGAGGGAGATGGAAGTTCAGCAGAAGTTACAAAGCGTGGGAGGACCATCTGGGTCACGAGTTGGACAACATGTAAGGAATCGACCTTATGACAGACCACAACCTCATAGGAATTCTCATCAGCAACAACACCAGCAGAGAATAATCCAATGTTTCGTTTGTGGAGGACCTCATCTGAAGAGCGTCTGTCCACAAGTTAATGTGCACAACAAATGTTTTCTTTGCGGAGCTGAAGGACATTTTGCTAGAGATTGTCCCTCTAAAAGAAGAGAAACGACTCAACCTCAACAACCGCCTCAATAGGGAAGGATTGACAATAGGCCACAAGCGACTGGAAGAGTCTATGCTTTAACGGGAGCAGAAGCTGCCAAATCAGGTACCCTCATCATTGGATGTTGTAATATAGCTGGTAGAGACTTGAATGTGTTGTTTGATTCTGGAGCGACACACTCCTTTTTATCTGAAACTCTTATTCAAGAGTTGAACCTACCCATAAAAGAGCTGCAGTATGATCTTATAGTATCTACACCGGCCTCTAAATTGATAAAAACATCGAGGATGTGTCCTCAATGTCCAATCATTGTAGAAGGACGTAGGTTCAAAGTACATCTTATATCTTTACCTTTACAAGGTTTAGATGTAATCTTAGGAATGGATTGGTTATCTGCCAATCGTATCCTTATAGACTGTAACAAGAAGGAGTTGATTTTCCCTGATCCTGAAGAAGCGGAGCTGTTGTCATTACAACAAGTGTTGAAGGAAGTAAAAGAAGGATCTCTGTGTTTCATTATCTTGACTCATGTGGAAATTGAGAAAAATAAACAAAATCTTGATATTCCCATAGTCAATGAGTTTAGTGATGTATTTCCAGAAGAAATACCAGGATTGCCACCTCAACGAGAAGTAGAATTTTCCATTGATTTAATACCTGGAGCTGGACCCGTATCGACATCTCCATATCGAATGGCCCCAGCAGAGTTGGCAGAACTGAAGAAGCAAATTGAAGAGCTATTGGAAAAACAATTCATCCGACCAAGCGTATCACCATGGGGGGCACCGGTACTGCTGGTGAAGAAGAAAGATGGTAGCTCTAGACTGTGTGTCGACTACAGGCAGTTGAACAAGCTAACCATCAAGAACAAGTATCCTTTGCCTAGGATTGACGATTTGATGGATCAGTTGCATGGAGCTCAAGTATTTTCAAAGATAGACCTAAGGTCTGGATATCATCAAATTTTGGTTAAAGCTGAAGATGTACAGAAGACTGCTTTTAGATCAAGATACGGGCATTACAAGTATGTAGTTATGCCATTCGGGGTAACTAATGCTTCAGCTTTGTTCATGGATTACATGAACATAATCTTTCAACCCTTTTGAGATAAGTTTGTCGTAGTCTTTATAGATGACATACTTATTTATTCCAAAAGTCGAGAAGAACATGAGGGGCATCTAAGAATTGTGCTTGAGATCTTGAGAGAAAAGAAACTATATGCAAAGTTGTCAAAGTGTGAATTCTGGATGCAGAAGGTACAATTCTTGGGACATGTTATATCAGCTCAAGGCATAGCAGTAGATCCAACCAAGGTGGAAGCAGTGCTACGATGGGAGAAACCAAAGACTATGACGGAAATCCGAAGCTTTGTGGGCTTAGCTGGATACTATAGAAAATTTATAGAAGGTTTTTCTAAAATGGTAGCGCCTTTAACACAGCTAACTCGCAAAGATCAACCGTTTGTTTGGACGGATAAGTGTGAGAAAAGCTTCCTAGAATTGAAGCACAGGTTGACAAGTGCACCAATATTGATTATTCCAAATCCAAGTAAGTCTTTTGAGATTTATTGTGATGCTTCACATCAGGGGTTAGGATGTGTGCTCATGCAAGAAAGAAGAGTGGTGGCATACGCTTCAAGACAATTAAAGACTCATGAGAAGAACTATCCTACTCATGATTTGGAATTGGCAGCGGTGGTATTTTCCTTGAAGATTTGGCGGCACTATCTCTATGGAGCTCAATTTCAAGTATTCAGCGATCACAAAAGCTTGAAGTACTTATTTGACCAAAAGGAGCTGAATATGAGGCAAAGACGGTGGATGGAATTCTTGAAGGATTATGATTTCGAACTTCTATATCATCCAGGAAAAGCAAACGTGGTAGCCGATGCTTTGAGTAGAAAGGCAATTCATGTTTCTCATATGATGATCAAAGAACAAGAGTTGGTGGAGAAGTTCAAAGATCTGAAGTTACAGATGGAGTTTGGAGAAGATTCCATTAGATGTAGTAGTCTGACTATATCTAGCGATTTTCTCATTTTAATTAAAGAGAAGCAGTTGTTGGATCTCGGCTTGAAAAAGATAACAAAAATGATTGGTACAGATAAGGCTAAAGAATTTAGGTTAGGATCTGATGATGTATTAAGATTTAGAAGTAGAATATGTGTACCAGACAATGCAGAGATAAAAAGACTAATCTTTGAAGAAGGACACAAAAGTCGTTTTAGCATACATCCCGGTATGACTAAAATGTATCATGATCTGAAGGAGTCCTTTTGGTGGCCAGGAATGAAGAAGGAAGTAGCACAATTTGTAGCGGCTTGTTTAATTTGTCAGAAGGCAAAGGTGGAACATCAGAGACCTGGAGGATTGCTACAACAATTAGACATACCAGAATGGAAATGGGATAGCATTGCCATGGATTTCGTCACTCATTTACCACAGATAGTGAGAGGTAATGATTCTATCTGGATCATCATTGACCGATTGACGAAAACTGCTCACTTTTTAGCAATAAATCTGAGAATGTCAATGGCTAAGTTGGCACAACTGTACATAAAAGAGATAGTAAGATTGCACGGCATCCCTTCAAGCATTGTGTCAGATCGAGACCCAAGATTCACTTCTAGATTCTGGCAAACTCTACAAGAAGCTATGGGCAACAAGTTACGAATGAGTTCTGCGTATCATCCTCAAACCGATGGACAATCTGAAAGAACCATCCAATCGTTAGAAGCCTACTCAGAACGTGTGTATTGGATCATCTGGGTAGTTGGGATGAAGTACTTCCTCTAGTGGAATTCACCTACAACAATAGCTTTCATGCTAGTATTGGAATGACACCTTACGAGGCTTTGTATGGAAGACGATGTCGAACTCCTTTATGCTGGTACCAGGACGGTGAAAAGGCTTTGATAGGACCTGAATTACTACAACAGACCACGGACAAAGTAAAGTTGATACGAGAAAGAATGAAGGCTTCGCAGAGTAGACAAAAGTCATATGCTGATCAAAGGAGGAGACCATTGGAGTTTGCAGTCGGAGATCATGTCTTTTTGCGAGTGACTTCAACTACAGGAGTAGGAAGGGCTCTTCGTTCGAAGAAACTTTCTCCTAAGTTCATTGGTCCATATCAAATTTTGAGAAGAATTGGGCCAGTCGCTTACGAGATGGCGTTACCTCCTCAGTTAGCCAAACTCCATCCAGTTTTTCACGTTTCTCAATTAAGAAAATATGTTCATGATCCTTCTCACATTTTAGAAGTAGAAGATATTCAAATCAGAGAGGATCTATCCGTAGAAGTGCAACCTGTTTGTATAGAAGACACTAAAACAAAGGAGCTTAGAGGGAAAACTATCGACTTAGTGAGAGTAGTTTGGGATAGAAAAACAGGTGACTCTACATGGGAATTAGAAGATAATGTAAAACATTCTTATCCCCATCTTTTTTTGTGAAGTGTCGAATTTTCGAGGTCGAAAATTTTTGTTGTTTGGGAGAATGTAAAGTCCAAAAAAAAGAAAAAAAAATGTTATCTATTGTAATAAATAATATCTATTATTTTTTTTGTAGTAATAATTTTAAAGGTAGAAAATATAATTAATAATAAAACTTGATAAGAAAAATTAACAATTTAAAATAAAGGATTGGAGAAATTTTTGAGGGTTTAAAAAAAATGAATAGTAAAAAGTGAATAGTAAAAAAAAAACAAAAAAACAAAAAAAAAATTAAATTGTGGAAGAGATAAACACTCCACGTAGAATTGAATCATCAGAGATAAGAATTTAGCAAATGGTGATTAAAATAATATTTTTGAATAGTAAAAATGAATAGTAAAAAATGAATAGTAAAAATGAATAGTAAAATTTTTTGGCTATAAATAGCAAGGGAGGGAAGGCTGAAACTTCCACCAAAATTCTAGAAAAATTTGTGAGAGAAGAGAGTTGGAGGAAATTCTAGTTGTAGAGGGGAAATTCTAGAAGTTTTCGGAGAACGGTTTCAGAGGAGGAAATTAAGTTTGGAATAGAGGTAAGGGGAGCTAACCTTGAGTATTTCGTTTTGTATTATCTTGAGTCTTGAATATGCAATATTTTGCTTTTGTCTGATCTTAAATCTTGAATATGAAGTATTTTGTTTCTGTATGATCTTGAATTTTGAATGAGAACATGCTTCTGTGTTTAGATCCAAGTGTGATAGTTGTAAAATGTGATGTTGATTATGTTATGCCATTTGTATATTATTAGTTGTTTATTTTTGTATTTTTGGATGGATTAGAAGTTGTCTAACCGGCTCTGCCAGATTCAACTTCTTGTATTCCCCATACCTTTTATTGTTTTCTTATTTATTTATATTGTATTTTTGGAAGGATGAGAAGTTGTCTAACCGGCTCTGCCAGATTCAACTTCTTGTTTTCCCAGAACTTTTATTGTTTTATCTATTTTCAGTACATCTTTTTGGAAGGACGAGAAGTTTTCTAACCGGCTCTGCCAGATTCAACTTCTTGTTTCCCCAGAACTTTTATTGTTCTATTTAATTTTTATTGCATCTTCCTGGAAGGATTAGAAGTTGTCTAACCGGCTCTGCCAGATTCAACTTCTTGTTTCCCCAAGAATTTTTATATATTAAGATTATTTTAATGATTGTCAAACATTTGATTCTTCTCTCACTACAAAAAAGAAGGGCATTACCGAAGGCCAAAAGCCCCCGGAAACAACCCAAAACCGTCGGTAAAAGGTAATTACCGAAGGCTTATCGACGGCCAATGAGCCCTCGGTAAATCCCTTGTCGCTAACATTTACCGAGGGCTTTCGCCCTTCGGTAATTACCGAGGGCTTTCGCCCTTCGGTAATTACCGAGGGCCAAAAGCCTTCGGTAATTACCGAAGGGCAAAAGCCTTCGGTAATTTCCGAAAGGCGAAAAAAAAAACAGGGCGTTGGGCTGCTGCAGAATGTGATGCATATATATCTAAACTAAAGCTCTACAAAGTAAAACAACAAAAGAACCAAAAATGTAGCTTTTGTATTGAGTTGAGAAAATTATGTCCCACTTTATCTCAAATTTAAGTTTAAAACATATAATACTTCAGTTCAAGCTTACCTGTGACTAAATCAATTATGTAAGCACTCATTCAAACACCCTAAATTTTGCATCTCAACGCCTGCCACTACATATTGGTATATAAACAAGTTCTAAACGGGGATGGAATTTAATCTTATATGTTACTCAATCTTTATGTAACATGATGTTTCATGATTCATGATTCATGAAACATGAGAAAAATGCCGATGATGAGGTCAATGTAAATGTACCAAAATGTCTAATTTGCTAAATCATGTACAAATGCTACTTTCTGAATTTGCCAAATTTTGCATTAGAGAAAAAATAATTAAAAATAGAAAATTTGTAATTAAAAATAGAAAAACCAGGCAACAAAATGAAACAAAATATAAAAAACATATTAACTCACTTGGGGATAGAGATCACATGTGCCCAACTCCTTAACAGCTAAAGGTAACCTTTCTCCGTCAGCAATCTAAGAAGCATAGTACTTGCACATGTCACTAAAAATAAAGAGAACTTGACAGTTCATGCTAGCAAATTAATCAGCCAAAATTTTATTATAGAGTTCACACCTCAACATCTGCTCCTACACCTTTTATATTGACAGTCTGAATTTCATTATGCTTAGCCCAAATAATTTTTCCGCTGTTGTCCATGCTAGCCACAGGTACCTCTCGACCAAGTTTGACCATAATTGTTCCTTCATCATAGCCAATCACAACTCTGTTTGAACGCACCCAATAATTTTGGTTATGAAAAAAGAGTAAAGGCAAGGAAACTTCATAATACAGGCTCAATTTGCCACAACAATCTCCCACTCACACTGTTCAAGGGCATAAAAAAATTTATTAAGAAATTGCAAAAAAATTATCCACAAAAAAGCTCACCGACGTGAACCCTTCAAGTATCCAATAGCCCAGACTCTTTCAAGGCCATAGTTTAATGTGTTTTCCAGCCTGCAAGCAGATCAAACCATAAAACAAATTTTGAAAATATACTTCCAATAAATATAGCAACAGCTTAAAACCAGACACCTGAATATGTCCTATCAATCTCAATATGTGTTATCTTAATTTCAAATCACATCTAGACATTATAGTCACCAAAATAAACCTTTCCACTCTTTTTATGTGCTTATACAAACAGAATAAACAAAAAGGGCAGACCCATATAAGTTTTATTCTCTAAGGTCAAAAGTCAACCATAAACAAATAATCCAATTTCCAACACAAGTGATGACTATTGAAGAAAAAAAATCTAGAGGAAAGTGACAAATGCAATAAGCATAATATTAAACCTCATAACTCAGTAATCTGTGCATTCCACTTTACCTATAAGTTGTGGAGTGCCATATGCGTACTGTACCATCTTCAGAACCAGTAATGATTATAGGAAGTTCAGGATGGAAGCATACAGCAGATACATTGTGTGTGTGACCATCTAGGGTCTGGACACAACCTTTGGTCTGATAATCCCATACCTGTTTCGTAAGTTTCAACTGTTATTCCTCTTCATATGTTATATGCATATATGTATGTATATAATTGCATAAACAGATAAATCAAAGAAGCAAACAAACAAAAACAAATATTAAAACAAAACCTTGGCAGTGTGATCATCAGAACCAGTGATTAGATATGGTTTGTCACCACCTGTAAAATAATCAACACAATTTACTCCTTTCTGATGCGCATCCAATGTAAAATTAGGGTCAGGTGAGCCAAGATTCCAAATCTGAAAAAGAAGAAAACAGTTGTAATCAGTATGTGCTTCAAATACTTTGACCTTATCCATCGTGTTATAATTATATACACGAATAAACATATCATCAGCTCCGGCAACAACCCATTGTCTGCGTGCAATAAACTTGGCTGATCTAACTGCAAAATCATGTTGCATAAGAGCTCTAGTGGTTTTTAGAAAATGCATCAAGAGCTAGTTATACAAAACAAATGGATTAAATAAAATTCATAACTTCATGTACCTGGTAACTCAGTAACCTCAAAAGATTTGGCCATGGTCTGAAATATAATAAATAAAATTATGTTAATAACAGAAGCAAATGTCCATTGAAATTAACAACAACCCGTTTAAAGCAGCAGTTTTGTGAAGAATTTAAATATAAAACAGGAAACTGAGAAACTAACATCCCTTATTAACAATCTATGAAGATACAAGGAATGTGTCATAAGCTATGATATTATAAACAAACAGCCAAGACCAAGACCCATCATAGAAAAGCAAGACTACAAATCCTAACCCAATACACTAGAAACTGAAAAAATCAAGCTTGCGTGATATGAAGTTTTAAAAGCAAAGGAAATGCCAAACGATGATCATAATATCTACAGTTATTCAAATTTTATCAATCTATGAAAACATGCTTAAGTCTCACAGCTCAACAGAAAGCCTTATAAAGGCATCCAAAATATTCAGAAGCACATAATTTTATCTAAATGTATTCCAAACACAGACTCTGGGATCTCGTAAATAAGATTACTTACTGGTCTTACATTTGGAACTTCAAAAGGGTGTGATATGGATTAAAAAAGCACACAGTATACTCATCAAATATTGACCAGTATGTAAATTTCACACAAGTCCCAGTTTCTATTCATTTTAAAGTACAAAATACAATAACATTTTCTAACCATGCTTCAAGACAAAATCACTTAAAGAGCACCATTTATTCGTTCAATATTTTCTCCATGTAATGAATCACTACATCATACAGTATTATATTCAATCAATCATATAATATAGATACTTGAAGATTTTGAAGGAATCATGATGAATACAAGAGAAGAATGAAAGAAGAAAGAAATGAGCTTTTGCTGAACTCCCATTCTTTCAAGTGCAAACTCAAACTCAATCTCAATCTCAATCTCAGACTCCAATTCCAAATTTTTACTTTTAACTCATACATATGCAAAGTCAATTTCATTTTTATTTCATAATTAATTATAACAAACCTACAGTTTCACAACCACACACTCTTGTCCCCTTCGCAGACCGGCAGAGCCATCACAAAAACAGCCGTAGCACGTCTTGCTACCTCCATCACCATCGCAATGCTATTCGCTCCAGATCTACCAACCTTCAGTGAGACTGTCGTTGCCGCCGCGTTTCGGACATCTCCCACGAACCCCGAAACCTGCGTCAACGAACCCAGCCGCAAAACCCCCAAATCGGCGTCAACCAACCCAACCGCAAAACCACCAAACCGGCCTCAGCGAACCTAGGCTTAGAACCCCAAACCGTCATCTTCAATCCCAGCCAAAGAATCCCCAAACCAGTGTCAACCAACCAACCCTCACTTGTCCCAAAATCGCTCAATATTGGAGGGCACATTGGAGGGCACGAGCAGAATAGGGAAGGGAAGGGGGAAGCTTCAGAGAAGAGAACAAAGGGGAGGGAAATTGGAAAATTTGGAGAAAACGACGAAGCGTGAAGAAAATGAAACTGGGGAACGAAAATTCCAATCTGAGACTTAAATTAGAGAGAATGTTACCGAGGGCTTACAAGCCTTCGCTAATCATCTCAATACCGAGGGCTTCAAAGCCTTCGGTAATATGCCGTCTGTAAATTGCGTTTTTCCAGTAGTGTCTGGTGACCATTTATAGTAATATTTTATTATTGTTATTTTGTTTGTAATATATTTATCTTGTATGATTTCTGTGATGAATGTATTTTATGATGTTGATATGAAATTATGCATCTGAACATGATATGAGTGTTATGGGGAGATTTTGTAATGGTATAATATGAGTTGAGGAATATGAGCATGATATGAGTCTAATGGAGAGATTCTGTAATGATATGGTATTAGTGTATATGTTGATGTTGAGGGTCCTGTAGTCGGAGGTTATCCTGATACTCTAATAATCATCCAGTCTCAAGTAGAGAAGGATGAATTATGTGGTGAGAGGGGCAGGAGATCCTGGTCTATGTGCTGGTTTTGGACATAGTGTTGAGGATTAACCTTGTGAATGGTATGGAGTATTTTGAAGTATATTTGTAAGAAAAAGTAGAAGTCATCACAAGTGCATAACCTCCCGCGACCACTCATCAACGTATCATCCGGATGAGTGTCTATTGGGTATTGTGGTGTCTATTGGGTATTGTAGTGTCTATTGGATATTGTGGTGTTTATTGGGTATTGAGGGACGAGTGTCTAATAGGAATTGTGGTATGATGGTATGAGGATGTCTGACCTAAATATTATATGATGTTTATATCAAAGCAATTATGCATGTTTTATAAATGATGTGTTGCATGTTAGCTCACCCTTACTTGTTTGTTTGTGCCGAAAAATCTTATTTTTGCGATGATCGTATAACGTTTATGTTATACGGGAGCAGATGCCGGAACGACGTCCGAACCAATACAAGTGAAGGAGGAAGCAACAGAAAAATGAAGAGTAGTTTAAAGAAATAAATAAATAAATTTAGGAGTGTTGTAATGATGTTTTAAAAAAAATAATAATGTATTTCCAGTGTGAACTATGATACTCCTAAATGGATGATTGTAATACTGTACGATGTTTTTATTATTAATGAAATAACTTGTGTGTGAGATGTTTAAGAAATGTTTTTTTGGGGTGTTACACAAGTAATGTATTAGACAATTCTAAAACCAATTCTTTATTTTTATAATATTTTTCTGCTATTGTTTTATTCATATTAGTTATTATGAAACTTTGATGAATATTCACGTAAAAACCAATCCTACTACATATCATCTACCACTAAGAATAAGAATATTAGTAAATTTGGATTAATAATATCTAAATTCTGGAATGGCTAGGCATCTCAATCCTAAATCATATAATAAATTAATTTTTATAAAACTAAAATTTATAATAAATGCTTGTATTAGATAAATTATATTTTAATAAATAAATATCTTTAGGCGTACTCATAAGATTTTAATATTACCATACAAGATTAATATTAGTTATTAATAATTTTTCAAAATGAATAAAAAACTGAAAAGAAAAGGAAACCTTAAAATATATAAAATATTAAGAGAAAATATCTAAAGAAAAACTTGATTTAGAAAAGATATTAATAAATAATTTTTATTATATTGTAATTATAATTCATGATAATTAAATTTCCTCAAATATACAAATTCTATTTTATATCCAAGAGAAATATTTTATGTTGTAAAAAAATTTACTTTTAATTGTTGATAATTTATTTTAAAATGCTAAATTTAATTTTAGCATAAATTTAAACACACAAGAAATTAAAAAAAAAGTGTCTAAAACCTTAAAAAAACTAGTGAAAATATTTTCATTAAAAAAGGAGCTTATGCTTGATTTATTTAGGGAAATTTAAGCTGAGAGCTTACCTAATGTTTGTTTGTTTCATTGCGGTGTTATGTGTATGCTTATAGGAATTTATTTGTATATTTAACTTTATAAAACGTATTTATTTTTAAATATATAAATTATATTAAACTTAAAATTCATAAATTGACTTTTTTAAATTATTAATTAAATATTAATTTAAAAACGAATAATTTATACTATCATATAAAATGGATTTCTCATTTTGGTGTATACATTTGTTTTCTATTTTTACCGTTTAAGTAACTATTTTTTTAAATTAAAATAATACTTTACTAAATTTACCTTTAAGTGACTTTTTAAAACTAATACTTGATATTTGACTCTCTTTTTTAAATTTAGATATTTTTTAAATTAAAATAATTATCTATAATAAACTTATAAAAATAAGTTATATTTACTTTTGTAATTATAACAATAATAATTTCATCTTTTTTTTGTTATCATAGAAAAGTAAACCCATATACGCACATCTAAATTTTATTAATATAAAATTAAAAGTGATGGACTATTAAAGTTAAGTATAAAGAAAAATAATGAGAAAATAATTGAAGTTAAAATACAAAAAATTTATTAAATAATAATCAAAATTAAAAAAAAAAATTATTGTATTAATTAAGTTAAATATCATTTAATAAATTAAAATTATTAATATATAACGTCTATTATTAATAAGACAATTATAATTAATTTGTGAATTTAAAAATTATTTTAGAAAATTATAAATAGGTTGAAAAGGAGTTTGTTAAAGTATCTTATTTTCTCAGCACACCTGTCATTTTGCTGAGATTAATAGTCAAAATAATTACCAGTTTTTCAACTTTCTAGATAAAAATTACCTCCGAAAAAGAAACCTCTTCGATCGTGAAGCATCTGATCCACACAAGAATCAAACTTGGATATATATTTTTTCTGTAATGACACTGTTAAAATACGTCTTCACAAATCACAGTGTCATTTGGTAGACCATATTTGTACAATTAATGCGTCAAAAAAAAAATGGTCGAAATTGGGTAGATGAAAATGTGAGACAAGCTTTAGTTTGGTAGAGACTTTTCAAAAAGACAAAATGAGAGTGAAAAACTTATTGTATAGAGGATACAGTAATTGTTTCTTTTTTAATTTCTTTAATAGTTTTTCATTAGGTATTATAATATGTTTTTATTTTCCTTATGACGGGAGACTTGCTTAAGAGATTTTGATTTTTAGTTTTGAAATTCAAAATTCAAAGTGGTAAAATTTTCTCTCCTCGTCCATTTTTTCTTCATTATAGCATCAGCGAGAATTGTTATCCATGTGATTTGATGGATAATGTGGATAATTGAAGGAGATATAGCGGTAGTTTTCAAATTGAATTCATTGCATCATTGAATTATGCAACAAAATTTGATAAAAAAAAAAAGAATTTAATGGCATTAAAAAATTCAGTCCTTTGATAGTACATGATAGGGTGAGGAATTGAAAATTGAGTGCATGCGTGTTTGTCGTTCAAGTCTTGGTGTTTTAGAGATTGATGTTGTGCCTAATACTACTTTGTCATTTTTTCCATCTTTACTATTTTCTTTTAGCTTCCTTTTATTTGAGCTTCTTCTTCCTAATTTTTCCTTTAATTCTTATTTTTCTTTATTTCTAATAGTCAGATATAGTCTTATGAGATAAATTGTTAAAATGATATTGATTTTAGAATTAAATTTAGAGATTACAAAACTCGGAGTTAAGTGTTTTACAAATTCTTTTAAACTTGAATTTAAGTATTGAGAAATTGAAACAACAGACTAAAAACAATATATCGTACATGCTCTATTTCTTGAGACTTAAATTTATCTTTGATTGAGTTTTCTATTGGATGTTCAAATTAGTTTTATCTCTCTCAGTAATCTCGACTTATTATTTACAACTTATTTTTCTTTATTTTATTTTGTTTTTCAATTTTCTATTATTACTTAAATTATTGTTAAGAAGTGAATTTTAAATCTAACCAATAAATTGATTTGTAAGGTAATGTTCTTTTTTGGTCATATTCTTAATTTTTTCATAGTTTTACTCTCTTTGATTTAACACATTTCTTGATTGTGTGCTTCTCAGTGTGTTTCAAAATTTAATTGTTTTGTTTTAGAGTTTTTATTTTGTTGACTTCATTGATTTGATTACATATCTTTCACTTTCAATGTAAAATTATTGATAGTTGATTGAAAGTTCTTTTTAATAACTAAAGAGAAATTTGAGTTACAGATGATAATTTGGAGCGAGCCACATAGGCCAGCCCATTAGTTTGCCTAAAAAAGTGTTGATACGCTTAGGTTCATCACCACATAATTCATAACAATAAACATACTTTATTTTAATTCCTATGTCATTATAGTTTAATTTTCTTTTGTTTTACTTCATGCATTAATCCTAAGCCAACTCTCTTACCTGTATTTAGTATTGATTACTGTAGTTTTTCATTAGCTTTTGACATATTTATTTGGTATATATATTAATTTAATATTTACTTGGTTTCTTTCAATTTTTTCAATTTTATATCATAGGGTACAACAAATATGTCAAACATGAAAACAAAATTATTGTTACAACATTTATATATAATTTTTTGTTAATATTTTGTTTATGTGAATTAATCAGATTCACAAACCAAATCATTATCTGGGATAGACCAACAAAACTAAATCGTAATTTTTATGCGGGAATGGACCAACTACTCCTTCATTAATCAAATAATTGAGTTGTTGATAAGTGATGGTCCATATATTTTATTTCTCTAATTGTGCTAATTATTCTTTAGTTTATATATTTTTTAATATTTTTACATGATGAATGACATGTGAATAACGGAAAATCAAATTCTCACATTTAGATATAAAGTTGATCCTCAATGATAATTTTTATAGGAAAAAATAATTGATAAAATTTGGGGATGACAATGGAACGAGACAAATATGAGTTTCATTATCAATCTTTATCTTTAAAGTAAAATTTTATCTTCATCACTATATTGGAGGAGTATAAATTTTTTGTCTTATCCTCATCTTTACCGAGTAAAGATATACTGATACATACACGTTTTTTTATTGTTTCAATATCAATCTTAATTTTTATAAAAAAAAAATAAAAATCATGACAAATCAAACATGATATTATCCAATATTAAATATGAGAGAACATATTTTCGTGTCTTAAGGATAAATAAATATAAAGAAATTATATTTGTATAAATTTTAAATTGGAATACCAAATATCAATTGCATAAAAGTAAAATAATTAAGTAATGGTACATGACACACTTTTATATTCATTTGACACAAAGTATAAGGGTAAAATGGTCATAAAAGTGTAAATTTTTATATTTTATATTTTTTCAAGAAAGAAGAGAGTAAAAAATAAGTAAAGATATAAAAAATTTAAGTGTGTGAAAGAATATTTTTCAAAATAATTATACAATAATTATTGAATCATGATAATCAAATGTCTATTACTTTTTTAAATGTTAACAAAACAAAACTAGTAAAGTTAATAAATACTTTTAAAAGATTATAAAAAGAAAACAACATGTTTAAAAATATTTCAAATATCTATTTAATTCCCTTTTATAAATTCTAATGAAATATTTTTTTTATACACCAATAAATATTATAATACATCACTTAAACAAAGTTGCATAGATAAAAAATAGACTAAATTAATAATATTTAATATTTAAACATAGATATTTTATTTTGAACTTCAGATGAACTAGAAAATAATTAGGAGTATTTGTAACTCTCCAAATAGGATGTCAAGTAAAAAAAGTTATCTTGGATTATGAATTTAAACAAACCATACACATATCATAAGTTCATACATTATAACATACCAAATCTTACTTGTTCTTTAAAATAACACACTCAAACACATATAAATAAGAAAATTATATATATATATATATATATATATATATATATATATATATATATATATATATATATAAAACTCCATAAGTTTTATTTTCTATCTCTCTCATCGAGCTATTCCAGTCCAACTTTATCTGCAATATCATCTATTTCCATACAAGTACGATCATCGCAGATGGAAAACACAACCACAACATACAAGGGTAAGTAATAAAAAATATCATATAATAACCCATCATAAACACATTACACACACAATATATTAAAGGACTCAAGGTAAATCTTTTTTCAGTGAAAATTATAAGGATGTGTTATGATCGTTTATCAAAATACTTTGTGTGTAGGCAGAACAATCTGTGTGAGGTAAATACAAACTTTAAAGCAATAAGTTTTAGGCTATGTTTTTTTTGAGAAAATATTTGAGAGACACTGAGTAGATGAATTTGAGGATAAAGTGTGTGCTATTTTTTTAGTACTTTTAAAGATGATTTAAAAAGTAAAGTTTGTAAATAATTTTGTGAAAGTTTGTGAAAAAATTTGACTCATGTAATAAATTAAAAGTAGTGATTTGATACATAGAAAATAAAAATTGCCAAATTGCACATAATGGTATAGTAATATAAAATTATATTTATAAGTGATATATTTTTTAGTAAAAATTATTTGAAATAGTAAAATTAATAAATAATTAATACAATAGTTTTTTAAGATACTGAAATATTTTTGTTTATATAATATTTTTTGTAGTATATAATTTAGTAATATTTTTGTTTATATAATATATTTTACGGTATATAATTTAGTCATAAATATTTTTATTTTTATACTAAAATTAAATGACTTTTATTATTATTATTATTATTTTACCTATAATAAAAAAATCATGATGAGACCCTTAATAAAGTAAACTTAAAATTTGACATGGAATATTAAATATATGTACATTATAAGGTACAACACAATTTATCACATAATGAATTCCTTTCAGTTATGTATGTAAAAAAATATATTCAAACCATATTGTGTCGATATCCCCATTAAATGTCATGCATGAGATGCCTATGAAGACATAAAATCAAAGCACTATCTGAATAAGTTGTCATTTTGAATGTCCATTATTATTAATATGTAAGAAATTTCTTGTTTAGTATCTATGTATGTATCAGACGAGTTTTTGGTTATTGTTTATGCTCTCTATATTGATTGTAGAAGACGAATCAAGGTGTGAAATAGGGGTTTGCTTGGGGAATGAGGTTGTTTTGATCTTCTTTCTTGGCCTCCAATGGGGTCTCCCTTTAAGTCGTGGCTTTTCGAGAACCATGATGTGTTAGGAGACCAGGTTCTTCGCAAATGGGGTTTTGATCTCCCTTTCTTGTCTAAGGTATATCTCTCTGATCCCTCCTTTGTAATTGTCACTGGTTGTGTAAGTGGGTGTTTCGATTTTGGCGCAAGATTGAATCTTTTCATTATGTTTGAAGAGGATGATGGAGATGAACAAGAGAGAAGTCTCACTGCCTGAACACTGAACAGATCACCACGTTTGAGAAAAAAAAATGACTTGGCACACCTTTAGTCATATCAGATTAAATTTAACGACGTTGGTTTTGAAGGACGAAAAATTATCTTTTACTTAAGGACAAGAATTAAAGTGTATCAAAATTTGAAAAAGAAACTAAAATTAAAATCGCTTGATAGTTGAGAGGTTAAAAACATATTTAATCCTTATTATTATTATTATTATTATTATTAAAATCAAAACATGTTTTTCAGTTGGAATCGATTCTCTTCTTTCTTGAAAATACCTTCACATCGCAGTAAATTAGCGAAAATTGAGAAAATCTTGAAACTCGCAAATTATTGTTTTTTCTCACTTTCAAATTCTTGAAAGCAAATATAATCTGTCTTGGTCAATCCTCGTGAATAGTAAATTATCTCGGGCGAAAATTGCATTAATGTAAACTAGCTAATTTAAAAGAAAGTTTTACAGGTGACGTCAGTACGTGCACAGTTAGCCAATTATATTTATTAAATACTGTCTATTTATAGAAAGATTTATCGAAAGTTAATTTAATTTAAAATATTCAAATTCTCTTAATTTAAAATATACATAATTTATATCTTATATGTTAATGATGAACTACCCTTGCATCTAGAATTTTAGTATTCGAGGTTTATTTATTTATGGTGAACACCGTATTGGAACCATGAAGATTAATAGTAGAAGTGCAAGATAAAAAGGAAATTCATAGTTCAGCACAAAAGGCTCGAAGTAGAACCAGTAAACAAGGTACATAAACTTATAATATAATTTAAAAATACTAAATTTTATTTTACTCATTTTTCTTTCAACAAATGAAATTTTATAAGGAAATGATACTTCAACAACTAGTTTTGACAACATTTTGACACGGGCCACGTGTCAAAATGCCATAGGTGCACGTGTAATTCATTTTCAGAAATTAATATGACGTGGAAAATGAAGATTCCGAGCGCGGGTTTGAAGTTTTGGGGGGTCATTTGTGGTTTTCAGAATTTGAATTTTTAGGGTTTGATAGAGAGAGAAACAGAAAGGTAGTGAGATAGCATCGTGAGAGAGACTCCGTCTTCGTCTTTGTCGCACCCAGCCACCCTTCCAGGCGTTTGACGTCTGCAATCGGCCGACGCGGTTGCTTGCTTGGAGTGCAGAGGTGCTTTGGTGGCCGGTTCTTCGACTGTTCCGGAGCATTGCGGTGGTCGCCGGACCGTCGCCTGTGAGAAATTTCCGAACCGTAGATAGACTTGGAGTGCAGAGGTGCTTTGGTGGCCGGTTCTTCCACTGTACCGGAGCATTGCGATGGTCGCCGGACCGTCGACTGTGGTAATATTTCCGAACCGTAGACAGAGTCTGTCGACCTCTCTCCCCAGCCTGCCATCGAGTCTTCTTTCGACTCCTTTGATTCCGTCGACCGTCGCGATTTCTTGACCGTCACTACCTTTCTGTTTCTCTCTCTACCAAACCCTAAAAATTCAAATTCTGAAAACCACAAATGACCCCCAAAACTTCAAACCCGCGCTCTGAATCTTCATTTTCCACGTCAAATTAATTTTTGAAAATGAATTACACGTGCACTAATGGCATTTTGACACGTGGCCCGTGTCAAAATGTTGTCAAAACTGGTTGTTGAAGTATCATTTCCCAATTTTAAAATCCAGAGGTTTGCATGAGAATCCGTGTTCTAGCAAACAATCACTGGTGTCAATTCCATTATCAATTCTTTATACTGCTCAACAAAATGGTGGGTTGTATTTGAATTATTTCAGTTATTGAATGGACTTTATTAATTTATACATTAATATATGGTCATTTATGACTATTTTTATTTTCCACATGAACACAGTGAGAGAAAAAAATGGTTAAATGTTGTATTAATCAAGTAACGACTCTTTGAATACAAAGAAACACTTTAATTTAGACCATTGTTTCGCTCAACAAAACAGTAGGTTGATGTTTTTTCATCTATCACTACAAATTTTTTTACTACTAATGTATTTTTATTAATAAAAATAAACTCCTCAATAAATTTAAATTTATTAGCTTGTCAACTCAATACTTTTCGACTCACAAAAATAATAAATAATTAAATTAAATTAGATCGGTTGGTGAACCAACCCGACTCACCACAGGTTCAACCCGATCCACTACGGGTTCAATCCAGTGAGCCGGGTTCTAAGTGAGCCGGGTTGAAAACTATTTTATATAAAAAACTTACACTTTTTTCAAATCCAACTCGACTCAAACTCGTAGTGAACCGGATTGGCACACGAGTTACAATCGATTTTGATAGTACTAATTTATTAACACATTTTATTATCGATTTTGAAATTTAAATTATTAATAAAAAAATTTATTCACGAATTATTCTATCCATAAATGTTTTTATTTGAGATCACTTGTTGTATATCGTAATTTGGATATATATATATATATATATATATATATATATATATATATATATATATATATATATATATATATATATATATATATATATATATATATATATATATATATATATATATATATATATATATATTACGAATAATAATAATTTTTTTTAATGAACTAAATTTGACATTTTTGTTAATCATGTTAATCAAATACAATAACAAAAAAATATTATAATCTAAGTTACCCGCAACTCACCGGCTATAAAAACTAGTATAATACATATGCTTTTAACCCAAGAAAAATGGTGTTTCCATACATGAACTAACTTGTTTTAGAAAGTCATCCAAGTGTTAGATCATGAAGTTTGAAAAGAAATCACCAAATTAGAAAATTGACGTCGCTTTCATGTTTACAATAACAAGGTCGTTAACTTGAAGATTGATTACAATGTAGCTCATATTTTCTAATATTAGAGTTTAAGAAATATTATTGAAAAATAGTGGGGTAAGGTTGAATAGTTTATTCATATCAATAATTTATACAATACCATAACGAATGATATAATTTGTAACATGAACAACTCTTATTGTTATGATAAAAAGGCAAAAACTTAATCACCGTATAAAGTGTCATCTATTTTGTTTTGGTTTTTGTTTGTTTCCTATCTCATCCATTTTTATGTGATTTTTATTTGTAATATATCAAGTTCGAATTAATAATGAAAAGGAAAATGATACTTGAATAACTTGTTTTGACAACATTTAAACACTGGACGCGTGTCTAAATGTGACTGGTGCACGTGGAATTGTTTTTTAAAATGAAAGAATGACGTGGCAATGAAAGAATTGGGGGCAGATTCAAATTGAAGGGTTATTTCGAAAATTTCATATTGAAATGTTTTCAGAGAGAGAAGGTGGAGAACATTTCACGGAGCACCGAACCTTCGAACCTTCGAGCCAGCCACCACAACTCTCGCCGGATATCCGCCGCCCGTAGACGTTGCCGTTGCCGTTTTCGCTCCATCCAGTGCCGCCGCAGTGCCGCCGGTGTCCGCCGTCTTCCACCCAGCCAAGCAGTTCGAATTGCGGGTCGCCGCAGCTCCGGCGTCGGCAGACGAACCGAAGACGGCATCGTCTTCCCTCCAGCCCAGCCAACCAAGGGCGCGTTTTGAGTATCGATTCCTCCCACCCGCTTCCTTCCCTGTGCCGGACCCTTGCGGTGGCCGCCGGAGCATCGCCGGAGTGTCGTCGAAGTGTTGCCGGACCCTTTCAAGGTATGGTTTAGTGTGGGTTGAAGTTGTGTAGAAGATTTAGTGCCACCGGTGGAACTATTCGCGAACCCTATTCACGATCCAACTTCAGAACATGATATCTTTGCATGCTCTTTTCTTGCTTATTCAATGTTTGCTTTGTAAGTTCTTGTTAATTTAAGTTGATGATATTTTATGGACTTGCAAATCTCTTTTTCCAGTAAACCAACTTCCTTAAATTCTACTGATTCATTGGATGGTAGAAATACATAAATTTGTTGCAATATATGTTGTCTTTTATGGATGAATTTCTCATAAACTATGCTTAGAATATATGTTCATTAGATTTGATAGAGTATTGAGATCAAGTTCTTTAATTGCTTGAATAGACCCAAAACTATTTTTGTCGTTCTTGGATTTATTTTGTTAATTTGAGTTGACAAATCATGATACAATGATAATTTTGTTTCGGTTCTTACATGTTTTAATCACATCTATTGGTTTGAAATTCCACATGAGACTAGAAATGAACAAATTATCTGAGGATGTGTCTTTGTTTGTAAATTGCCTTAGTCTTTCTTTGATGTAAGTTCTATCTTTTTTTATTTTACTTTTGGAACAATTTAGCATTATAGTTCTCTCGAAAGATCATATAACTTTTACCTAACAGATTGGTTATTGACTTAAAAATCTGTACTAATGTATCTTACAAAACAAGAATCATCTGTGATCTAAAATTTACAAGTCTTGTCTCCATAGAAAGATATTTGAGTCTAGATTCCAACAAAACAAGAATCATCTGATTTGGAATTCTGTGAAGAGAGTAATGAGTAAAATAGTGACTAAAGGTATATATTTAAGGTATATATTTGAGCCTATTATGTATTCAACTAAATGAGCAGATATATTTAAGAAACTAAAAAATGAGCAAGGAAACTTCAATGAAACACTTGACAATGATATTGAAAGGTTGTGTAGCTTGTATGAAGCTGCACAAATGAGAACTCATGGAGATGATATACTGGAAGATATATGTGACTTCTCAAAGACTCATCTTAAATCCTTGGTCACTCAACTTGAACCATCTCTGGCTGGAAGGGTCAATCATTGCTTAAACCACCCAATAAATAAGAGTGTTCCTAGGTTTGAATCGAAGTATCACATGTCTGTCTATGAACAACATTGTTCCCATGATGAAACTCTGTTGACATTCGCAAAAGTAAAATTTAATATTCTTCAACGAATGCATCAAAAAGAAATTGGCACTATCACCAAGTAAGTCTTTTCCCTTCAAATGTTCTCAAAAGTAACCATATATTCACATATTCATATCCAAATATATCAATAAAATAAAAATTTTAGATAACTTTTACGGGATATATAGTCTAACATATCTTAAATACAAGTAAAATTAAACAATCTCGTCTTAAATGACTGATGCAATTAATATGATTGTATCAATAATCTTTTAAGTACATAAAGAAGAAGATTGTTTAACCATATTTGTATTTGGACTTTAAATTTTGAAGTTGTTATTTATTTTTCGTAGGTGGTGGAAAAAGTCAAACTTTGACCAAAAGGTTCCTCACGCTAGAGACAGAATGGTTGAGTCTTATCTTTGGTTGTTTGCCATGTCATACCTGCCTGAATATAGTAATGGAAGAATGTTTGCAGGAAAATTGGCAACTATTATTGTTCTTCTAGATGATACTTATGACGCTTATGGCACTGTTGAGGAACTTCAACTTTTTACAGAAGCATTTCAGAGGTTGATGTGTCTTGCAAATTATAGATTATATGGTCAATAATGAGAAAAAGACTTCAAAGCAATGAGATTGGTTTAAGGTTCATCACATTTTTTAATTTTTTTATAATATTTTTTTTTTAAATTTCAGATGGGATATCAGACTCACTGAATCCCTTCCACAGTCCATGAAAGTAATATTTGAAGCAATTCTAGAACTGTGTGAAGAAATAGAAGAGTTGACAACTGAGAGTGGAAACTCAAACTTTGTTGTGCCACATTTCAAACAAGCTGTATGCCTATTCCAATTTTGCTTATACTTCTTTTTAATATTAACTTTATGTCATCAGTGTATTTGTTGTGTTACATGCAGATTTGCAACTTAGTAAAAGGCTACCTGGTTGAAGCTAAATGGTGCGATGAGGGATACATTCCAACTTATGATGAATATAAAATCAATGGAATGCTTACTTCTTGTTGTCCCATTTTCGCTACAACGTTTGTTGGCCTTGCAGACTTTGCAACAAAAGATGTATTGGATTGGATTTTGAGTAATCCAGATATACTTAGAGCTGCATCAGTTATTGCCAGAGTCTTAGATGACATGGCCTCACATAGGGTACCAATTCATTTCTGATTGAAAAATGTTGAAGATTCATTTGTCTTAATTATTTATTCTCAATTATTATGTTCCTAATTGAACATTTGGATTTGTTTTGACTAATATAGTTTGAACAAGAAAGAGTACATGTTGCATCAGCTGTGGAATGTTGCATGAAGCAATATAGCATTTCAGAAGGAGAGGCTTATAACTTGATTCACAAGGATGTTGAAGATTGTTGGAAGGTTATAAATGAAGAGTGCCTCAAATCAAATGATATCCCAAAGATTGCACTTGATTGTATAGCTAATTATGCACGCATGGCTGAGCTTTCGTATGAAGATCACAAGGATAAATTCACAAATGGAGAATTACTCATAGATTATGTCTCTTCACTTCTTGTGTATCCCTTTTGTCTCGATCAAACCGTGATATGAGAAACTATTCCACATCTAAAAATGAGATATTTTATTACATTTAAAGCTATGTATTACCAAGCATAAATAAGAGTCAAATGTGGGTATGAAAGTGGATTCGTCCTACATGAAAGGCACAACGTGTGAGCTGTGATGAAGAACGTTGTTTGTTGTAATTTTGTGTGTTGTCCTTTGCTTAATTGTCTGTGAAATAATGTTTAACTATTTACTTTGAACTTGATTTATTATCAATGCTATTTATTGTTCGTGTGTCAGTATTTCATTATTTGCTACATGCCAACGAAACACCCACTCTAGCACCGTAAGGAAGTAAAGATTAATTTAGCGTCTTTCATTAATTTATTTAATATGGTAAACATTTGCTTGGCCTTGGGTTGAAGTATGGTAAACATAATTTATTTAATATAATGAATAGCAATTTATAATGAATAGCAATTGAATAAACGTAGGTGTAGGATTTTGAGTAAGGATATTTCCCTAACAAACTAAGATAAACAAAAAAAACTTCTAAGCTCTGGTTAATGAAATAAGCTCACGCAAATCACAACATTTTATTTTGTTAATAACTTTTTAGGTTTTTGAAATAACACTTATGTACGACCCTTATTAACACGATAATAAGTTTTGTACTGAGGATGCCGGACGTGCTGGACAACCGGGGCAGGAGTGGCAAGGCCGACCGGTCGAGGTAGATGCTTCCGAAAATAATTAAGGTAAAACACTTATTAAGGATCGTTAGGTCCTGGTTGGATCGTGATTAAGACTTCGTTAATTGTATGCGTATAACCAAAACTATAAATATATGTCAAAGGTAAGAAGTACGTGGGTTCAATAATTACACATTTATTATAGTGCTTAACCTAACGATCGGACTATCACTGACTTTGGCATCAAAGCACCTTTAGCAGGTACACCTCTAGCCGGTGCACAGGAAATTGAACAAGGCTTGACCGGACGGAGAGAGTAGAGAGAACCTGGACCGAACGACATCCGTAGGAAATTGCGCATGGCTTAGGTGACTCGACCCTATACTGGAACATTTTGGTGTACTGAGGATGCCCGGACGTCCTGGACGACTAGGGCAGGAGTGGCAAGGCCGACCGGTTGAGGTAGATTCCTCCGAACATGATTAAGGTAAAACACTGATTAAGGATCATTGGGCCTTGGTTGGGCCGTGATTAAGGATTCGTTAATCATAGGCGCATAACCAAAACTATAAATACAGGTCAAAGGTAAGAAGTAGGTGGGTTCATTAATTACACATTTATTACAGTGCTTAACCTACTGATCGGACTATCACTGACTTTGGCATCGGAGCACCTTTAGCAGGTACACCTCCGGCCGACGCATAGGAAATTGAACAAGGCTTGACCAGACGGAGAGAGTAGAGAGAACGTGGATCGTACGACATCCGTAGGAAATTGCGCAGGGCTTAGGTGACTCGACTCTATACCGGAACATTTTGGCACCCACCGTGGGGCCGAGTGACTTAGAAACCCAATGGTGACCACTAGGAATATGAGTGTTGAGGACCGTACCGAGATGATCAAGATGTTACAGCAGAGGTTGGAGGAGATGAAATTACGACACAAAGCGAAGATAGCGGTCGCCAGAGCTGAGTGCTCGGCCCGCATAGCCTAGGAAAGAGGGTCGAGAGTCGGGAAAAAGGCAGAAGAAGAGCACGACAAGGCCGCTCAGGAGGGCACAGTTGAGCATAGTAGTATGTCGGACACTACCTGGAGGCCGACCGAGTCGGAGGTCGAGAAGAGCAAGCCTAAGGCAGACCATGCCGAGAGTGCCGCACTAAGCAAACAGCTGGTGGTGAAGGAAGAGGATACTTCCGGCCACTTACCTTTCGTTCAGGCCATCATGGACGTTCACATATCGGAACACTTCGTCCCACTGCAGCTCAGTATTTATGACGGGACGACCAACCCTGATGATCACATAAGACATATTCCACCCGGATGAAATTTCGAACGGGGAACCAGGCGATATGGTGTCGAGTGTTTTCTCTGTCACTGGAAGGAGAGGCTCTGGAATGGTTCAACTCCCTACCTCCGAACTCTATTGAAAGCTTTGAGGTCTTGAAGGCTATGTTCGGTCACCAGTTCGCCAACAACCGTTCCCAAGACTTGACCATCTTTGATTTCTCAAACCTTAGACAGGGGAAGGAGGAAACATTGAAGGCGTTCATGGAACGTTACCAGAAGACGGTCCGACGAGCGAAGGCTCTCAGCTCCGAGTTGGCCCTCTAGTATGTCATGCCCGCCTTTAGGCCAGGACCCTTCAAGGAGAGTGTCTGCCGACAAGCACCAAAGACAATGGAAGAGTTGCGTGAGCGGGCGACCGACGAAATAAGGATGGAGGAGATGAAGCAGTCGTATCGGAAAGAAGCTCAGGAGGCAAGGGAGAAAACAGAGGGAAAAAGGTCAAAAGGGCAATCAGGGAAGACCGTGGGGTTCAGGCAAAAGGAGCCTCTCAAGGGGCCGCATTTTCAGCAATACACCCTACTGAACGCCCCCCACGCTAAAATATTGCAAGAAACATCGATTGCCAAACTCATATAGGCGCCTAAGAGGTGTCCCACGCCGCTTGGGGCTGATAGGAAAAAGCATTGTGTGAACGATCAGAATTTGGGCCACACCATGGAAGAATGTGTAAATCTCAGGGACAGGATTGAAGAGCTAATTAGAGTATGACAGTTGAAGAAATATGTCAAGACTGATCGTCAGGTTGACTCATCGGTATGACCTCGCAACCCGTGGAGGAGTCTGGCACGACAGGCGACCGGAACGTCACGCGGAACAACAAGAACGATCGTCCTAGATCAGAAAGACAACGTAGTAGAAGCCGTAGCAGAAGTAACGACCGTCGGTTGCCCGACGTTATTAACATCATCTGAGGAGGATTCGTTGGGGGAGGGTCATCCTCCTCGGCAAGAAAGCGTCACGTTCGTGCCCTTCGGTCGGTTAATAGTGTGGTGAGGCTTAGGAGGTCCCTGCCTGCAATTACTTTTACGGATGATGAATTCCATGCACCAGATCCGGAGCAGGATGACCCCATGGTGATCACGGCGGAAATAGCACGTTATGGGGTGAGCAAGGTATTGGTTGACCAGGGAAGCTCCGTCAATATCCTACACTAGAAGACTTTTCAGCGCATGGACTTGTCAAAAGACTTGATTGTCCCGTACAATCAACAGATAGTGGGTTTCGCCAAAGAACGGGTGGATACGCGTGACTATGTAGATCTCCGCACTCGATTGGGCACTGGACAGGATGGGGACGAAAGAAAAGTCTGTTATTTGCTGGTGGATGCCAACACCTTCTACAATGTCCTCATTGGCCAACCATGTCTGAATGCATTCGGAGCGATAATATCCACACCTCATTTGACTATGAAGTACCCGTCAGAGAGAGGAGTAGTCTGCACCGTCCGGGCTGACCAAAAGACAGCCAGGGAATGTCACATAGCCAGGCTGAAACTCTATCCCCGATCTACTAGACGTAAGATGGTCAGGTCAGAGGTGGCGAAGGCGGAACTTGATCCATGTACTAATATCGACGACCAGATTGAGCCACTTGGAGAATTATGCCCGGTCAAGTTGGGGCAGGAGGATGAGCGGACTACCAACATGGCCAGAGGACTGCGACCAGAGATAGAGCGAGAGCTACGGGCAATCCTTTGGCACAACCCGTGATTTTTTTGCATGGACGGCTGCAGACATGCTTGGCATCCATCCCGTCGTCATGTCGTACAAGTTGTCGTTGTTTAAGGAAGCGAGACATGATGCTCAAAGGAAAAGAAGATTAGGAGTGGAAAAACGGAAAGCCATCAACGAAGAGGAAAGGAAGCTGAAAGAGGTCGACTTCATCCATGAAGTAACTTATACCACATGGTTGGCGAACGTGGTAATGGTTAAAAAAAACCACTGGGAAGTGGCGAATGTGCACGAATTATACCGATCTCAACAAAGCGTGCCCTAAAGACTCACACTCGCTTTCTAGCATTGATGGTCTGGTGGACGGGGCATCCGACCATTTTATGCTCAGCTTTCTAGATGCCTATTCCAGCTATAATAAAATCCCGATGTACGCCCCAGATCAAGAAAAGACATTCTTTTTAACCGAAAAGGCCAATTACTGCTATGATGTCATGCCGTTCGGCCTAAAGAACATTGGGGCCACCTATCAACGCTTCGCAGAGCAGATCGGTCGCTCTATGGATGTATATCTCGACGACATGGTGGTCCGGTCAGGGTCGGGCAGCAATCACATAAAAGACCTGGAGGAAGTCTTTAAACAGATCAGGAAGTACAATATGAGGCTGAACCCCGCCTAGTGCACTTTTGGGGTGACGGCAGGAAAGTTTTTGGGCTTCATGTTAACCGCTCGGGGGATAGAGGCAAACCCGAACAAGTGTACGGTGGTCCTGGAAATGAGAAGTCCGGTTAATGTAAAGGAGATCTAGCGGTTGGTCGGCCGGCTCACCTCACTGTCTCGGTTCATTCCCAAGTTAGCAGAGTGTATCCGGCCAATAGTCAAGCGAATTAAGAAAGAAGCGAGCATAGAGGTGTGGGAAGCGGAGTGTGAGCAAGCATTTAAGGAGTTCAAGAACGTATTAACCAACCCTCCGATCATGAACAGACGACTAGCAAACGAAGATTTGCAAGTCTATTTGGGGGTGTCGAATGACGCCACCAGCGCCGCGTTGGTACAAGACAAGCCAGAGCCTCGGCTCGTGTATTTTGTCAGCAGAGTACTCCAGGACGCTGAAACGCGCTACCAACAGGTGGAGAAGGTTGCACTGGCACTCCTTAATGCTGCTAGGAGGCTCCGCTCGTACTTCCAAAGTCACAATGTGGTGGTACGAACGGACCACCCAATTTCGAAAATCTTGAGAAAGCCCGACCTTGTCGGACGAATGGTCGGTTGGGCGGTAGAGTTATCAAAGTTTCGACTGCGGTACGAGCCTAGAGGATCGGTTAAGGGCCAACATTTGGCCGACTTCGCAGTAGAATTACCACAAGCCCCCCGGGCCAGGGAGTGTAATTTGTATGTAGATGGAGCCTCTAGAGAATGGGTGGAGGTGTCGGATTTGTCTTGGAAGAGCCAGACAGTTTCCTGATGGAGTACTCCCTCATCTTCAGGTTTTAAGTGTCCAACAACCAGGCGGAGTACGAAGCTTTGGTAGCGAGTCTTGAGTTGGCTCGCGATATGGGGGCACGCAGATTAATCTGCCTAACGGATTCCCAACTGGTCGTGGGACAAATGAATGGCGACTTTCAGGTAAAGGACGACCACTTCCTCAGATATTTCCATAAGGCCAACGCCTTGGTCAAAGAGTTCGAACAAGTCAATATCAAGCACATCCCCCGCGAGGAAAACGCCCGGGAGGACTTGTTGTCAAAACTCAATAGTGGAAAGAAAAAGGCGCAACTAACGACAGTAATCCGACAGGTCCTATCATGGCCCTCAGTAGAGTGTTTGGCCTTAACTAGCCCAGATATTGAAGACTGGCGGATCGAAATTCGTAGATTAATATGAGACTAGGATGTCGGACGACCCATCTGACCAGCAAGCGCCCGCAAGATTGCACACTATATTCTCATTGGAGACGACCTCTACAAGAGAGGATTCTCTACCCCTCTACTCAAATGCCTGCGTCGTTAGGGCCGGCTACTACTGGCCGGCGATGGAGGGAGACGCCAAAAATGTTGTTCAAAAATACGAAAAATGTCAAGCTCATGCCAACATCCCCCAAGCACCACCGAGCAGGCTTCACGCTTTGATCTCGCCTTGGCCGTTTGCCCAATGAGGAATGGACATTGTGGGACCTTTCCCTCCCGGCCGAGCCCAAAAGAAGTTCATCCTGGTCACCATCGACTATTTCACGAAGTGGGTAGAGGTCAAGGCCCTCGCTACAATAACTGCCCAGCAGGTACAAAAATTTGTATGGAAGATAATATGTCGATTCAGACTACTACGAATGGTGATAACAAACAATGGCAGATAGTTTATCGACAAGAAACTAGGGTTGTTCTACCAAGGTCTAGGGATTAAACAGGTCACGAGCTCCGTAGAACACCCCGAGACGAACGACTAGGCGGAAGCCGTGAATAAGACGATAGTGGCTGAGCTAAAGAAGAGATTGGGAAGTAAGAAAGGTGCATGGGTAGATGAGCTCCCGAAAGTCTTGTGGGCGTATAGATGCACCCCACATGGGACGATCGGCGACATGCCTTTCAACCTGATGTATGGTACTGACACCATGTTCCCCGTTGAGTTGGGGGAACCATCCTTACGCCGGAAGGTTGAAGATCTCCATATCAACAATGAAGAGCTCAGGGTCGAGTTGGACACCTTGGACAAGAGACGAGACCGCTAGGTCTTACACGCAAAAGCTTGCAGGCGAGTCATGGAGAAGAAGTACAATACCAAAGTGCGTCCCAAGAGCTTCAAGGAAGGCGACCTAGTGTGGAGAAAGGCAGGCGATGCCCGAAGGGTGGCTACCCACGAAAAACTCGCCGCGAAGTGGGAGGGTCCATTCAAAGTAACCGAGGATCTTGAAAATGGAGCCTACCGTCTGGCTATGCTGAACGGCCAACCCATCCCAAACACATTGAATGCTACTCATTTGAAGTTTTATTTTAGTTAAAATTTCTTTTGTAATGTGCTTTCCTTTTGTAGAAGGTAATGCAAGCGATCAAGATTTTAACCGCTTCATGTATTTCATTTGCTGCTTTATCCACATCACTCAAGCCATCAACTTAACCGGGCGGAGAACGACGAGTTCATAAAGAACCACTACCGCTTGGAGCCAAAGGAGCGAGTTCTTTAGTGAACCGTCAACTTAATCGGCCGGTAAATGACGAGTTCATAAAGAACCACTACCGCCCGAAGCCAAAGGAGCGAGTTCTTTAGTGACCCGTCAACTTAACCGAACGGTGAACAGCGAGTTCATAAAGAATCACTGATGCCCGGAGCCAAAGGAGCGAGTTCTTTAGTGAACCGTCAACTTAACCGGGCGGTGAACAACAAGTTCACAAAGAACCACTGCCGCTCGGAGCCAAAGGAACGAGTTCTTTAGTGAACTGTCATCTTAACCAGGCGATGAACGACGAGTTCTTAAAGAACCACTGCTGCCCGAAGCCAAAGAAGCAAGTTCTTTAGTGAACCGTCAACTTAACCGGGCGATGAACGGTGAGTTAATAAGAACCACTGCTGCCCGGAGCCAAAGGAGCGAGTTCTTTAGTGAACCGTCAACTTAACCGGGCGGTGAACGACGAGTTCATAAAGAACCACTGCCGCCTGCAGCCAAAGGAGCGAGTTCTTTAGTTGTCAACTCAACCGGGCGGTGAACGACGAGTTCATAAAGAACCACTGCCGCCTATAGCCAAAGGAGTGAGTTCTTTAGTGAACCGTCAACTTAACCGGGCGGTGAACAGAGAGTTCATAAGGAACCACTGCCGCCCGGATTCAAGAAGAAACTGTGTTCTTATGTAAACCATCTACTCAGCCGAGCGGGGAAAGGTGGGTTCATTAACAAACCACTACTTCCCAAAACCCGGTGAAAGCAAAAGTTATCCACCGACCCAACTTGGTGGTAGAGCGACAAAAATGTTATAAAATCATAGACTAATTTGGTTTATAAATTGACGATCATAAACGAATTAAAATAACAATGAACAAACATAAAATAGTATTGCAAAAATGAAAGGGATGTACATCAAATCCTATAAACGGGTCGGCTAACTAACTAATCAATTTCTGTCCACATCCCGACCATCAACATCACAAAAAGCAAAAAGTTATCCCTTTCCCACTAAGCCCAATCATGCATTATCATCATCGGCTGGCTCACCATCCACACGGCCATTATCATCAACCGCCCCCTCGGCGCCAACAGGCGACCCTCCGACCGGGAGCATTTTTCCGTCATACACATCCTGGGAAATATCAAAACCGACAGCCAGGGGATCAACCTCCAACAGAAAGGTCGCTTGACGAAGGGCCTTAGTAAAGCCCTCTTCATGCTCAATTTGCACATTAGTGTTCAAAGTACTGATCGCTTCATTGGCCTTTACCAACTCTGCGGTCAGGCTATCATTTTGAATTTGCAGCTCTTCCTCCTTTTCACCCAACCGCCTCACCTCCACTTTGAGCCGGCCTGCTTCTTCAATAATCCAGTCACTCCTAGCCCAGGCGTCCTTTAGTTGTTGAACGATCGTCCTTAGTTCTCGGTTCGCTTCGTCCAACTTCCTCAACAACTCAGATCGCTGCTTCCCACATTCATTATGTTCAATAGTCAGGGCCTCTATCTAAGCCCGAAGATCTTCGACAGCCTTCTTCTCCTCGGCCAATTTAGCTTGAACGTCCCCAGCGCCATGTCGGTCGGCAAACTTGCGGAGGTACCAAGTAAGCATAGCTCCCCTGGTTGCAAATTCTAGGGCGACGTTAGTGATGTCCTTCTCGGACAAAGGTTCAACCACAGCCCGCTGAGAGGAGCTCATGCAAAAATCGACGCAGTCTCCAATGGTGAAGTCCGGACCAAAACGACCGCCCAGAATAAGGTGAGGGACGCTACCTTCCCGGCGACTCCTCTTAGAGGAGGACTTCTCCCATTCTTTGGATTTCCTCTTCTTTACCGGAAGGATATTTGGAACGGCCTCCGCAGACGACAACTCCACAACCAGAATCTGCTGAGCAACTTCCTGGGCGGTCGTCGGATCAATCGGCTTCACTTTCGAGCGAGATTGGGAACCCGTAGCATGGCTGGAATCGGCCGAGCGAGGATCCCCTTCTTTCGAGCTAACCATCCCCTTGTGCTTCACCGAAGGTACGTAGCTAGTCTTGCGAGGGGTCGAGAGAGACATGACTCCTGAAAGGAAAACAAAAATTTAGCTAAGTTAATATCAAAACAACACACAGCTAGTGGCAAACGCCATACTGAACGCCATCTGCTCAAAATCCTCATGGCCAAGGCATTCAACCAAAATGCGGGCAGGGATATGGCGTGGCAAGGTATTAATCATCTTATCGGCGTCTACTTCGGCAGGGGTCATAATACCGAGCAACGTGGCACGTAACTTTCGAGGGTCCCTTGTCCAATAAAAGGGGGGAACGCCCGCCTCGTCATGGAACTCGGACCGGTTGGAATCTTTAATTATCACTTTGAAGGATCTCTTTTTGAAGTTCTTGAAAGAATCCGAATACGGTTTGAACAAACAACAATTTCGAATGGAGTTCAGAGATACCCAGCGGACCTTCGTGAGCGGCCGGACTTGATAGTAGTGGAGAAATATGGATACGTGAGAGTGATACCTAGAGCGGAACTCACGGCCACGAAAGCTTGCAGGCAAGCCCATCCGTTCGGGTGCAATTGGGAGGGGGCAACGTTTAACATTCGGAGCATGGCTGATTGTGTTACCAATAAGGAGTATTGGTAAAACCTGAAGATGTGTTTTGATGATGCTGCAACTTATAGATTTTGGATGTAGTAGGAAAATATTTAAAAAAGCAACTTGTAGATTTTGAATGTAGTAGGAAAATGTTAACATTGTAATTTTTACTAGTATAATCGATTATGGTTAAGCAATAATCGATTATCACAAGTCATACTTGAATAATCGATTATCACTTCATATAATCGATTATCACTTTTTTGAAAACTCTGTAATGGACTTGAATAATCGATTATCACTTAAAATAATCGATTATTCATGGCAGTTGGGAGCTGACCTTTGGCATTCAGTGTACTTGGCTATATAAGTTGATTTGGAGAAATCAGAAGGTAACATTTTTTTTGAACTGAGAAAGCTTAGAACACTGTGTGTCAGAGGAACGTTCTTAGAGAGCTTTTTGTTCATTGTTCCCTTGCTTGGTCTTGTGAAAGGAGAGGCTCGCGTATCGTGTGTCGATAGTCGGAGCAGACTCTCTTCAAGTTAGCAAGGTACTCTGCCTGGTCGTGTGAAAGGAGAAGCTTGCGAATCGTTGGTCGATTGCCGGAGCGGTTCTCTTCAAGTTGGTAGAGTGGTTCTTTTCGTTTTATTCCTGTTCATTTGATTGTAATCTGTTAAACCATTTTTAGTGGAACTGTTAATCACTATTTATAGTGATTAACGACTGGACGTAGATTCTGTTGAATCGAACCAGGATAAAAATCCAATGTGTCAACTTTTCTATTCCTTACACTCTTTATTATTTTACGTATATCAACTGTTTGATTAATTTTCTGAAAGAAAAATTATTTTTACTAAAAGGACCAAATTAATTTTAATTGTGATCGAACACCCTTTCCGCTCTCTGAGTTTTAATTCCGCTGCGCTATACTCTTCGAAAAATACCCCCTCAGATACCTACAGATTGGAATGAAGTAAAGGGCACCCGCACGAACATTTGGTTGAATAAATAAGTATATACAAAGAAAAAGTATTCAGTGCTAGATTCCTTCCCATAAAAGACTCGTTCGTTAGGGTGACTAACACCAGTCGAATTAAACAAGAGTCATCTCCGTCCCGCACCACGAATGCACGATCGACCCACCACTGCAGCTCGCCCCGAGTTCTATAGTTTGACACGTATAGGCCTACCTTGTGCGAAGCCCACCCATACCCATCGATAACCGGCCAACAACCTTCTGGTTCGGGCCGCTCGACATCAATATCCACCCCTCCCTGGAGAAAGAAGAGTGAAACCCCATTTATAACCCTCTCGCCGCCAATCACCGGGGAGCCCGACTCCCGTCCCCCTTCTCGGTCGGTCTTGTCTAGGACGGACGACAACACGGAGCTGGGGAAGGAAGACCCGTCGCCGATAGATGAATTGTCGTTGTCCCTGCCCGCTGACCCTTCAGAGGAACTCACACTAACGATAGCCATTTATTATTTACCTTGAAAAAAGAATGTTGTCGGACGGTATGTATGAAAGGAAAAAGAGAAGTGTGAAAATGACAACACCCCGCACTCCTATTTCTAGCAAAAAAATTTAAACCGCCAACTCATCTCCACCTTCGAAATCTAACATGATCAACGGTCAAGATCAGGCAACAATCCCACTACCCGAGGTTGACGGCCCATGACAACACGACACGTGTTTTCGCGCCAAAGCCCAATTCAAAAAGCGTCGACCGGTCTTCTAACTTTTTAAACCCAACGACAATCAATTGTCTAGGGCTTGGGGGGCCTGGTGTACTGAGGATGCCCGGACGTCCTGGACGATAGGGGCAAGAGTGGCAAGGCCGACCGGTCGAGGTAGATGCCTCCGAACATGATTAAGGGAAAACACTTATTAAGGATCGTTGGGCCCTGGTTGGGCCGTGATTCAGGCTTCGTTAATCCAAGGCCCATAACCAAAACTATAAATACAGGTCAAAGGTAAGAAGTAGGTGGGTTCATTAATTACACATTTATTACAGTGCTTAACCTACTGATCAGACTATCATTGACTTTGGCATCAGAACACCTTTAGCAGGTACACCTCTGGTCGGCGCGTAGGAAATTGAACAAGGCTTGATTGGACGGAGAGAGCAGAGAAAACGTGGACCGAACGACATCCGTAGAAAATTGAGCAGGGCTTAGGTGACTCGACCCTATACCGGAACAAGTATCAAGAAAGTTGAAAAGTAGAAGTAGCATAACATGTCGATGAAAATGAAATAGAACGTAAATGAGAAGGTTGAGCAGATGGACTGAGTACAACACTCAATAATAAAATAGTATCTTGATGATAGAAAAAGAAAAATAATATTATTGTCTTACCTTCCTAAAAGGAGGAACGATTACATAAAAAAAAGAAAAATAGAAAAAAAGCGGGAAGCTACAAACAAAGGAATAGTTTGTCGAGTTGTGTACTCAAGCTTTAGGTCAAGCTTACTAGGTTGTGTGCCAAGCTTGTTAGACTGTGTATTGAGCTTGTCAAACTATGTCCTTGACTTGTCGAGCTTGCCAAGCTGTGTGCTAGATTTTGCCGAGTTGTGTTGTCAAGGTTGTCATGTTGGATGTTGAGCTTGTCAAGTTGTTTTGCGGAGTTGTACCGAGTTTTCTAAGTTGTGAAAATTCTATCATTGCCATATATTATTCATCCCAGCTTGGAATGAAGTTGTTTGAAAGGGACAAGTGCCATAGATTTGGTAAAAAGGTTTAGGGCTTGCTGAGTAGTTGAAATGGGTAAAAGCTAATAAAAGGTTTAAAGAATAATTCTGATGTATTATTTTAAAGATTAGAGTACCATATATATACATACAAGAATCCCATAATTCTTCATCTATTAAAGGAATGACAGGTGCACAAATATGCACAAATTATAATAATGCTAAATTATAACTAACACAATATTTGATTGCCTAATATCCCTTAATAGAATATTTGGCATATCTTAACACCCTTACTCAAGTTGGTGCATGGATATCACACATTCCCAACTTGAATAAAGACTCATTAAACAATCTTCTTGACACTCCTTTGGTGACAACATCAACCAATTGTAATTCTGATCTTACAAAAGGAAATGAAATTATTCCAGCTTCAAGCTTCTCTTTAATGAAATGTATATCAATCTCCACATGCTTTGTTCTATCATGTTGCACAAGATTGTGAGGAATTGCTATAGCCGAAGTATTGTCACAGTACAAACTCATAGCTTCATTTGGTTTAAAGCCCAAATCTGATACAACATTTTTAATCCACAAAATTTCACATACACATAGTGTCATGTCTCTGAATTATGCTTCAGCACTAGATCTTGCTTCTACAGGTTGTTTTTTACTCCTCCAAGTTACAAGATTCCCTCCTACAAAAGTAAAGTATCAAGAGGTAGATCTTCTATCATCTTTTAAACCTGCCCAATCTGCACTAGTGTACCTTTCTACCTTTAAGTTTCCATGATTTGAGAACAAAATTCCTTTCCCCGGAGCATACTTCAAATATCTCAAAATCCTCTCAACAGCATCCATATGAAGTTTTCGTGGGTCATGTATAAATTGACTAACAACATTTACTGCATAGGTGATATCTGGACGTGTATGGCACAAATAAATTAATTTTCCTACCAGCCTTTGGTATCTTCCTCTATCTATGCTTGCTGAATTTGAGCATTGAAAGAGTTTATGATTTTTTTCAATTGGTGTATGAGTTGGTTTACTCCCAAGCAGCCCAGTTTTCGATAGTAAGTCAATAGTATATTATCTTTGGCATAGAAAAATACCATGTTTTGATCTCGCAACTTCAATACCCAATAAATATTTGAGGTTTCCAAGTTGTTTCATCTCAAATTCAGATGCAAGGTATTGTTGTAAACTAGAAATCTCATCTTGGTCATTTCTTGTAACAATCATGTCATCTACATATATAATCAAAGCTGTAATTTTTCCTTTTCCTCTCTTAAAATATAAGGTATGATCAGAGTTACTTACTCTATAGCCAAAAGCATTCATACACTTGGTAAACCTTCCAAACCATGCTCTTGGGGATTATTTTAGTCTATATAGAGCCTTCTTTAATTTGCAAACCTTCATTCCAATTGAATCTGTCATGCCTGGTGAAGAATCCATATAAATTTCTTCTGAAATTTCTCCGTGTAGAAAAGCATTTTTCACATCAAATTGTAGAAGAGGCCAATCTTGGTTTGCAGCTAGTGACAGAAGTATTCTCACAATGTTGAGCTTGGCTACCGGTGCGAACGTCTCTTGGTAATCTACACCATAAGACTGAGTGTAACCTTTAGCCACAAGTCTTGCTTTATATCTCTCAATAGTTCTGCCAACTTTATGCTTAATTGTAAATACCCATTTGTAGCCCACAGTTTTCTTCCCTCTTGGTAAGGACACAAGATCCCAAGTGTTGTTTTTTTCTGAAGTTGTCATCTCCTCAACCATTGCTTTGGTCCATCTAGGATCTGTGTTGAGACCTCGGCAAGCGCACCGAATCGTTCAAGTAATATAAAATGGTAAATCCAAGTATCGTTTTCCCAAGAGATTTGTTTTGATTCACAGATTGATTAAAGTTTACTAATTTAGCGAATAATAAATGTAATTTTGTAACAAACTTAAGATTTACATACAGATGAAATTAGAGTGGTAAAAACAGTCGAATTAAAGTTCACTGGGGTTGAAATTCAAGTTCATCACTCCGGTAATCTTCTACTAACACAATTCCTCAAAATTAAGCATCGACATTCTAGGCGCATGCAGTCCCTGATCCCTCAGATGACAGTTCATAATCACTCAAACTAAATTACTAATCCCTTAGCTAATTCAGTTATCAGATTTGCCTTAAACACAATGTCACAGATGACTAAAAATTCCATCCTATGTCTAGGACTTGAAATCCTTTAGCAGTTCTATCCTAGGTCCGCGGTCTCATACATTTCCCAATGATTTAACCGTTCAAATAGCTCAGATTCCCATCATAGGCATGAATAATAAAGATAGAACACATAATTCAAACAAGTTCATGCACTAATAGAGAAATTACATAGAAGTTCAGAATTTTACTCTCAACCCTAGTGAAATGGAGTTCTAGCTACATATATACATCATAGAAGCGATAAAGCATGGATTGGACGGTGGAAATTGGTGGTTTTCCACCATGGAAGCACCTAGATACGAGCTCTGCAGCATCCTCTAGTCTCCTCTCCTCCTAACTTCCTCATTTCTGCCTCTGGATCGCGTTTTTAAAGAGAAGGGCTGTAAGTGATTTTTCGCTGGGCGACGAACGTACGTTCGCTGGGCGAGCGTCCGTCGCTGGGCGAGCGTCCTAGCTCGCTGGGCGAGCGTCAACTGTTGAGTCATGGGCGTTCGTTCGCTGGGCGAGCGTCCACTGCTCGCTGGACGAGCGTCCTCGCTGGGCGAACGTCCGCCTCTTGCTGGGCGAGCGTCCTAGCTGGATGTCTTCGCTGGACGAGCGTCCGCTTCTAGCTGGGCGAGCGTCCACTTGCTAGGTCACGGGCATGCACTCGTTGGACGAACGTCCACTCTCTAGACGAGCGTCCTTGCTTGGCGACGAACGTCCGTTCGCTGGGCGACGAACGTCCGTTCGCTGGGCGAGCGTTCTCGCTGGGCGACGAACGTCCGTTCGCTGGGCGAGCGTTCGTTCATGCTATTTGATCCTTCTGACTTCGGTCAATGACACTCTCCAAGTCTGTGATAGTATCCAATCCTTATTCTACTCCGAAATAAGCAAACAAAAGCATCAAAACACACTTAAACAATCAAAACTATATTTAAATCAACAATTATATACTTTTCATGAGAATTAACACTTAAACTTATTCAAAAGCACAACAATTTATGGAACAAAAACAAGCAAAATTTACACCTATCAAACTCCCCCAAACTTATATATTTTCATGTCCTCATGAAAATAAACAAAAACAATAGAAAAACAAACCCAACAAAACAGTTAGTATTCCATCACATAATCTCTGTCACAAAAGTAAGGATTGTACCTACACCTCCAAATATTCAGATCAAATGTTATAACTTCTATATTAACAAGTTCTTGAATCCAAAATGATAAGACAACCAGAAAAAGAATAAACCATTATGCTCAATCTGTGTTTATCTCAACCTGCAAGTATTTACAACTTCAATTCACACTCAGATTGTCATCAACTACTTCATCAACTTTTGCAAGTCATCTCATATACACTTCAAACATTCTGATTTAAATCAAAAGGACTTTCTCAGGTTATAACTTGGCTTGGCTAGAAGGAACATGGTTTTACAAGGAAACAAAACAACACTAAAGAAGAGGAGAACAAGAACATAGCAACATTGAAACTTTATTCAACAACTACCTCTTCATTCATCACAAAACGCATTTTCTGAATTTTTCTCTAACTTTGATACTTTTTCATATTTACATGATACAATAACCCCTTTTTTTTTCAAAAAAGTTAAGATTCAACTGATTATGATTTCCCCCAAACTTAATTTCTACCTATCTCTTGACAATTATGTTTCTTGTTCTCTTCTTCTAGAGTGTTGGATAAGGTAGATTGTTCTGTAATAAGCTGAGGGTTCACAAAAATATAAATAAGGCTCAACAGGATATCAAAGGATGAATATTCACATATGGATAGTCATCTGGCCAAGTAGTTAATTTCAACAACAAACAATTGCCTTTCTCAATTCTAAACCAGAATGCATCTGTATTAATAAGAATTATGCAAAAGCCGAATTCATAGCAATAACAACTTCTCACTTGCTCTCAAAGCTTTCTCAGTACACTCAGATATTCAAATTCTGGGTCACAATCAATCAGATTCAAGAACAAATCATATATAATCATAACACAAGTTCTAAAACTCAGATTTTGCAATAACAATCTCACAATCATGCCAGTTATCATGGACAGAATTCAAAATTCAAATTCAAACTTCGAACACACATTTCACAAACAAATCATTGGAGAAACATAATTCAATCCACACAACCAAACATATTCAGATTCAAACCACATAACCAAACATATTCAGATTCAATCCACACAACCAAAAGAACTGAAAACATAAATAGATAGAGTTAGAAAGCTGGGTTGCCTCCCAGTAAGCGCTTGTTTAACGTCTTTAGCTTGACATTAAGAAGCTCTCTGTGGTTGAGCCAATGGTTTGAAATCATCCTTCATGAATATTATATGCATGCAATAAGAAGAAGGACTTATTCCTTTCAGATCAGAATTTGACCAACCTACAGCTCCTTTGTCCACTTTTAAGAATTCAATTAACTTTTCTCCCTCCAGAGTGGATAAAGTATTACTGATGATCACAGGTTTATTGTCATCTTTGTCAAGAAAAGCATACTTCAAATGTGAAAGTAGCAACTTCAAGTCCAGCTTCTTTTCTTTTATCTCTTCTTCATCAGATGGAATATCCTCTAAAGCATTCAGACTCTGTATACATTCATCAATTAATTTCTCTTCATCTGCAAGTAAAAATTCACAAGCATCAACAAGAGTTCTTTCAAGAGGTGATGATATATGCATCGTCTTCTGTGTAATCATGCAGACTTCCTCAAGTTCATCAGTTTGAAAGCATGTATCTTCATCATTTGGGTGAGACATTGCTTCAAAAACATTGAAATTTACTTCTTCATTCTCAACTCTCACTTTAAGCTTTCCATCATCAACATCAATCAACACTCGAGTAGTCTTTATGAATGGCCTTCCCAGAATCAAAGGAATTTCTGTATCTTCTTCCATTTCCATGACAACAAAATCCACTGGAAATAAGAATTTGTCTACCTTTACCAGAACATCTTCTACTACTCCATGCGGATATTTGATCGATCTGTCTGCCAATTGTAGAGTCATGCGTGTGGGCTTCAACTCTAATTCTCCAATCTTTTTAAACATAGACAGAGGCATAAGATTGATGCTGGCTCCAAGATCAATTAACGCCTTCCCAATAGCCAGTTTACCAATGGTGCATGGAATTGTAAAACTGCCCGGATCTTTAAACTTTGGAGGAAGCAACTTCTAAATGATAGCACTGCACTGGCCCTGTACTTCTATAGTTTCTTCCTCAATATACTTTCTCTTCTTTGTGAGCAAATCTTTCATGAATTTCGAATAAGAAGGTATTTGCTTCAGTGCTTCTGAGAAGGGCATCTTGATTTCCAACTTCTTGAAAATATCAATGAAGCTCTTGTATTGTCTTTCCTTCTCCTTTCTAGAGAAAACCTTTGGATATGGAAGAGGTTTCTCGTACACCTGTTCTTTCTTTTTCTCTCCCTCTCTCTCTTTTTCACTTTCTCTATCCTCTTTCTCTTCTTCTTTATCTCCCTCTTTACTCATCTCATCTTTTTCTTCAATCAAATTTTTTTTATTCTCTCTTCCTTCCAGAATTGTTCTTGATCTTGTAGTAATAACTTTACAGTCTTTCTTTGGATTTACTTCAGTGTTTGCCCCAAAGTCCTTCTCTAGTTTTTCTTCCAACTTTTTAGCTAATTGACCCACCTGAATCTCCAAATTCCTAAGTGAGGCTTCTGTACTTTTATGGTTGGAGATTGATACCTGCATAAACTGCTGAAGAGTTTCTTCCAGTTTTGAAGTTCTGTCTGTCAGAGTAGGTTGTTGCTGAAAGTTCTGTGGAGGTGGTCTGTTGAACGGAACAGCTTGTCCCATACTCGGATGAGGTCTCCATGCTTGATTAAAACTTTGACCTTGATTATAATTCGTCTGAAGACCTTGATTTCCCATATAATTTACTTCTTCATGAGACATGCTTTGCACTACACATTGACCATTGTTATGGTTTCCTCCGCATAATTCACATCTTTGAAAACTCTGATGTTGAGCTTGAGAAACATTCTGCAGTTCTTTAGGTAGCTGAGATAAATTCTTCATTAATGTCTCAAGTTGCTGAGTCATAATCTTGTTCTGAGCTAGTAAAGCATCTTGAGATTGAAGCTGAAGAACACCTTTTTGTTGAAATTGGGCTCTTTCACTCTGAACTTCATTATCATTTGCAGCCATGTTTTCAATCAGTTCATGTGCATCTTCAGGCGTCTTCCATCTGATATTACCTCCAGCTGATGCATCTAACATTACCTTTGTTTGGGATTTTAGCCCTCCAAGAAACAGATTTAACAGTGTAGGCTCATCAAATCCATGAGTAGGGGTTTTTCTCAGTAGGCCTTTGAATCTATCCCATGCTTGACCTAGAGTTTCATCAACATCCTGTTGAAAAGACGAGATCTCCTGCTTTCCCTTATTGACTTTGGACTGAGGGAAAAACTTATTCAGAAATTTAGCAACCACATCATCCCAGACTGACAGACTATTCTCTGGAAAGGAATTCAGCCACATTTTTGCATTACCAGCCAATGAGAATGGAAATAAGCTGAGTCGGATTGCTTCATCTGGAACCTGGTGAATCCTCACTGTATTACAGATCTCCATGAAAGTAGCCAAGTGAGTGTATGGATTCTCGTGGGATAATCCATGAAACTGATTGTTCTGCACCAGATGAATAAGAGCTGGCTTCATCTCCATGTTAGCAGCATTCACCACTGGTCTTGCAATACTGTTGAAGTGCAGAGGTCCTGAGAAAGTATTATAATCTGCAAGAGTACGTCTTCCTTGCCCAGAACCTTCTCCAGTACGATTATCTTCCATTTCTTCTTTTTCTTGCCCAGATGAAAAGTCCAGAATTTCTTCAGAGATAACAGAGGATTCTCTACTTTGTCTTCTTCTACTGTTGTTCCTTCGAGCAGTTATTTCAATTTCCGGATCAAAAAGTAGATTTTCAACCTGTTCTCTGCTTCTCATACAAAACACAAACTAAAAAGAAACAATCCAAAAAGACACAATTTCTACAGATGGATAACAATTATGCATAAAAATTCAAATACAGTCACAATAAACACTTAAACAAAAAAATAACTAAAATCAACTAAACTAGATAAACAACAAACAATCAACGAAAACAACAACAAATCCCCGGCAACGGCGCCAAAAACTTGTTGAGACCTCGGCAAGCGCACCGGATCGTTCAAGTAATATAAAATGGTAAATCCAAGTATCGTTTTCCCAAGAGATTTGTTTTGATTCACAGATTGATTAAAGTTTACTAATTTAGCGAATAATAAATGTAATTTTGTAACAAACTTAAGATTTGCATACAGATGAAATTAGAGTGGTAAAAACAATCGAATTAAAGTTCACTGGGGTTGAAATTCAAGTTCATCACTCCGGTAATCTTCTACTAACACAATTCCTCAAAATTAAGCATCGACATTCTAGGCGCATGCAGTCCCTGATCCCTCAGATGACAGTTCATAATCACTCAAACTAAATTACTAATCCCTTAGCTAATTCAGTTATCAGATTTGCCTTAAACACAATGTCACAGATGACTAAAAATTCCATCCTATGTCTAGGACTTGAAATCCTTTAGCAGTTCTATCCTAGGTCCGCGGTCTCATACATTTCCCAATGATTTAACCGTTCAAATAGCTCAGATTCCCATCATAGGCATGAATAATAAAGATAGAACACATAATTCAAACAAGTTCATGCATTAATAGAGAAATTACATAGAAGTTCAGAATTTTACTCTCAACCCCAGTGAAATGGAGTTCTAGCTACACATATACATCATAGAAGCGATAAAGCATGGATTGGACGGTGGAAATTGGTGGTTTTCCACCATGGAAGCACCTAGATACGAGCTCTGCAGCGTCCTCTGGTCTCCTCCCCTCCTAACTTCCTCATTTCTGCCTCTGGATCGCGTTTTTAAAGAGAAGGGCTGTAAGTGATTTTTCGCTGGGCGACGAACGTACGTTCGCTGGGCGAGCGTCCGTCGCTGGGCGACGAACGTACGTTCGCTGGGCGAGCGTCAACTGTTGAGTCATGGGCGTTCGTTCGCTGGGCGAGCGTCCACTGCTCGCTGGACGAGCGTCCTCGCTGGGCGAACGTCCGCCTCTCGCTGGGCGAGCGTCCTAGCTGGATGTCTTCGCTGGACGAGCGTCCACTTCTAGCTGGGCGAGCGTCCACTTGCTGGGTCACGGGTATGCACTCGTTGGACGAACGTCCACTCTCTGGACGAGCGTCCTTGCTTGGCGACGAACGTCCGTTCGCTGGGCGAGCGTTCTCGCTGGGCGACGAACGTCCGTTCGTTGGGCGAGCGTTCGTTCATGCAATTTGATCCTTCTGACTTCAGTCAATGACACTCTCCAAGTCTGTGATAGTATCCAATCCTTATTCTACTCCGAAATAAGCAAACAAAAGCATCAAAACACACTTAAACAATCAAAACTATATTTAAATCAACAATTATATACTTTTCATGAGAATTAACACTTAAACTTATTCAAAAGCACAACAATTTATGGAACAAAAACAAGCAAAATTTACACCTATCAATCTGCCAAAGCTTCCTATATATTACTAGGAATAGAATTTGAAGATAATTGAGATTATATGACTGAGATAACCTGTGAGATGACACATATTTACTAATGGGATATTTACCTTTGGCTTGGAGGTCTGATTCATATTTAGTTGGAGGTTGACCACGACTAGAACGAGGTGGAAGAATATATTGAACAATAGTAGACTCAGTGTTTGATGTGTTGGTGGTCTCACGCAAACAAGAATCAATTCCCTGATCAATTTCATCTAAATTAGTGTTATCAGAGATAGGATCAGAAGGTACCTCTGAAGAGTGAACTTGAACCTGTGGAGAAGATTGAGCCAATTGGTTATGATCAGAAGACACTGTATTATCCAAAAGAGAAGTGTCCATATTTAGGATTGGCTCACTTCTTGCAGAATGATCCTCATACGATAATTTATCTTCACAATATAATTTGATATTTGAGATATCAAACATACTGACATCATGATTATGCAGTTCACTTTCATTGCCTCCCTGAAGTGGAGAATCAACATAAAAAAATTCATGTTCATTAAATGTCACATCCATAGAAATATAAAATTTCTTTGATGATGGATGGTACGCACGATAACCTTTTTGAGTTGATCCATACCTAACAAAAACACATTTGATCGCTCGTTCTTCAAGCTTTGTACGTTGATATGGGTGTAAGTGAACATATATAACACATCCAAAAATATGAGGTGCTAAATAAACTATGGGAGGAAGGATACAATGATCAGACCACACATCAAAAGGCCTTTAAAAGTTAAGCACACTAGAATGGGTTCGATTAATTAAATAAACGGCAGAGCTCACAACCTCACCCCATAAATGAGATGGACATTACCATCTATCAAAAGTGATCTTGTCACCTCTAATATATGTCTATTTTTCCTCTCAGCCACTCCAATTTGTTGTGGTGAATAAGGACATGTAGTTTGATGCAAGATGCCTTTAGAGTTCATGAACTCTATTAATTCAGTCATAAAATATTCCCTTCCATTGTCTGATCGAATAACCTTAATAGATGTGTTAAATTGTGTAACGATCAGATGATAGAAGGAACGAACCACATCACACACATCACTTTTATGTTTAAGCAAATATACCCAGGTTACACGAGTACAATCATCAACAAACCTAATAAACCATTTTTTTCCATTATGTGTAGATTGTGAGGCAAGGCCCCAAACATCTGTGTGAATTAATGAAAAAGGAAAATCAGTTTTATTATTGCTTAAAGGAAACACAACACGATGATTTTTTGCCATAACACATGTTTCACAAAAAAAATCAGAAATATTGCATTTATGAAATAGTGATGGAAATAATTTTTCTAAATAACCAAAAGAGGGATGTCCCAAACGTTTATGCCATAACCAAATTTTCTTTTTGTTTTTATCTTGTATGTGATCATTCGCAAGATAAGCCAACCCTCTTTTATGGGTTTGTTGTGAGACATTTTCAAAATAATATGGTCCTTTACCCTCTCTAACACTAGCAATCCTCTCCTTGAAAAATGTTCTGAAAAAGACAATGGGTTGGGTAAAACAAGGCCACACAAGAATGTGATTTGGTTAACTTGCTAACGGAGATAAGATTACAGTTTAATGTAGGAACAAATAAAACATCAGGAATCGATAAGGAGGGTGAAAGGGATACAATACCTATACCTTCAATAGGAGATGAGACTCCATTGGCATTAATAATAACAGTTTTAGAACAATTAAAGGAAAAATTAGTAAATATATGAGGATCACAAGTCATATGATCAGTAGCACCTAAATCAATTATCCAATTACTACCCTTAGTAACAACAAAAAGATTAAGGGCAGAGTTAGATATACATGACTTGGTCATAAATTCGGTAGCAGTAGAATTATAACTCTTGGAAGCCGTGGAAGTTCCAGAATCATGTTTCTCCGATTGATTTTTATCGGAAGAAGCCATAAGAAATATTCAATTAAAAAAAGAAGCATTGATTCCTATATTGTAGAGGATATTAGTGTTTGGCTCTTGATACCATAATAAAAGGTTTAAAGAATAATTCTGATGTATTATTTCAAAGAGTAGAGTACCATATATATACATACAAAGATCCTATAATTCTTCATCTATTAAAGGAATGACAGGTGCACATATCTGCACAAATTATAATGATTCTAAATTATAACTAACACAATATTTGATTGCCTAATATCCCTTAATAGAATATTTGGCATATCTTAATAAAAGCTTTAGGAGACCATCCGTGATCTTGTCCCTTACACTATGGAAGTTTATTTGTGTTTGGTTCGTTCATGAAACACCTAGTTAAAGGAAATTTAGATAGTTGAGTGATTGTCACACTAAACTATAGCAAAAAAGTTTATTTTTGGTCTGGTGTCAATGAGATGGATTAGACACCCGATGAGTCTAGTGTTGGGATTAAATTTTGAGATTTTATTAATAATTTTGTTTAAATCTTATTTTATTAGTTTTGGGTCTAGTAATATTTAGTTTGATTTTTATAGAGATAAAATAGGGATAGGTAGTTATGATTTTCTGTTTATCTAGGTACAATATTATTTTATGATAGATTAAGCAAATTTTATTTTTAAGATAGTTGATATTTTATTTTTCAGTTTTTATTTTTGTTCCCGTAATATTTAAGCGTCGCGACTATTTAAAGTCCTTCAATTATCAATGAATAATAGACTCAATTTTAGGAAAATATTAGAGTGTGTGTAATGTGAGATTTTCTTAAGAGTGGTATTATAGCTTTATGCTTTGAGCACCGAGAGAGAGAAAGAGAGAGAGGAGAGAGTCAAGCATCATGAGAGAAAAAAAGAGTGCTTGATTTTTTTGTGTGAGAAAAATGGCAAAGGTTGTCAATGGTATGAGTGTGCCACAATTGACGAGAAAAACCAATTATGACAATTGGTGCCTACAAATGAAGGCGTTATGGAGATGTCAAGACGTTTGGGATATGGTGGAAGACGGGTATGTTGAACCTGATGAAGACGAACATCAGACGGTGGCATAGATAACTACATTGAAGAAATCACGTGCAAGAGATGGGTCAACATTGTATTTCCTCTATAATGTAGTAGGTGAGTCGAGATTCAAAAAATAGCGAATGCTAAATAAGCAAAGGAAGCCTGGGAGAAATTGGAGGTTGCGTATAAAGGTGACAACCGTGTTAGACAAGTCTGAATACAAGCTCTTAGAGTAGAGTTTGAATAGTTGAAGATGGAGCCCAGAGAGCATATAACCGAGTACAAAACTCGGGTGGAGAAGTTGGCCAACCAACTCGACAAGAATGGAGAACAAAGGCCATCTAGCCGGGTGTTGGGAAAAATTTTGAGATCCCTTACAAAAGATTTCAAAAGTATCGTGTGCGCCATTAAAGAATCGAAGGACTTGTCGATTCTCATAGTGGATGAACTTGCTGGGTCATTAGAAGCCCACAAACAAAAGAGAAGGAATTGGGATGATCAGGTTGAACGTGACGATTAAGCACTACAGGTACAGTTTGACTTGAATAAAACTCGGATTACTCAGAGCCGAGGTCCTAATGGTAGAGGCCGAGGAGGCCGAGGATGAGGTGGGCGTGGCCAAGGTAATTTTGAGAATGATAGTGAAGAAGAGCAAACCGATCAACAGAATGGGCGTGACCGAGGACAAGGGAAAGGCCAAGGAGATCGGTCAGGAGTTGAGTGTTTTAAGTGTGGCAAGTACGACCACTATGCAAACTAGTGTAGATCAAGCAAGTGTTACAATTGTGGCAAGGCTAGCCATATTGCAAAGTATTGCAAGACTGAGACAAAGGAGGAGACTAATCTCCTTACTGAAGATGCGGAAGACCTGTTGCTGGCAAAGAGCTCGGATGTAGTGGACATGGAAAATTCGATCTCAACAATGGATGAAGTGATCTTGATAAAAGGTGCGACAAACGTCGAAAAGGAACTCAAACAAAAAAGATGAGGAGATTTAGCGGATAGGGAGGCTTCTGGATGAAGCTAATGAAATTATAAATAAATAGAGGGTTGAGCTTGAGGAGCTGAAGAAGGCGGATGTTGGACCATGCTTGAAATCAAAGACTGATGAGATTTCTAGCAACTCGGTATGGTATATCTAGATATTGGGGAAAACAATCATATGTGTGGAAACGAGAATTTTTTTTTTATAAACTCACCAAGGTGGAGGCCAAATTTGTGTCTTTTGGAGATGACTCCAAGGTGGCCGTGAAAGGACGTGGAATAATCCGACATATGCGGAAGAATGGATGAGTTGGAGAGATTAGGGATTTTACTATGTTCCTGAGCTGAAGATAAATATTTTAAGCATGGGTTAGATAATTGAGAAAGGTAATTCACTTTTTATGAAGGACTAGGTACTGTATTTAAAGGATAAGCATGGTCGTCTAGCAACCCAAGCAAAAGTGAACAAGAACTGATTGTATGAACTGGAGCTCAAAATCTTGGAGAGAAGATGCTTGAAACAAGATATGACTAGCAAGAGCTCGTATAATCTAACTCAAATCTGATTGAAAGAAGCAAACTCGGTGTTGGATGATGCACATGGAAAACTGAATGAAGGAAGGAAGAATTTAAGTTTATAGGGGAGTTTGTTGGGATAAACTTAAATTTTAGGGTTTTATTAATAATTTTGTTTAAATCTTATTTTATTAGTTTTGGGTCTAGTAATATTTAGTTTGATTTTGATAAAAATAAAATAGGAAGGTAGTTATGATTTTATGTTTATCTATGTACAATATTATTTTATGATAGATTAAGCAGATTTTATTTTTTAAGATAGTTGATATTTTATTTTCAGTTTTTATTTTTATTCTTATAATATTTAAGTGTCACGACTATTTAAAGTCCTTCAATTATCAATGAATAATATACTCAATTTTAGAAAAATATCATAATGTGTGTAACGTGAGATTTTCTTAACATCTAGGATAGGAGAAAGTATGTTCATCACTAAGGAAATCTCATTAATTGGTTAAGTGAGAGGAGTGTGCAATGGGAATAGGCATGAGGGCACAATGTAACCATTCCAACCTTTGTAAGGAGGTCGAAAGTGTATTTGCATTAATTAAGATGAATTCTCAAGCTGTTTCGAGCAATTTCCAAACCAAGAAAATATATGAGATCGCCCATGTTTTCAATATCGTTGTTTCTCCCTACATCTCTAAATGTTTCTTTCTACACCTCCAATTTCCGAAAATAATTCTTATATTCAACGAATTTCGAAATCCGTTGAAACCTTTAAAAATCCTTCAATAAATTTCAAAATCTGTTAAAGTTTAAAAAAAATCTTTCAATAGATTCTGAAATTCGTTAAAAGATTCTTTTAATAAATTTTGAAATCTGTTGAAACACGTAAAATGTACCATTTTTAATTTGCAGATATAGTTTTGAAATTTAAAAAAAAATTCAAGGTATAAGAAAAATTGTTGGTTGGAGGTGTAGAAACAACCTACCTTTTAATATAAAAGAGGCTATCTAGTAAGGTGGTGATGTGCTTTATTTTGTATATGCATACGCAGTCGATAGTAGTTTTTTCCTATAGGAAGTTTAGTGATTACATATATATATATATATAATAAAAATAACAAGTTCCTTCTACTATTTTTAAATCCCTAAAAATTACCAACAGTTTTCCTCCATTAACCTATATTGTAGTTTTCATTTATTTCGGTGTAAGATAATATTGTTAGTCGGTAAAGGAAGAATCCATTTCTAACTTCATCAGAAGAAAAAGCAGAAGAGGAAAAACTGGTATTGATGTATCAACAGAAAACTCTAATCCAGGGTTTTCGAAAGCCACAGCTCCTAAGAAATGTCACACTTCCAACAATATAAAAAAGTATTAGAAAAAGTAGGTAATGCATTAAAATGGAGAATTTTTTTGTGTGCGGCACAACGTGAAACAATATAAAAAGTATTAAAAAGTAGGTATTAAAGCATTGAAATGGAATGATTTTTTGTGTGCAAAGTACTGGCACAACGATAAATAATATACAAACGCGATATCTGGTGGTGTTATTATGAGGTGAGGTTAACGCTACTTCTTGATTCAGGATCATCCCAAGGAAGTAATGCTATCCTTTTCTTTATTTTCCTGACTTTGTTTTATATATTATACTAATCATTATGTGTGTTAAAAAATTAAAGTGTATATATAAAAGAGAGATGTAAAACAAGGGCTATTTACGTAATTTTAGGATTACCACAAGAAAATATTAATTTAGTTTATTAAATATTATTATCAACTACATTGCAATGTTATTAGAGTGTTTTTTTTTTCTTGATAAATGTTACTGGTTAATATTTTATTAATAGGAGAATTCAATCTATAATATCTTTCATCCTGTCTTCCAAATCCTTTAAATAAAATTTATATTTCTAAATAGGGATTGAACTAACAACCTCTTCCAGTCTTCCTTCCAAGTTATTAAAGTGTTTAATAGACTCTAAAGTTAAAAAAGGTTAATTGTTTAAAAAAAAGTTTAAGATGTAAAATCATTTTTAAATAATGTAACTGTCAAATAGTAGTATTTATGTAACTTTGAGCATTGATAGATATGTAATGATAGGCATTGATAGAGTAGGCTTAATCAACTCTATGTTCATGTTAATTATTTTTCGACTTTTTTTAATAAATAAACATTTGAGTTTGTTTTAAATTAGCATTAGTTTCTTTGATGCTAATAGAGTTTGTTTAGTGTTAGATACTAATAGAGTCTGTTTAACCAATTAAAAAAAACAATTATTTTAATTTTTTTATTAATTGAAAATTAATATTAATTATTTTTAACTGTTTATTTGTGTTAGTATGAACATTAATTAAAATAAATAAGATTATCATTAACCTAATTAATACTAATATATTTAGTTTTTTAGTATTTAAGTTTGTTTAAAAGTTTGTATTGGTTAATTGACACTAATTCTATTCATATTATTTTATATGAAATATAATATATTTTTAATACTTATTTAAATTAGTTTGGACTTAGTTATGAATCTATGCATCTTCATGACAATAAATAAAAATTATAAATTATTTTTAATCCAAAGTCTAGTTTTAATCTCATCACTTTCATCTCTTTTGTCCACACTTATCTGTTTCATCTAAATTCATCTCATTCATTTACACTTATATAATTTATTTACATTTATTTTTTTCATTTACACTTATCTTCTTCGTCTTTATCTTTTTCCTTCGTATTCATCTCTTTGATATATTCATCTCTTTCTATCACACTCATCTCATCCCCTACAATTTTTTTTCTACTTTTTTATTTGTATGTTATTTTGTTGAAGATGGAGACATGTACAACAATTATCCTTTAAAATTATTATCATTATTGTATGTCAAAATAATATTAATTAAATTAATATTCAAAATAATTTTATTTAATATTAACTATAATAATTGAAATCAAATAAATTTTAAAATAACAATGTATTAATGCCAATTTGGCAATTACTAAATCACTTTAATTAAAAATTAATTTACGTTTGTTTTTAATCTATTTTAAATATCTATTTTCTTCTAATAAAAAATATATAAGTAATTACTATAATTTATTCTTAATTTTTTTTATTCAATTAAGCTTCGGTTTAACATCTAACTATCAATCTTTACTTAAAAGTAAACTATGAACACCAAAAATGTTATTCTATGGAATTAGATTATATCAATTTGTTAGTATTAGCATTATATATTAGTAATTAAATGGACTGATGCGTTTATTTTAGTCTTTCCATATAAGATTTCATCAATTCTATTTTATTAACATATTTAACATTTAATTATTTTCTGCAAATTTTGAACAAAATTGAATATAGAACTCCACTAATTAGATAAATTTAATGTTCTCACTTTGGTAGTTTTACAGGAAAAATCATTAACCTGTGTCATCATATAAATATGTAGCCAAATGTTTGGACCCTCAACAAACTACACTTTTTCATTCGAAGCACTTTGTAATAAGCAAAAGATGTCCCTTCCATCTTCAACACTTGCAGTAGCTGAACTCAGACGACCTTGCGTGAGTTATGCTCCTACCATATGGGGAGACACTTTCCTTCAATATGCTTCTCAATCCAAGGTATTAATTATTTCTATTATTTTCATATATAATTTTTATTCAGGTAAATATAAATTCATTACTTTATTTAATAATCGATAACGCTTAATTGAATCACGCAACTATATTTGCAGGAAACCGATGACAATATGAAGCAGCAAGCAGAAAAACTACAAGAGAAGGTCAAATCAATATTTCAATCATCATTGAATCAAAACATCGTACAAAAAATAAACTTCATTGACTCAGTCCAACGTTTAGGCGTAACATATCACTTTCAACAAGAAATTAACCAGGCGTTGGAACAAATTTACAACACTTTCACAAAACACAACACCATCAATGAAGATGGTGACTATCACTTTGTTGCTCTACTCTTTCGTTTGTTAAGGCAACAAGGATATGGAATTTCATCAGGTACCTAGATGTAGAACTTTCTCTTTGATGTTTAAGAAAAAATAAATTATATATATAAAGTTATTTTCTATAAAATAGGTTTGTTTCTTATATATGTTCAATATCTGAACAGATGTATTTAACAAATTTAAAAATGGCCAAGGAAGCTTCAATGAAACGCTTGCCAGCGATGTTCAAGGGTTGTGTAGTTTGTATGAAGCTTCACATCTGAGAACTCCTGAAGATGACATTCTAGAAGAAGCATGTGATTTCTCAAAAACTAAACTTGAGTCCTTGGAAAAACAGCTAAGTCCATCTGTTGCTGCACAAATCAACCATTGCTTAAGGCGACCTCTTTACAAGAGTGTACCTAGGTTTGAGACAAGGCATTGCATGACCCTCTTTGAACAAGATCCTTCCCATAACGAAACTCTATTGATCTTTGCAAAAGTAGATTTCAACCTTCTTCAAAATTTGCATAAAAAAGAAATAGGTTATATCACCCAGTAAGCCTTTTGCCTTTAAATTTCTATGCATATATAGTATATTGAAATACACTGTTCATAAAAAAGTTTTAGATCGTACAGAATAAAGTATACACAAATTGTTGAGGTGTAATTTATTTTAATAGGTGGAGGAAAGATTCAAACTTTGTGACTCTGGTCCCTTACGCAAGAGACAGATCGGTTGAAAGCTATATTTGGTGTTTGGCAATATCCTACAAGCCTGAATACAGCAATCCAAGAACGTTTGTGGGAAAATTGATCCATGTTATCTGTCTTCTAGATGATACATATGATGCTTATGGAACAGTTCAAGAACTTGAACTCTTCACAAACGCAATTCAGAGGTTGATGTGTTTCACAAACTAGAGCTTATATATTTTAATGTGAAAATTATATATATATATATATATATATATATATATGTTGACTTAGCTCATGATCTAACATTAAGATTTCTTAGAATAATTCCTTCCTTCTAAATTTCAGATGGGATATTAGTCATATTCGATCTCTTCCAGAGTGTATGAAAGTGGTATTTGAAACAGTTCTACAACTGTGTGAAGAAATAGAGTTGCTGACAAGAGAGAATGGAAAATCAAGCTTTGTGGTGCCACATTTTAAGCAAGCTGTATGATTATTCTAATTTCAAATTTTCAACTTTGGAGTGCTTTTACTCGATTCAGTTTATCTTATCAGATTATTAGTAATTTTACATGCAGGTTTCTAACTTAACAAAAGGGTACATGGTTGAAGCAAAATGGTGTCATGAGCATTACATTCCAACATATGAGGAGTATAAAGCTAATGGAGTCTTAACGTCTTGTTTCCCTTGTATGATAACTTCATTTATTAGTTTAGCAGAATTTGCAACAGAAAGTGTGCTGGATTGGATTCTCAGTGATCCAAGTATCATTAATGCTGCATCAGTTATTGGGAGAGTAATGGATGACATGGCCTCACACAAGGTATTCCTTCATATCATCAAAGTTAAAATCTGTTTTTATATGTTCCTGCAAAATATAAGAATTGGATTTTCTGAAATGAATAGTTTGAGCAAGAAAGAGTACATGTTGCATCAGCTGTGGAATGTTGCATGAAGCAGTATGGCATTTCAGAAGCAGAGGCTTATAACTTGATTCACAAGGATGTTGAAGATTGTTGGAAGGTTATAAATGAAGAGTGTATAAGGTCAAGTGATGATATTATTCCAAAGTGTGTGCTGGATTGTGTAGTTAATTTGGCTCGTATATCTGAGGTTTCTTATGAAAATCATGAGGATAAATATACAAATGCAGATTTGCTAAAAGATTATGTTTCTTCATTGCTTTTGGATCCCGTCTCCATCGATCAGGAGAAGTTGACTGCCATATAAATTACTGGAGCATGCCTTATTACAGTATCATTACATATACTATGGAATGTGAACTAATATGAAAATCAATTCATGCTACGTGAAATGCTTATTTGAGTTGTGTCATATTACTTTCACTTGTTTGATTATCAATGTAACGAGGTGTAGTGATTTTATAAGTAAAGACCTTTTAGTTTGTTTCTGTATTTGTTATAATAATTCGGTTCTCAAGATTTCTGTATGACCCACATGCTCCTCTCACTATTATAAAAAATATGTTAATGTTATTTTCTAATAAATAATACTAGAACTTTGGGGACGAAAAAATTTAATTTATTTTAATATTTTATGTCCCAAACCTTTTTTTTTCTTTTAAAATAATCGATCAGTGCCTTATTTTCAAAAATTCGTTTTAATCTTTCCCCTTTTAAATATAGGCCAATTTTCTTATTCGAAATATAAAAATTATACAACTTAAAATATATTTGTCTCCTTTTTTCTTACTCGTCTCTTCCGCTTACCCTCAATTCCTTTCATTTACATTCATTTTTTCATCTCTTATTACACTTTTCTTTTTTATCTAAATTTATTTCCTTTATTATGAGTTTATCCATACTAATCTTTTCATATTTGTCGTTCACACTCATTTTCTAATCTATATTCATTTTCTTTATTTACACTTTCCATTTGTTTACTATAATTATTTTATTTTTTTATTTTGTTGAAGATAAAAGCATTGTACATAAATTTTTTATATTTATTGTCGTTAGCGTAAATCAGACCGATGTAAATTAAATTAATATTGAAATAACACTACAAAAAAGAAGGGCATTACCGAAGGCCACAAGCCCTCGGAAAATGCCAGAAGTCCTCGGTAAAGGGTATTTACAGACGGCTTATTGACAGCCAATAAGCCCTCGGTAAAACCCTTGTCGCTAACATTTACCGAGGGCTTCTGCCCTTCGGTAATTACCAAGGGCCAAAAGCCTTCGGTAATTACCGAAGGGTAGAAGCCCTCGGTAATTTCCGAAGGTCGGAAGCCTTCGGTAATTTCCGAAGGGGAGAAGCCCTCGGTTATTACCGAAGGACTGAAGCCTTCGGTAATTAGGTAACGTAGGTTTTTACCGAAGGGCAAAAGCCTTCGGTAAGTTGGAGGGAAATGTAAGAGACAATTGTATTTCTTATGAAACCAACAACACAAACAGACCTGCATAACAGTTTTCAGATATATATACAGACCTACATAATGTGCATCTCAAAGATGCAATCATTGATCAATATCCATAGAACATCCATTAATCCATAGAACATCCATTAATCCATACAAGATGTATTTATAGTTCAAACATAAAACAATGTAACATAATGATATTGTAACATCCAAAGTCATCCAATTGATCTAACATCGAAATCATCTAAACTCCAAATGTTCTAATATCCAATTTTTTCTATAACAAGTAATAACAAAATGAAACTAGTAATGTACATAATTTGCATTGTAGGATCATCAATCTATAACATTATTTATTTTCTAATAATGAAGGAATAAATTTGTTTAATAAGAAGACTGGTACATATATTCTAAATGATATAAGCCTCAATCTGGATTATGTATTTTACTACTGCAACTTGAAGAGAAGCAAAACCAACATCAACATAGGGCTGACCCAGATACAGAAAATCAAGGTTAAGTAATGATTGAGACAATCAACAATTATACTGTGGACTGTTTAAGAGACCTCACAGAAGTACAGGTTTTAATATTTCTTAGGATGAAGTTTTCACCATCATCACTAACTGCATATATAAAATTTAGTTTCCAATGACTAGTTTTCCTCACTACTTCACATAGCTCTGATGTTCAGATCACAAGTGTCAAAGACAGGTACAACTACTTATCCAACTTTGTCTCATGTTAGATCAAAAATTTATCATAATATTGCTCTTAAAAAGTTACAAACAAAAGACAACTTAAAAAATATCATTTCCTATTATTCCAATGATGAAGATCAATTTCCTTTGACTAAACTGTAAAAATTAAGTTCCTATTATGTATATTTACTTCAGATCCCACTGTTTTGAGTATTTCTTGATATACGTTACATTAAAAATATATTGGTAAGTGTATGTATAATTTACTAGTATTAAAATATACTTACTACTGACAGAATGTTTCAAGTTTTAAATTAACATTTTCATGTTTAAAGTTCTATTAGGAATTACTTTTTGAGGATGTTTTTGGTTATTTTGAGCTAAATAGAACTTGTGTACATAGTTTAGTCATTGTTTCAGGTGTTTGTTGTACATTTTCCACCTTCACTATTGCATTATTGTCAATTTCATGATGTGTATATATGTAGAAATTTCTGAACTGAGTACACAACTTTCCAACTACCTTTTACACTCCTTTCATTTTTGGATAGGTATCTTATATGTTCAAACACTGTGAACCTATTTTGCCACATTCTATAGTTAGAGACATTTGACCCTAATTGTTTGATTCTACTGTGATCCACTTGTGTAAGTTACATTGTACAACTTGTGGACATTTTTGTTAGTGCCAATTGTTTTTAGCACACTTGAGGTACCAAAGGAAAATGTAGTTAAGTTTGGTGTTGAAGAAAAGTAGGAGTGGTTGTTGTATTGTGGTGTGAAAGGTGAATGATGAAGCGGAACTCTTAGTGTTAATAGAAGGAACTTCCTGGGGAGACAGAGTGTGGGAAAATAAGAGATGAAGAAAGGATAACAATAAGATATAGAATGGAGAAATAGAAAAGAGAAAGAATAAATTAAGTGAAATAGAAGTAGAAGTAAGGTCAGTGGCTGTGTGATAATAAATTGGTCATGAGTTTAAAGGAGTGAGAAAAGGCAAATGTTGTGGACTGTATTATTCTCTTTCGGATTTAATAATGAGATAGGAAGATGGGAAATTTTGCATAGGGAAAAACAACATTCCAGGAGTAGGAAATGGGTGGGGTTTTAAGTTCAAGAAATATCCCATTTGGCAGGATCTTTAATTATGCCTCACTATTCAATTGCTCTATTTTAGAATCATGTTCTAGGTCCATTAACAGAACATAAAGTTAAATCCTTATAACTAAAACATACATAAATTCAGAACCACAGAATGATAAATGTTGACAAAATTTTATATAGGTGACACATAGATATGGGCCAAGGACAACTAAAAAGAGCACTGGTATCCTTCTAAATTCTAAGGTGCCAGACAAGGCACCAATTATTAGAATCAGACATATATCAAATCAAAATGTTTATAATTTTCCTACTTCTGTCACATTTTAGGCTGATTTTTATACTCTTTCATTGCACTCATAACATGATGGTGTTTGAGTCAAGATCCATGTTTGGGAAACTGAGAAAGTGGAGGCCAAGGCCCAGTATGAAATTGTGTAAATGGTAAATGAGAGAGGGATTGTAAAAGGTAACTGTAAAGTTATTTCTGGTCATGGTGAAGGACACACTTAACTGGTTTAAAGGTAAGAAAAAGAAGGGTAATGTGCACTGAGTACATTGTATGAATATAATATTATATTGAACAAGAGGACTCAACCTAAAGAGAATAAAACCTCTAGGCTGATGTTGATTTGGTTATGAAGTCTGGGAGCTTAATTTGTTGGTTCACTTAGTACTAGTTTAGTTCTGAATAAGGAATTGTAAATTAGACTAACAAATTGTGCAACAAACAAGCGATTGAATCATAAGTTTTGGTTGGATTACTTGGTTGTAATGTATAGATTCAGATAAAACAACCAGAAAATCCAATACATAGTTTTGACATAGTGATGTACAGTTTCATATCAAATCATCAAGAAATAGAAGCATCCACAGCACTAAAAGAGGAACTTGTAAATGCAGTTAACTACAGGGTGGAAGTTAGCAAACCTGATAAAAAGCTCCACAGCACCCTCTGCAATGGCAGCCCCAGCCTGATAATGCTAATTCTTACCATTATCTAAGCATCATTTTAGTAGCAAAATCAACTCCTTTCTAACTACTAACTTGTTTAATCCTCTTCTTTTGTCTTGTTTTCTAAATAAATGTGTTTTAGGCTACATTGATGTATTATCATCACTAATCCCCTTATTTTGTAGCTAATATTATGCTTAGAAGAACCTCCACCAATGTATAGAGCTTAACTAGCCACAAAAGCAAGTAAAACAAAAGAGAGAATTTTGGAATGCTGTGGCTGAGCGGCACAGTTTCTGTGCAGCTGAGCGCCACCCGACCAGACTTGCTGTAGCTGAGCGACACCGGTTTTGTGTAGCTGAACGCCAGCTCTCTAGAATGATGTCGCTGGGGTGTGCAGCTGGCGTGCAGCTGAGCGCCAGCTCTCTGGAATGCTGCCGCTGGGCTGCCGCTAGGGTGCAGCTGAGCGGTGACGCTGCTGATGTGTCAAAATGCCTATTTATTCAAGTTGTCTCGAAGCATTTGGGGTCTTTGGTTCTTTGGAGGTGCATCTCACTCAAAGGAGAGCTTGGAGGGCTGCTAGGGCTCGTGGGAACACTCCCTTCTTCCTCTTGGGTTCTTCATCTTCTTCCATGGCCATTTTGTAAGCTTAAAGGCTCTCCATGGAAATGGAGAGCCAAACCCATCTTGTTGGGGTTAGTTGTAGCCTTTGAATCTTGTGTAATTATTGAATGATTTGAATATATATATATGCCTTTTCTATCAATTGCTAGTATTCTTGTTTCCAATCTTAAAGCTTGCATGTAATGGGGACGTTCATGACTTGATTTTGGGGTTTCATGGGTTATGGGGACGTAAGATGAAACCTTGAACTGAAACAAGAGTCCTTGTGGTCATTGATTCTAGGGATGGAAGATGATTCACATGTTGTCTTAAGATCCTAGCTCTTTAATGCGGGTTTGCTTGTTAGATTATCCAAGGGATTGGACTTTGATAAGGAAAACCTAGGCTCTTTCACCTAAGAGATTAGGGCTAGAGTGTTTTAGTGGATTGACTTTAGTAAATTGATAGAGAGGAGACGAAATTGGTTATACACAAGAGTGCATTGGTGAAAACTAACCTTAACAATGTCATTTCATACAATTTCTAGTCTTTTCCATTTCCAAGTGCCTTCAATACCAAAGTCCAACCTTGTAATTACTTGTGAATTTATCTTTTTACACATATTCTTAAATGATGAGTTGTTCTTGAGTTTAGATGAGTTGTTAATCGCACAATTTTCTAGTATTACGAGTCTCTTGGGAAAACGATACCTGGTCTTACCACGGTTTATTACTTGAACGATTCGGTACGCTTGCCGAAATCGCCTAACAAGTTTTTGGCGCCGCTGCCGGGGAACTCGTGTCAATACTAGACTTTTGTGAGGTTTCTAACTTATGTAGACTTGATTTTGTATATAGAACTAACTCTTTTGTTCTAAATAGATTTTCACTTTTATTTGGGCTAATTTGTGGCTTTAGCCTAGTTGTGTCTAAGTGTATGCAGGGAGATGTTCACATAAGGAGGACTGCAGCCTCAAAAGTATCATGAAGACCCTGGGATTGAAGGAATTATAGGACACAAGGAGACAACTATGTTGAGCATCACAAGCTGCCCCAAATTCTTCCTCCCTTGAAGATGCTCCAAGTGCTAAGTGAAAGATGAAGAAGAAAGGGAGAAGGAAAAGAGAAAGACTAGTCACCACCACCCTTTGATGAGAGACAACGAGCTCAAGCCTAGCAAGCCAAAGTTGATCAAGAGGATTGAGTATTTAAAGATGTCAAGGTAGTGGAAGGGCTAAGATGAAGAGAATTATGCTAAGAGAGTTGATTTGGTGGCTAGAAAGTGGTTGAAGAAGAGTTGGTGAAAGGAGCACACCAATAACAACATTTGCACTTCATTGAGTAATCCGTCAAGCTAATGACGTTAAACAAGCGCTTTTGGGAGGCAACCCAGCTTTCTGACCTTTTCTTATGTGTGATTTTGTTGTTTGAGTGTGATGTGATTGCTTGAATTTGCTTTAGAGTGTTTTAGCTTTATTTAGTTATTTTGGAGCATGTTAGTTTGCAATTTAACTTATGTGATGTTAATAGTTACATTGGTGTAATGTTAAGTGTTTTGTTGAGTTAATGTGCTTTAAGAGTGCTTCAATCTGTTTTCATTTGTTTTGGTGTGATTAAGTATGCTTTGTTATGTTATGATATGTTTAGGTGTGTTTCTGTGTAAAAATCTGGTTTTAAGGTGTAAGGTTTAGGTGTATTGAATATGGCATTCATGTTTTAGATTCATGCATTTAATTTGTTTCACTGTGATTTCCATGTGTTTTTATTGAGTAGGAACATGAAAATCTAGTTTTGATTGAGTGTGAATGCATGAAAAATGTCAAAAGTCCAAGATTGAATGTCCAAACTACTGAAAAATTGCATCTGCCAGACCACCGCTTAGCTGCACCTGCGCTGCACCTACGCGCTATATCAGCAGAAAGCTTTTCTCTGCATTTTACTGATATGGCGCTCAGCTGCACAAAACCTGTGCCGCTCAGCTATGGCGCACCAAGACAACACTCCTACTTTCTATGCAATTTGGTTCTGTTATAAGTGGGGCTTGCTGCTAGCCTATCTGACCGTCGGTAATGCACTTTTATCGAAGGTCGTGAGGCCGTCTGTAAATACCCTTCGGTAATACGCCAATTTCTTGTAGTGTAAACTTTACGTAGCATCAACTATTAAATAAATTTCAAACTAAAACACATCAGATTTTAATCAACGCAAAATTCTTTTAATTAAGATATTAATTTAAAAATTAGTTATAAATTAGCACTCCTTACTCAACCCTTCTTAGAGTCGGTTTTTAAAAGTTATGATTATAAAATTCACTTAATATATAATACATATTTTATAATATGTATTCAATTTGATTTGTTAGATATATTATTTTTATTTTATTTTTATCTTTTATTTTTAGTTAGTTTATTATTATTTTTTACTTCTTAGAGTCGGTTTTTAAAAGTTATGATTATAAAATTCACTTAATATATAATACATATGTTATAATATGTATTCAATTTCATTGGTTAGATATATTATTTTTATCTTTTATTTTTAGTTAGTTTATTATTATTTTTTACTTGCATTTTTAGTTTATCTCGATCATGTTTTCTATTATAAATAAAGCATCATATATGTGTATTCAAGGAAGATTAATCTCATACATATTTTTCACTATATTCAACTTGGTATCAAAGTCAAGTTAGAACATGTCCTAATTAGATTTAATGTTTGTTAGATAAATTGTTTCACTCGCTATCAGGTCGCTATCAGATTACCTATTAATGTCTAATCTCACACTCAATGTGTATATACCTTGGTGTGAGGGTTGTGTATTGAAAGTCTCACATCGACTAGAGATAAGATCAATTTATAGTATATATGTAGGTGCAAACCCCATCTTACAAGCACAGTTTGATGAGTCGAGTTATGCTTAAAGTTCACTTCTTAACATTGTTGGGAGTCCCACATCTACTAGAGATAAATATATAATATATATGTAGGTGCAAACCCCATCAATTAGTTTATAATATATATATATATATATATATATATATATATATATATATATGTGTGTGTGTGTGTGTGTGTGTGTTTGTATGGGTGCAAACCTTACCCTACAAGCCGGTTTTATGGGATTAAGTGTTAAAGTCTATTTTTTAACATGGTATCTAGAGTCTAAGGTTCTTTAGAAAAATGTTTGTTACCACAATTAGAGCCATCGTCATCGTCGTTGTCACCATCCGACCGAAGCATCAATTTTAATCGACAAAAACAATTTTGTTCACCATGGTTTTGCTCATCTCGGCCAAGTGACCACAACACTGTCAAGATCGCTACCATCAAAGTCCAAACCCGCTCTCATGATCACAGTTCACATTTTTCATGCTTTCCTAGCTACTCCTGGCTACACGTGTGTCGTATCTAATGTCAACCACCTTTGTTGACTCGTTGCAACCTTCTCGTTCTAAACACTAGTAAAAAAAAGGTTTTTAAACCTGGTTAATATGTCTCGGTTTGCACAAATCCAAAGCAAATATAAATACGGTGACAGTATTGTAATTTGAGTGAACTTATAAGCCTCGGTTCTTTGAACCGAGGTAAAATAATTATATTACCTCGGTTAGAAACACCTGAAGCGTAGGTGCGTATATTCATCGGTCGGAAGAAGAAATCGAGGCAGTAGAAGTGTATTACTTCGGTCAAGGGTATAACTCAGGCATGTTCAATATTTCTACTGCCCGAAGCAAGTTACCCTAGCCTACTGTTGCACTGTTCTCTGCATCCAAGCGAAAAGTTATGCATTGTTCTTCTCTCTCGCTGCATCCAAGCAAAAAGTTCTCCGCTCCATCATCGTCTCCACCACAGGGTCGTCGATAGGTTGTCGTCGCCGCTTTCTCGCATTGCTTTCTCACCTATTACTCGCGAATCCAATTTCCTCGTGACCTCCAATCGTAAGCATATTTCCCACCTCTATTAGGGTTCTCTTCGAAGGATATTTCCCCTTTTTCATCTTTCATGGCCATCTTCACGAAGCTCCGCCGTCACGGATGGCGGCCTGTCTACTGTCATCGCTAAGCCCAACGACTATAGCGGCGAGTTTGCGGCAAAGGAGGTTGGAGATTTGTTCTTGGCAGCGAAGGATTTGCGCTAGGGTACGAAGGAGGTAGAGAAAGGTTCGTTTTTGGAGGTGGAAAAGGACTTTGTGCGGCGTAGCTCCGGGAGGACGGGTGGGCGGAAGAGGACTTTAAGGGCGGCGGCGGCGGCGATGGTGGAGGTTTACAGGCAGTGGCGGGGCTTCCTCTCCCAACTATGGCGACGGGCGCGACAGCGGAGCTCTTGCAGCGGTTGCGCGCTCGCGGCAAAGGAGCAATTTAGTGATCCATTTGTCTCGCGATCTGTTGTCGTGGTGGCGCCTTCGTCGCAGTGATTGTCCGGTGGTGCTGTAGGGAGAAAGCTGCGGTGCTGGTTGCATCTGTAGGGGTCACGGCGGTGGCTCTACCCTTCAAAATCGCTCGTTTAACAAAGTTTGAGTGATGTATTGTTGGGATTTTTCCTGTTGGCATCTTAGAGCTGATAAAATTGATCTCAAGAGTTTGGATGTCCAGCTTCTTTTATTCTGGATGATTGTTTTCCACTTCTTGGATGCCCAGTTTGGATGCCCAGCTTCTTGTATTTCCACTTCATTTATTTACTTTATTCTGGATGATTTTTTTTCTTTTTTTGTCTAACAGGGTATGAATAAATATACGTAGTGTGGAGAAGCATCTGGAGAACAAAGATGTTGTAGTCCATGGAATTATTTTTGGGACAGAAACAACAAGGTTGTGGTAAAGCTGCCACGTGTGTGGAGAATTGAAAATTGAAGTATTCTGTATAAGAATTGTTTGTTATCTTTATTTATTTTGTATATTATTTCTCTGATAATTTGGTAGCAGTATGTACAAGTACAACTATATAATTGGCATGTGATTTGTTTCATGCTGAAACAAAGTTTGGATATCTTCTGGAAGCACTTGACATGGGAGCTCCACCACATGGTATGGTGATTCTGAAAACAGTTTATAGAATGAGTTAGTTAGTTAGTTAATTAATTCAATAATAATTGTTGTGTAGGTGGCATAGCTTATGGTTTGATTGTTCATTGTTGCTTCTAACATGTAAGCATATGAGTTTGTATTGTATATATAGTTCATATACTCACTTTCCTCTATTGAAAACAAATACGTTAGCTTAATGGCATCATGTGTCTGATCTCTTCTAATTATTCAGTGTTGCTGATATATATGTTGGGCATTGTTGGTTGTTAGGTTTGATTTCCAAATTATTGTTGGTTGGTTGTTATGAAATATGAGAATGAGACTGATACAAGAATGAATGGTGTTAAAATGTGAAAATGAGAGTTTGTTATGGTTCTATTAGGAAATAATGAATATGTATTTGTGTCTTTAGTGGAATGAAATATGGTGTTGGAAGAATTGAATTACAGGTTGATCTGGGTTGTACAAATTGATATATGATGAATTAGGATTGATTTCTGGGAATATAAATGTTTAAAAGGATCTTTGAATGAACTTTCCTTGTAAAGGAGAATTTTAAATTTTAGAATATAAAAAGGATTGAGTTAATTCTGGATTGAGAACTAGAAGTAAACTTGGATATATATATATATATATATATATATATATATATATATATATATATATATATATATATATATATATATATATATATATATATATATATATATATATATATATATATATAAATGTGTTTAAAAGTAAAATTAAATCAGGATGTTTGATAATAGTTGTGTTGGCAGAGCCTTTTCGAATTTTCGAATGAATTGTAGTAGATATATTGATATGAAATATAGTGGTTCAAGTTCTATAATTATATGTTGAAAAATGGATGAGTTGGAGATGTTCTATTCTAAAATGCGTGAACTGAAAGTGTTTTATTGTCTCCTGGGTAGTTTGCTAATTAAAAAGGTATTGGTGGGGAATTATTATAAAAGAGTTGGAATCATACGGGAAAATGGGGTTATTTGTTCAATATGTAATTCTATTAGCAAAATTATATTTTTGGCCTTAACTAAGAGTTAGTTGGATAAATTAATTGGTTAAAATAGGTTCTGTCCAGAAGTATAATATTGAATATAATAGATAATTGGTCTATGTAAGTATTGTGTCTTGATATTTGATAGCTCATATTTAAGTACAATGAAATAATGATAAATATCAAAATCTGGTGGTATAAGTGCTCGGAAATCATTTTTTTATGTCCATTCCTCCTGAGGAAGTCTGTTGCATGTATAAAGTGTGCAAACTGGTTTTAAAAGTTGTTTAAGCCTAATTTATGGTGCAGTTATTGTTTTAAAAAGTGTGTTTTAGTAAATTCTTGTGACTGAAACTTGTTGAATGGTATTTTATTTAACTTTCATAATCCTGAAATTTTTCTGGTTGTGGTTTGCTATGTATTGAATTGTACCAAACTATTTAGTAAATATTTCTCTCTTTTTCTTTAGTGTTGAAGTTTTTGAGATTTAAGATATAGATACTGGTATGCTAGTCCTAGAGAGGTAGCTAGATAGAAGGGCATTAGATGACCATGATGGGTGGTGTGAGTTAGTAGATTTTGATGCATGATGAATGACGTTGTTACACTCTGATATAAAGATGCACAGTTTACTCTAGTTTAATAGTGACCTTGTCTACCCTCTGATATTGTTCCACACCGCAAATGATTCTTTCATTTTGGCATTTTATACCATTTTCCTCATTTCTAAGAAAGCTGATTTTCTGCTGCAAAATTTTCTCTATAGTTTTGGCCTATTGCATCAGTCTAACTTCTCTGATTTTTTACCAAACACAAAAATATCTGGGCTAACGATCAGAAGCTTTTGCAGATGAAAGGTTCAATGATATTCTTGGAAGTGCATATTATGTAGCTCCTGAAGTTTTGCATAGATCTTATGGGACAGAAGCAGATATATGGAGCATTGGTGTAATTGCTTATAATTTTTTATGTGGAAGCCGACCCTTTTGGGCAAGGACAGAATCTGGCATATTGCAGTCACATTCAAGCTTAATATAAATGCAGAATCTGGCATATTGCAGTCACATTCAAGCTTAATATAAATACTGATAGGAATAAGAAAAGGTGGTTAGTGTATGAGAGAAGGAATAAGTGTAACTGACTATAATAAATTAACTGTCTAGGACGGTTAAGGGAGGGAGCGTGTAAGATTGTATAAATACTGGCTGGTTAGAAGAGTTATGGGTTGTTGATTGTTTAGATTGTTAACGGGTACTTACCTATTGAAGAGGGTTATGCCTCTGGGTGCTGTTTGTACAAACCTTTTACTGTGAATACAATTGATTTCTTCCAATCTTTCTGTGTTTCTTGGAGTGAAAGTGAGAATTGATATTAGGTTCCCAAGTCTGGAACCTAACATTTGGTCCGACCTGCCGGATCCCCAATCGGAGTGTTATCGCACGTAGAGATGGAGGGAAGAATGGTGGTAGGGCACTTAGAGGCGGTCGAAGTGGCAATTACAGAGATGAAAGCTGATACGGGGGCGTTGCGACAAGAGACGGCGGCGATACGCCAGGACGTCCAGGCAATCTTGAAGGCGCTTGGAGAACGTCATCGCAATAACCACGGGAAGCAACAGGGGGAGAGTGAGTCATCGGTGAACCATAATGGTGGTGGTCCAAGCGGCGGAGGGGGAAGAAATGGAGACGGTAACCAAGGAGGTATGAGCCAATGGAGGAAACGAGTCGAATTACCAGTCTTTGAGGGGGGCGAACCTTGGGTATGGATTGGCAGAGCAGAGAAGTTTTTCGAAGTACAGAAGGTGGCGGAGGAGGAGAAACTGGAACTGGCCTTTATCAGTATGGATGGCTACGCCGGAAGCTGGTTCCGATTCTGGCGAGAGAAAACCAAGAACCTTTCTTGGGATGGGTTGAAGAGAGCTCTTGGTATCCGTTTTGGAGGAGGAACACGAGGAACGGTGTATGAAAGGCTGTCAACCATTCGACAGTCGGGACCGGTGGAGGAGTACATACGCGATTTTGAAGTTCTGGTGGGGCAGACGACCTAGATACTCGAGGAGCAGATCATGGGGTATTTCCTGTCCGGTCTGAGGGAAGAGGTGGGCGATCATGTCCGGCCACATGATCCACCGGATTTGATGACCGCCATGCGAGTGGCGAGGGATGTGGAGAAATTATGCACGAAGACCGGAGGAGGGTGGTTATCCAAGAATCAGAATTCTTGGGGGAAGGCGTCGGGTTCGGTGACGGTGCGAGGAGGAACGGCGGAAAGTGTGGGGTCTGTTAATAAAGACGCGACACAGGGACGGAATAAGGGGCTGGCTACCAGCGGCGGAGGTGATCGGACTGTTCGCAATCTACCTTACTCGGAGTATCTTAAACGGAGGGAAGAGGGTCGTTGTTTCAGATGCGGCGGACCCTTCAGCCCCGGCCATCGCTGCCCAGAGAGGGGCCTCAAAATGCTAATTGTGGTTGAGGAAGAGGAAGAGGTCGAAGGCGAAGAAGTGTCGGAGACGAACCTTGCGACAATGGAGTTGTCGGCACTGTCCCCCGGAGGGCTGACGACACCCAAGACAATGAAGTTACGAGGACACATCGGACAAAGAGAGGTATTAATTCTAATTGATAGTGGCGCGAGCCACAATTTCATTGATCGACGGTTGGTGGAGGAACTGCGGATGACGATGACAAAAACACAGCCGTATTTGGTGAGTCTGGGGGACGGGCAGAGGAAGAGAATCAGTGGCTGTTGCGAAAAGGTAGCGTTGGAGATAGGAGAGGCTCAAGTCGTGGAACGTTTTTACATCTTCGAGCTTGGAGGGGTGGAGGTCATCTTAGGGGTAGAGTGGCTAGCAAAGCTTGGGGAGGTGACGGTGGATTAGAGAGTTTTAACGATGAAGTACAGACAAGGAGATAAGAGGATAATTGTACAAGGGGATCCCACGTTAGAGAGGAGGGTGGTGGGCCCCGAAGCTTTAAAAAAAATAGATGAGGTGGCAACATGTTTTTTGGTCTGGGAGTTGGGCTTGTGCGAGACCCATACAAGCAGCCCAAAGTGTTCAGGCCTTACTGAAAAACAGAAGCAGCAGATGGGGGGTTTACTAGAACAACATGACGTGGTGTTCACGGAGCTTGAGGGGTTGCCACCTAGCAGGGAGACGGTGCATCAGATACACCTTAAAGAGGGAATTGGTCCGATCAATGTTAGGCCGTACCGATACCCACATGTAATGAAAGATGAGATCGAGCAGCAAGTTTCGGAGATGCTCCGATCGGGGGTGATCCGTCCGAGCCATAGCCTGTACTCCAGCCCAGTAATTTTAGTTAAGAAAAAAGATGGCAGTTGGCGTTTCTGCATAGACTACAGAGCCCTGAATAGAGCGACGGTGTCGGATAAGTTTCCCATACCGGTGATAGAAGAGCTGTTGGACGAGTTAGGGGGGGCTTCCTATTTTTCTAAGGTGGACTTGAAGGCCGGGTACCACCAAATCCGCATGGCCGAGAAGGATATCGAGAAGACGGCGTTCCGCACACACCAGGGACATTACGAGTTTGTCGTGATGCCTTTCGGGCTCACCAACGCGCCGACAACATTCCAGAGCACTATGAACCATCTCTTCAAGCCCTATTTGCGGAAGTTTGTGCTCGTATTCTTCGACGATATACTGGTCTACAGTCGAACCTGGGAGGAGCACTTGGAGCACGTTGGGAAAGTCCTGTCAACACTGAGACGGGATCAGTGGGTGGCCAATCGGAGGAAGTGTGAGTTCGGGCAAACCCAAGTCAAATACTTGGGACACATTATCTCTCACAAAGGCGTGGAGATGGACGATGAAAAGATAAAGGCGGTGGTGGACTGGGAACGACCAAAATCAGTGAAGAGTGTGAGGGGATTTTTGGGTTTGTCGGGGTATTATCGAAGGTTCATCAGGGACTACGGCAAAATTGCCAGGCCTCTAACGGATCTATTGAAAAAGGGAGGATTTACCTGGAATGAGAAAGCAGAGGAGGCATGGCAAACGTTGAAGACAGTCGTCACGACAGCCCCGGTATTGTCCCTCCCAAATTTTCAGCAACCCTTTCACATTAAGTGTGATGCGTCGGGCAAAGGGGTTGGCGCTGTATTGATGCAGGGGAAGAAGCCGATAGCCTTTTTCAGCAAGGCCTTATCTGAAGGAGCTCTCAGCAAGTCCATTTATGAAAAAGAACTGATGGCTCTGGTATTAGCGATCCAGCACTGGCGTCCTTATCTTTTGGGACAGAGATTCATAGTCCACACTGACCAGAGGAGCCTCCGGTATCTCTTGGAGCAGCGTATCACAACACATAATCAACAAAATTGGATAGCTAAATTGCTGGGATACGATTTTGAAATCATATATAAGGTGGGGACTACCAACCGAGTGGCAGATGCGTTGTCCCGAAGAGATGAGGGGGTGAACGACGAAGATAAGGAGTTGTCGGTGATAGCCAGGCCCTATTGGCAAGATTTCGAAGAAGTAATGAAGGAGGTAGTCGAGGACGAGAAACTACGTAAGGTGATAGAAGAGATAGAGGTGGACCCAAATTCTCACCCAGCATACACGATAGAACATGGAAGACTGCACTACAAGGGGAGGTTGGTGTTGTCGGCGCAGTCTTCGTGGCTACCAAGATTGATGGCAGAGTTTCACCTAACGCAGATGGGGGGTCATTCAGGAGTTTACCGGACATATAGGAGGATAGCTCAGTCCTTATTTTGGGTGGGGATGAAAAAGGACATTACAGAGTTCGTGGCTAAATGTCTTGTGTGCCAACAACACAAGTATTTAGCGTCATCACCGCAAGGATTACTACAACCCTTGCCCATTCCGAATGCAATATGGGAAGAGCTTAGCATGGATTTCGTGGTGCGGCTGCCTAAGTCTCAGGGGTACGACGCTATTTTGGTGGTGGTGGACCGACTGAGCAAGTATGCCCATTTCATACCACTCAAGCATCCTTATTCGGCAAGGACGGTGGCTGAGATTTTTCTAAGAGAAGTAGTACGATTGCATGGGATTCCAAAATCCATCGTGACCGACAGAGACCCTTTGTTCTTAAGCATGTTCTGGAATGAATTGTTCAAAGGCCAAGGGACGCAGTTAAAAATGAGCACCGCGTATCACCCGGAGACGGACGGGCAGACAGAGGTGGTGAACCGGGTGTTAGAGGGATATCTCAGGTGTTTCTGTTCAGAGCAGCCGAAAGGGTGGATGACTGTGTTATCGTGGGCGGAGTTTTGGTATAACACGTGCTATCAAGGGGCAATCCGATGCACCCCTTTTGAGGCTGTTTACGGGCGAGCACCTCCCTCCTTGCACAGATTCATTCCTGGTGAATCTCTAGTGGAGGCTGTGAATCAAGAGCTTCAAACCAGGGACGAAGCTTTGAAACAATTGAAGTTTCATCTTGAGCGCGCGCAAGATCTTATGGTGCGACAAGCTAATAAAAAGAGGAGGGTTGCGAACGTGGCAGTAGGGGACTGGGTGTATTTGAAGATACGACCCCATAGGCAATCCTCGATGCCTACCAGACTCCACCCAAAGCTATCAGCCAGATACTTTGGGCCGTTTCGGATAATTCAGATGGTAGGGGAGGCAGCCTGTAAGCTGCAGTTGCCAGAGACAGCTCGAATACATCCTGTGTTCCATGTTTCACAGGTGAAAAAGGCATTAGGAGAACATCAGGTGGAGAGGGAGTTACCACCGGACCTGCAGGCAGAGGGGCCTTCGTTTTGGCCCATGAAAATTTTGGGAAGGAGGCAGAGGACCGAAGAAGGAAGAAGTGTGCAGCCGGTGCTGGTCGAATGGCAACAAGGAGGGCCAGAAGGGGCCACTTTGGAAGATGAAATAACAATCAAGGAGCAGTACCCTGATTTCAACCTTGGGGACAAGGTTGATGATGAAGGGGGGGGGGGGGGGGTATTGATAGGAATAAGAAAAGGTGGTTAGTGTATGAGAGAAGGAATAAGTGTAACAAACTAACTGTCTAGGACAGTTAAGGGGGGGAGCGTGTAAGATTGTATAAATACTGGCTGGTTAGAAGAGTTATGGGTTGTTGATTGTTTAGATTGTTAACGGGTACTTACCTGTTGAAGAGGGTTATGCCTCTGGGTGCTGTTTGTACAAACCTTTTACTGTGAATACAATTGATTTCTTCCAATCTTTCTGTGTTTCTTGGAGTGAAAGTGAGAATTGATATTAGGTTCCTAAGTCTGGAACCTAACAAATACAGTCATATAATATGGGTGATATGAACATGTTGCCAATTTTGAAGTGTCGGTGCATAAGTCCTTTAAAAAAAATGTAGTCATATAATATGCTTATTGGCTAGTCTTTCTTTTTATTATTGAATTTTCCAAGATACTGCCTCGGTTCAAAAGAGAACTGAGGCGAAAAGTTCTTGAAAGAAAAAGTGGCAAAATCTTACTGCCTCGGTTACTTTTGAACCGAGGCAAAATTCTAACTCTTTTGCCTCAGTCTACAACTGAGTAAAAAGGGGTAAACTTTTTACCTCGTCTGTATATGTCTCGGTTTCAGAACTGCTGCCTATAGGCAAAAATAATCGTTGTTGTTTCCCTTTACTACACTAGTGAGATTTGTGGTTGTGTTGATTGGTCCTTTTTTGGATTTTAGATTTTTACTCTCTCTTACTTGTTCATGGCTTCTAACCTCTCTTTTGTCACCAGTATGTTAGACCTTATCACTAGTATGTATGACACATCCATATATACTAACTATGTCAATGTGCATTTATCTATTGATAAGTTAGATAACACTAAGTATGCAACTTGAGCATCAGGCATTGAACTTTGGCTTAAGAGTCAGGGGTATTTTGAACATATTAATCAGAATACGATAGCTATTAATTCTGTTGTGGATACCCTTTGGTTGAAAATTTAGGCTCAATTATGTATTGTTCACAAGGGTACCCTTCACTCTTCTTTAAAACAAATTTTTCGTTCCTACAAAACATGTTTTGAAATCTAGAAACATGCCAAATTCTTATACACCAATGATACTCAACGTCTTTATGGTGTTTATCATGATCTTTTTAATGTTGTTGCTCCTCATTATCAGTACTTTATGGTTGATTATATGGATAAAATTCATGCTCCTTTTCATGAATTTAATGAATTATTGCATCTTACCTCTACTTCTGCCTAAGAAATAGAGCAATGGTCAAAGTTCATGTTATTGGCTTTGCACGACCTTGCTGATGCATATTCTCATATATGTTATTAGATTTTTGGTTCACTTGTTGTTCTCACTTTGACTTATACTTGTTTCACTCTTTTTCATGTACCTATTAAACTCATCAATGATACACTTGTTTCTTCTATGGTGGTATCTCAACGTCATGATCGCAATCACTCTTGCAAGTCGGGAAAGGACATCTCAAGTGTGACCGTTGTGGAAAGGTAAGCAACAAGATTAACAGGTTATGCATTACATGATCACTCTCATAGATTTGTTGCTACTGTTAAGACTAATCCTCCCTCACAATCACTTGCTAAGGACCCTCCTTCATCCGATATTATCGATGACTCTGTTATTTTTAGTAAATTTCTCAAATGTTATAAGAATCATTAACTTTCTAGTTCCACTGCATTTGTAGCACACACAGGTACATCTTTTATTGGTCTGACTCTATCTTCTTCTCTTGGCTCTTGGGTTCTTGACTCAGGAACTACAAATTACATTACTCGTGACAAATCATTATTTTTCTCTTTACCCTCTCCGAATCCTTTAGCTTTTGTTACGATGACTGATGGATCTAGAGTTTTAGCTAATGGTGTTGGGACTGTTAACATTTTTCTTTTTTTATCTATTGATAATGTTCTTTATGTTCGTGGGTCTCCTTCTAACTTATTATCCGTTACTCGTCTAACTTGTTCTCTTGATTGTAATATTTCTTTTAGCAAAGATTTTCTCTATTTACAAGATAGGGTTTATACAAGTGATTGGCACCGAATGTGAGTCTCATAGTCTTTATCATCTTCGTCCCTCTACACACGTTAGTGCGGTTGTGGAGTCTCCATCTCTTCTTCATGCTCAGTTAGGTCATCTTAGTCTTGTCAAATTGCAACAAATTATTTTAGCTTATCCAAGTTGTCCAATTTGTTTGTCCTATTTAGATATTCACAACCGTGTTATTTTATTCCACCTGTTTTGTTATAAAGAAAAGAGCTTAAATCAAAACACTTAATAGCATGGCGATACATTTATACAAAACTTATACCTCAAGCACACGCAATGGAACCGTAGACAGGCAAGTCAAATCCAATCCACGAAATCATTTGATCTATGGACAACATCGCTATGGTAAAGGTCGTCATGCCAGAGGAATGATTACCGCAAGGCATAGAGGGGGAGGTCATAAGCGTCTATACCGTCAAATTGATTTTTGACGGAATGCAAAACACATAAATGGTAGAATAGTAACCATAGAATATGACCCTAATCGAAATGCATCTATTTGTCTCATACAATATGGGGATGGTGAGAAAAAATATATTTTACACCTCGTATGAGTCATGTTAATTAAGAAAACATATTTCTAGTTCTTTCCTCATAGTGTAACGTGCTTCGTCTCCTTTTGCCTTAGTCCATTGACATTTGGAGACCTAGTCGTGTTAAGTCTAATTTAGGTTTTCAATATTTTTTTACTTTTATTTATGATTAGATGTACTTGTCTATTTTTAATGAAAAATCGTTCTGATTTGTTGGATATTTGTCAAACCGTTTATAATGAAACTAAAACTCAGTTTGGTGTTTCTATTCAAACTTTGCATAGTGGTATTGGTCGTGAATATATTTCTCATTCTTTTAAATTATTTATGGCTTGTCATGGTATTCTCCATCAAACTTCATGTGCTTATATACCTTAATAAAATGGGGTGGCTGAGCGCAAAATCTTATTAAAACAACTCGCACTCTTTTAATTCATGGTATCATTTCTCGATATTTTTTGAATGTTATTCTTATTTCATGTTATCTCATTAATTGCATGTCCTCTTCTATTTTAGATAATAAAATATCTCATTCTATTTTATTTCCATATGAACCACTTCACCCCTTACCTCTAAAGGTTTTGGAGTCTACATGTTTTGTTCATAATTTTAGTCCCAATCTTGATAAGTTAACTCCTTAATCACACAAAAGTGTTTTTTTAGGCTTTACTAGATCAAAGAAAGCATATTTCTCCTTCATTTAATCGATATTTTGTTTCTACAGATGTCACTTTCAATAAGTCTTCCTTTTATTTTAACGATCATGCTTCTTCTGCTATATATCTGTCTAATACTCTCAATATTCATGTTATTTGTGCTCCTCCAATTGTGTCTAGTCCATCAGGTGTTTCTGAACAACTGCCAAGTGACTCAATTCAAGTACCAACTACCTTGTCTCCTTCGGCTCCCACAACTGAGTCTACCCTTCCAATTTTTTTCAAAAAAGGTATACCTTCTACCCATAATCCCTCTCCACATTATATTGCTTTAAGTTAACATAGATTGTCTTCACCTTTTTTTACTTACATTTCGTTTATTTCTTCTGTGATGATCCTAAAATCTATTATCGATGCCTTAGTCTATCCTGGTTGGCATCAAGCCATGCCAGATGAATTAAGTGTTTTTAAGAATAGTGCAACTTAATAGCTTATCCCATTACCATATGAAAAATCTATTGTTGGTTGCAGGTGAATTTTACAATCAAAGTTGGTGCTGATGGAACTATTGACCATCTCAAAGTTTGTCTTGTGACCAAAAGTTATACACAATTTTTTATTTTAGATTATGGTGATATTAATTTAAAAAATAATTATAAATTAGCATGAATCAGTATTAAAAGTCAACATTAATAAATAAACATTTATGATTATAGAATTCACTTAATATATTATATGGTTAAATATGTTTTTAGTCCCTAAACTATTATGCGATTTTAGTTTTCGTCCCTCTCCGAAACTTTGATACACTTTCATCTCTCTCCTTTTAAAAAGTGTCATATTTAGTCCTCCATGACTAACAACGTTAGTTTTTTTTTTCTAATGTGGCTAACGGTGTGCCACGTGTAACGCTAATTTGAATTTTGTTTCTGATTGTAATTAAAAATAAAAGAAAAAAATATTAAATTGTAAGGTCAAAATCGAAAACCCTTCTCTTCTTCGTTTACGGGTTCACCATGATGGGGGCACTCTTTCCTCTCTATCTTCAAGGCATCCATGGCTAACATCAGGTCCAACAATCATGAGCTGCCCTACGTCTCGAAGAACGAGGACGATAGGAGCGAGATCTCCTTCACGAGATGGAGGTCCACAACATCAAGGTAGTGCGAGAGCTTCTCTTGCAGCGCAAGGTTCTTGGCACCGTTGGCAAAGGGGCAGGCGACACAGATCGTAGAGCGCGGGGACCTCAGAGGTGGCAGCGACATTGACGAGGTCGTTGATTTGTTCCTTGGAGGTGTGGTTACATATGTCCTCGAAGCGATGGTAGGCTTTGGCGATAGGGACAATGTAGTTATGGAAGTCTGATTGGGAAACCTCTCGGAGGCAGCCTTGGCAACAGCAATGGGAGAAAACTCGGGCGGGACGACTATGGTGGTGGAGGACCACCATGCACCCCAAGATGCGATATCAGAGACGTGGTGGTTATTGAGGATGGATGAGAGGCTTTGAATGGAATCGGAATTTTATTTGGAAAAAGAAGCAAATGAAGTAGAGTGTCATCTTCTAGACTAAATTTCCCAAATTCCAGTTTTCCTTATCCCAATTTCATGGTGGAAGTTTGTCATGTTGAAGAAGTGCTTCTACACCATCCATAAAAAATGGGACCGCACAAGACGCCCCAAATTCTTTTTGACCAGACCACTCCATTGCTTGAACCCACCTTAAATTCCCTGCCCAAATCACAGACACATTAATTGTTTGTTTGAACTCGCATCACGTTTCTAGAATCACATTCAACAATCAACTTTTAGATAAATATATGTTTATACTTTTCATTCTAGATTCGTAATTTAATTTTGAGGTGAAATAATGTTTTTATAATTATTATGTTGGGAAAAACAAGTATACTGAATTTTACCATGAATTAGTAATAGAAACATCCAAATATAAATTTTTTAAATAATTTTGCAAATGTTCATCAATCAGTCTAAGAATTACATTTGTTGTGATGTAAGCATGCATGGTGTGATGCGTCAAAAAAACCATGCAGGTGTGAGCTTTGTTGATGGGGTGTAAGCTTTGTTGATGGGTCTTTCGGGTCTTTGGGGGAAGAGGTTGAACCCTCTTATGAGTTTTTCTGTCGGTGCGAGCTTTGCTAGTGTTGGCCTTGGCTGCCTTGAAGATGGAGAGGGAAGAGTGTCCCCATGAGGATGAACCGATGAACGAAGAAGAAAAGATTTCTAATTTTGACCTTACAATTTAATATTTTTTCTTTTAATTTTAATTAAAATTAGAAACAAAATTCAAATTAGCCTTACACGTGGCACACCGTTAGCCACGTAAAAAAAACTAACGTTGTTAGTCATGGAGGACTAAATATGACACTTTTTAAAAGGAGAGGGATGAAAGTGTATCAAAATTTCGGAGAGAGACGGAAACTAAAATCGCATAATACTTGAGGGATCAAAAACATATTTAACCCTATATTATACAAATTCAATGTCATTAAAAATTGTTAGTTTTTACTTATTAGCATTTTTTTTATCAACACTAAATATTTATTTCTTTCATGGAGACATCTTAAATAAGAAAAAGAAAGTCTCAAAATAAAAATAAAAAATCATAATTATTTCAAAATAACTAAATTTATTTAAACATAAGTAGAAAATTAAAATATTTTTAAAATAGATAACAAAAAGAATGTAAAAGAAAATAAAAAAGTATAATCTTTATCTATAACAAAACAAGTTTTGGTTATGACATTAGTCACTACAACATCAAATCCATGTCCGACTTAAAATTCTTCCTTACTAAAAAGAAGTTTTGGCTAGAATACATGTTAATATTATATCAAAACAATTTCACGTCTCAAATCTTTCTTCATCTATAATCGCTCATTTTTTTTTCTCTTATTGTGCTCGCATTGCCACCATTAATGTTTCTCTTTCAGCTACCTTTCAGTGTAATGTATTTGTTTTCTAATTCTAAACTTGTATCATCCTTATATATCTTGTTTCCCTAGAAGGAGAAAACTTTATGTCATTTCTATTATGTTACTATTGTGTGATAAAGATAAATCATTCTTCTTTATATTGTGTTTGTTCATGTTGATGTATAAAGATATATTAAATGTTTTGCACACAGACATATTTCTTTTAGAAGTACATTTTCTTAATAATAATTTATATTTTACATTTTCATATTATAATGAGATAAAGTATTTAAAATAAAAATATCTAAGTAATAGATAAAATAGATAAAATAAAATACATGTACATGTAATTAAGGAATGTTTTTCAATTCCAACATGTGTTATTCCAATATGCAATTAAAGAACATCATACACAAATGCAACTAATATTCTTCATGTCAGCATCTTGAAAATATAATATACAAATGCAACCAATATACTCTACAATGAAAACTTCACACGAGTAAAAAATAAAGATTTTAACTCGTCCATTTGACATCGGTTTCGTCGCAACCGAAACATAAAATGATGCAGTGGCATTTTTATAATTATCGAAAACATATATGCCTCTAAGGCTAAAAGGGGTCTACGACTCGATTGTTTAGAGAATCGAAACATAAAATAACTGAATTTTTTTTATAGACTTTTGGCAGCGACTCTTTATAGAACCGAGGTGGTAGAGACTTATTGTCTCAGTTAAAAAATAACCGACGTAATAACATTCGTTTAGGTTTAAATTTCGCGAACACATGCATTTTTAGACAGAAGTAATCTTCTGCGTCGTTGCTCTCTCTTGCCTTCGATTTCGTGACCACCATCTTCAATATTTCTTCCAATTTTTCTTTCATTTTTCCTTGATTAAGTGCTTAGGAATTATTTTTTTTCATTTTGACCGATTGATTTTGTGCACAAGTGCTCTTCGAATAGATGCTTTGGGATGTTCATTTTGTTTCATTTCAACCCCAAACTCACCTTCAAGGTTAGTTTCATTTTAGGGTTTTCATGTTTTCGTTTGGTTGTTTATTGGACAACGTTTTGCGTGCAGTATTTTTCGGATAGCGTTCATGTTTTTTGTTTTCCCAATAAATAGAAAACAACGTTTTTTGGACAATGTTTTGTGTGCAAGTTTGTTTATGTGTTTGTTTCTGTGTTTATAGGATAATGTAATATAGTTTATGTGATCTGAAATGGTTACAAAAACAATCAATTTTTTTTAGAAAAAAAAACATACTTTAGACATTGGTTCTGGTCAAAACCGAGGGAAAAAGGGTCTATTGCCTAGATTTTGTATCCAACCGAGGTAATAGACCCACTTTTTTTTTTCTTTACAGCTTCAGATTTTTTGAAATGAGGCCAAATCATAATCTTCTTGCCTCAGTTTTTGAACTGAGGCCAAAAGTCTCAACTTTTTACCTCACTTGAATATACCTCGGTTCTGCAACTGCTATCGTAAAGTCGAAACAACCGAGTCAATATCCTTTTGTTGCACTAGTATAAAACTCTACATGCCACGAAAAGTTTTTTATACAAAATCTTCATAAAGGAACAAATTTTATATCAGAATTAATAATTACAATTATCTAAAGTAGTTTTTCTTTCTTGAACTTTTCTTCTTTTTGAAGAACTCTTGGTTTACGCAAACTATAATGTTAAAAAGGGTTTGTAGTTTTTCAGCTAATATGAAAAAGATTTGGTTGAAAAAGAGGTTGGATTGAACTCATGAAGGTAGAGAAAACAACTTTTACAAGAAAAGAAAAAAGATTTACATGCGAGAGAGAAAAGGAAAAAAATGAAAGAAATGGGTCTTATAATTCCAATTGTAGGACATACTAGTACAAGATTGTTGCAAAACATGACTACAAATAATTGTCATAAAATCAAACTAGTGCGAGCAAAAATCAATCATTGTAGTGTGGAAGACTCATATATGTCTTATGATATATGTAATTTAAAATAATGTTATGATATGATATATTATTGCATCCATTAACCATTATAGAAGTATTTCCTCATATATGTCTCAATAGGTCCCTATTTTCGTCTATAATTTCAAATAGGACCCTTTTTTTTTTGCGTCTCAATTGGGTCCTTATTTTTATAAAATTGAATCAATTACAGGCTTACCGTTAAATTGGGAAAACGTTCATTTAATATTGAATTACGTGGCATAGTTTAATTAGACGTGACATTATAAACATGTTTGAATTATATTTTATATTAAAAAAAGACTGCAAACAGGGGAAATCAGATTTAGACAGGGGAAATCATATTTACTTAAAGGGCAAAGTGGGAAAAGAAAGAAAATAAGTGCAACCCAGCAACTGAGAAATCAATTTGAAGCTTAGAAACGAAAACAGAAATCAAGATCCCAATTCAAACATTGCAATTTCAATTACATCAGAAAATCCCTAATTTCCCACTTTCAGCAAAACTTGATCTTCAAAATCAGATAACAAAAGGAACCCTAAATTGTAGAGTCAAGAATTTCTCAATCACAACTCGTCGTTGACGTTGTCATCGCCGGATAAGGCAATCACTCGCCCTTACTGTTGTCGCTAGAGATCAATGCGTCAGGAGTGATGGTCAGAACTGAACCCGCATCCACCATTGCGGGTTGATTCGAAGGAGGAAAGCTGCCGCGACCCCCTCAGAGCATTGCCGGGACGCCATCGCTGCCGCACCCTCACCGTGCCATGTGGAAGGGTTCGCGTCCTAGCCACCGGTAAGCTTATCCCCTACCCACAAAACCCCTAACAGACCCAAGAAGAAGAGAAGTAAGGAAGACGTCTACTCTTCCTACTCCGCGAGTTCGAACAAGGTCGAAAGGAGCAACAAGCTCTAAAGCGAAACACGCCACTGCCGAAAACCACAATTAGATCTTCTCCCCTACAAGGTCGCAACCATGGTACGAAGAATCAAGAAGAGGAAGAGGAAGAATTTTCCTACGTGCACCGCCATACTCCCACTGCTGGAGTTTTTGGTTTAAGAAAATAAAAGAGAAAGGGAATGAAGTTTCCCAGAACCCTAAAACTCATCTATCAATTTAATTTGATTTCTCAAGTTTACCCTTACTTAAATTTTATTTTCCCAACATGCACTCTATTTTTTAATTCAAAAATTAAAAAAAAATACACTTGACACACCTTTTTAAAGCCATGTCAATTAAAATTACACCGTCAGCGCGTCACATATCACCTTCTTTAACGCCGTCTGATCAATTTGACAGAAAAGCCCTATTGGATTCAATTTTACAAAAATAAGGACCCAATTGAGACACCGAAAAAGAAAGGGTCCTATTTGAGATTCTGGACGAAAATAGGGACCTATTAAGACATTAAACCTATTATTTTAGAAAAAAAATTTAAGGATCCTAACTATAAATCATAGATACATGAGTAGAGTTAGCGCAAAAATACTTATAACGAGTTTTTATATTCGTTATAATCTATCCAGTAAAAACAGTGGTCAAGTGACATAACTGTAAATATTATAAGACTTTTTATACCAATTTTATATCCTATCGGTATAAAAAATGGCAGAATGACAAAACTACAATAAATTACATAATTTTTCTGTCAATTAGACCTATAACTGATTTAAAGACTAATGCGGTGGTAAACTATAATAAACTAGAAAAATTTCTACACCGGTTAGATCCTAAACCCACAATATAGAAAATGGCACGATAGCAAAAGTGTAATAAATTACAAAGCTTTTCTATACTAGTTAAACCTAGAATCGGTATAGAAATTGAAATTTTATACTAGTTAGTCATTGTAACCAGTACAAAATGTTTAATTTCATTCTTCCCATCTTTCGCACCTTACCTCATTCATCTTTACATATCATCATCACTGTTTTCACCTTTGATTCTCCCATTCGTCATTGTGAACAATCTTCCATTCGCTCTCCTCCTTTCCTCTCATTCTCGACTTTGAGCTCTCCTCCTTCCATCTTATTCATCACGTTGTCATCGCACTCCTCCAACATCGAGATCGTCTCGTAGTTTTTGCCCCTCCTCCGTTTGTCGTCACCATCACATTCGTCTTCTCATCCACAGGTGTTTAGGCATTCTGCTCAGTGATGTTTGAGCGTTCTTCTCAATGATGTATACTCATTTACTCATACATAGGGTCTTGTCGCATTCATGTCTCCTCTCCAACATCAATAACTTCTTCGTTCATAGGTGTTTGGGCATTCTTTTCAGTGACGTTCACGATGGTGGTTGGGCGTGGTGCACTCTTGTGGTGTTGCCTTCACGTGGTGTGATGTTGTCGTGTTTCCTTCGTCGTCCACTTCCTCTGCATTTTCTTCATTAAAAAAGGTTAACATATGAACTTAATATCTACATTGTTTTGGCATTGATGTCTTTGTTTTATTTGGCTTATTTTTAGTTCTCACAAAGTCTAGGAAGATATTCATCTTCCTGAAGAATATCTAGGAAGATATTTCTCAACCATTGTGAAGTACCTAATGAGATATTCATCTCTTGAAGTCTTATGACTTTTAACGTGTTAAACACATAGTTAAAGTATGTTGAATTTAGATGGAAATAGCCAAATACATTAATTCATTAATAGTTTGTGATGTGGTTTGGCTGATAAGGTTGATTTCACAAATTATTTGGCATTTGTCGATTCTTTAGTCCTCTATCAAGTCATCATAGTAAAGCCCATGTCACTAAGGAAGTTCTCAGGTCTATCAGAGAAGAAATCAGATAGGAGATAAGGGAGGAGATCAGCAAGATGAAAAAGAAGTATTATGACATGCAAGCACAATTGAAGAAAAAGTGCTCTAATATGCTGGTGTTGAATATAGTGAAAAACTATATTTAGATTAATCTCCCTTGTGTAAAATACACACATAGGGTTCTCTATTTATAATAGAAGAAATATGGGCTAAGCCCAAAATACAAATGAGAAATAATAATAAACTAACTAAAAGATAAAAGATATAATATATCTAACACTCCCCCTCAAGCTGGAACATACAAATTGTATGAACTAAGCTTGAAATAGATGAACTCAGTGTTGAACTAGATGATTTGTCTTCAAGAGTGTGAGGCAAACATAGATAGACTAACAGCAGCTTGTGAAACTTCAACTTCAAAAGTGGATGAAGGAGAGCCGTGTGGACAATGATAAATTGCAAGGACTGATTCCCAATCAATGATGGAAGAGTGACGGGATCAACAGTGGTAGCTGAAAGCTAAGAGCTACAAAATTGCAGGGACTACACTAAATCCTCATCAATGATGGATGGGTGACGGGATCAACAGTAATAGCTGAAATCTACAAAACTGCAGGGATTACACCCATATATATGTGACTTGCAGTGTCTTGGAAACGTACTCCCCCTTAGTGTGAAGGGTGGAAATGTGGAATATCACAGTTGCTGGACCACTAAAACAAAACCAAATATTAAGCTACAATGCTGAAACAAAGGCATCAAAGATCCAAAGATATGTTGGAGGTCCAAGATTCTTTGCTGGACAACTCCCAAGTGGTGATACTTAGCCGTGTATCACAAGAAGATCGGGCTAAACTCTAGCCCAAGAAGAACTGACGCAGTTGCGTCTGTCTGAGGCGGTAGCGACTGTAGCGGCGGTTGATTGCTATAAAACTGTAGGGACTAAATTGCCATCACTGATTGATGGGGCCTGTAGTGGCTGGAAGCGATAAAACTACAGGGAATGCAATCACTAACTGACAAGATGATGGGGGCCTATAGTGGTTGGAAGCATACGGTGCCTAGACAACGGCAAACGGCGCCTGGACAGCGGCAAACGGCGCGGGACAACGGCAAACGGCGCGGAACAGCGGCAAACGACGCTAGACAGCGGCAAACGGCGCTGGACAACGGCAGACGGCGCGTGACAGCTGGTGTAGAGGCTTCGGAGGACGGGACGACTAGGGTTGGGTTGCACTTCTCAAGGCGAACCTAACCCTTGACTTTACCGGAGCAAACGACGTTCGGTGGCGGCGGTGACGGCGGACTGGCCGGAAAGAACCGCTGCATGGCGGCGCGTGACTGAGAAGTGGCTCTCGAAACCGGTGTGGTTGGCCGTCGCTCGAAGAGACGGTCCAGATCCGCAGGTCACCCGTCGAAACTGTGACGGTGGCCGGCGGTGGTGGCGCCGGCGGCGACGGAGTTAGCAGCGACGGCAGCGGAAAGTGGCGACGACAGCAGTGGCACACTAGGTCTGGACTAGTGCTGACTGTGGCAGAGATTTAAGAAGAGAAAGGGTTGCCCACTGAAATTTTAGGGACTGCCGGCGGCCATGGCGGCCGGCCGCCGGCAAACAACAGATACCCCGGAAGAAGATCAGAGAACCTGCTCTGACACCATGTTGAATATAGTGAAAAACTATATTTAGATTAATCTCCCTTGTGTAAAATACACACATAGGGTTCTCTATTTATAATAGAAGAAATATGGGCTAAGCCCAAAATACAAATGAGAAATAATAATAAACTAACTAAAAGATAAAAGATATAATATATCTAACATGTTGGAAGTCCCACATCGACTAGAGATAAGGCTAATTTATAGTATATAAGTGGGTGCAAACCTCACCTTACAAGCCGGTTTTGTGGGGTTGTATTAGGCTTAAGGTCCACTTCTTAACATGGTATTAAAGCCAAGTTAGAGTTTATCCTAGCGATATTTGTTGTTTGTTGGGCATATTGTTCCACCCGCTATCGGACCACCCATTAATGTCTAGTTTCACGCTCGAGATGTATATACCTCGGTGTGAGGGGGTGTGTTGGAAGTCCCACATCGACTAGAGATAAGGCTAATTTATAGTATATAAGTGGGTGCAAACCTCACCTTACAAGCCGGTTTTGTGGGGTTGTGTTAGGCTTAAGGTCCACTTCTTAACAGCTGGCACAATTTTTAGAAGAAGTGCGAAAAAAGTTAGCCTCTCCCTCAGCCCAGCCTAGGAATCCCCTCAACAACATTCTCCTATTTGTATAAGCATGAAGGGGACTTGTGATGTTTCCCCTGAACAAGTTTTTTCCCTTGTTGATGTGGCAATGCTCTAGCTAGGACAAGCCAAATCTAGAAGCAACCAAGTCATGTTCATGGAGGCAATGATGTGCGGAATTTGTGGTGGTGTGAAATGTTGAGTAGGTTGAGGTTTTGGAGTGATATATGGTGATGGAAGATGTGTTTAAGGGTTCCCTAAGAGAGGTTGGGCCAAATTTTGGAGGAAGGTGGCTATAGGAGGCCACTTGGGTTGCTCTAGCCTAGGATGACCTTAAAAGAGTAGTATGACACAAAAATGACAGTATAACTTTACTCTAAATCAAAGGTGATTACATGATGGAGGACACCTCTATTTATAGGCTAAGGTGTCTCAAAATGGGAAGAAACTTTAACCAAAAGAGCCACCTTGGTTGGCTTGGAGAGCAAGGAGAAATTCTCTCCAATAGGAGGGAGGCAAGTGGAAAAAATCCTCTCAAATGAGAGAGTGACATGTGGCCACTACTTATGAAAAAACTCTTCATTCTTAAAGTGACACATTACCACTAACTATGAGGAAAACTCTCCAATGGGAAGCCTCCACATGCCTTGGACGAAATCATGCTCCCTTATCTTCCAAGCTTAGCCAAAATGTTGACTCCTTGGTCAACACACCCATTTTGGATGTCCAAGCATAGTCAACTTTGAGCCTTGCCCCTTTGTTGACTTGTTTGGTCAAAATCTTATTCTACTTGGCCTAAAATAAAAGGCCTAATTAAAATCCTACACTACTAGGCCCATAATACAAAGCTTAAATAAAATCTAAACTATTTGACCCAAAATACAAAATCCAAATAAAATCTAGACTACTTGGCCCAAAATTATTCTTACTCTACTAAATCTTCATGATGACTTAAGATGACCCAAGAGCAAAAATCTAGGCCCATCTTCCATAGATTCCTCCAACTCTTCATGAATGTGCTAGGTCATGGCAAGGGTATGCCATCATGTAGACTACGAGTGACTCAATGATGATGCCCTACAGTGCTTTGTGGCTTTAGGTAATTTGTATAATTATATTGTTTGGATGTACTTGTTTGTTGAATTATATTCTTTATTTTACAAATATTATTTGGTTAACTCAGGCCAAATCTATACAATAAGGTCAATCATACACCACGAAACCATTAGAACTGATATGATGAGGGTGGTGGTTGTAGACGTTCGAGATGCTATAGCTCGAGTCTTGGGGCCACACAAGAAGTTGACACAATGGGGCAAGCCCCTGGAAATTTTATCCTTTGACCAGTTAGATTAGCAAAAACAATTTTAAAGGAGATAATTATTTTAATTACGCACTTTTTTTATGTATACTAATCATTTTTAAGATTTTTAAATATATCAGGTTGGAGCATAAGGAGAGGAAAATGTGAATGAATTGTTGCCACAACCGCCATAGTCACCACAGCTACTATAACAAACAATTCTAGAACAACTTGGTGAGTTGGCAATGAAGATCTCTTTCACTTCTATTAGAGTTGTCAAAATGGGTTATAACCCGTGGGCCAACCCTGCCCACCATTGGTTTTAGCCGGGTTGGGTTTGAAAAAAATGTAATTTTTATGTGGGTCAATTTTCAACTCGGTTCATTTAAACTCGGCTCATCCGAGTTGAACCCGTGGTGAGCCGGGTTGGCTTACCAACCCACCTAATTTTATTTTATTAATTTATTATCTTATGAAACCGTATTATATGTGGATTGTATTATACTTTTTTATTATTATTTTGAATTGTTTTGAGTTTAACATCATTTTAGGAGTGAAATTTATTTAGTTTTGAATTACAAAAAGTTTGTAATTTTTTTATTTAAAAAAATTTATAATTAAATGAGTTATTAGATGTCTTTGAAAAGGAAAAAAAACAAGTCTACTTAGCACCTTATTTGCAACAATAAGTATGTATTTTTATAAAGTAAATTCTATTAATGTAAATCTTATTGGACACTAATATTGTTTGAATTTGCAGGAGTCACTAACCTTTGTTAGTAAGTATTCCTCAACTATTTCTTGTGTTCATTACACAAGAAACCTGACAATTAAAAGTGCACTAATAACGTAAGTTCTTGAATAATTTATTTCTTGTGTACACATAATTTAATTTTACTAAGTTTCATACTAGGCACAAATTTCAATGTATATTAACTTTTACAAAGTAGTTTAGGCTTATTCAAGGTTGTAGGGAACACATATCACCTGAAAGAAGTTGTGGTTCATTGCGCCAAATGTAAGTAGTTAATTTTTTAGATTATTGAAAATAAAATTATAAAGTTTATGATATTGTATGAATTTAACTTTTAGTGCTCACATCAATCTGGGAGCTTTGAGTGTTGATATTCTATGATGAGGCATATGCAGAAAATCATATCTGCAAACGTTATTGACTCACGGAATTTAGTAATGTGAACATTTTATAACTAATATCTTAAGTATTTATCATTATAAATTGACTCAAATTGTTCACTATTTAGATTTTCAATAACGTGTCTCCAAATGGAGTAAGAGGTCATAAAGTAAGTTCAGAAGCTGTGAGATTTGTTCCTTTTAAATGTTTATAGAAGGTTATGTTAGATATTTTCTAAGTTTTTGTGTAAATATTATATGTATTCATGATGAGGTTACGAATTATTATTTGATGTGTAAATAGTAAGAAAAATAGTTTTTATTTTATTTCTTTTATATGTTTATGCAAACTATTCTAGGAAAGTTATGGTCTGAATTTTATGCACGTTTGTACGTGGTATGTAGTACATACAAATTTGTTATAAAAAATGTGATTTTTTATACTGATTAATGTTCAAATTAATATAGAAAGTGGCATTTTATATTCGTTAATGTTCCAACCAATATAGAAAGTAATATCTTTTATACCAATTAAGGCCTTAAGTATAAAAGAAGTGGTGAATTTCACTAATATTTATAATTAGTGACAAATAATTTGAACTACTTTTTGTTTCTCATTGATATTACTTTTTTACCTTATTCACAAATGTTATTAAGAATTATGTTGAGAATTGTTTTCCTTACAATCTCATCCGGTGCGTATCATTTTTGCTCGCACTCCTTTGAGAGGATTTAATATTAGCTGAAAATATATACTGTACATTTTTTTCTATATGTAATGAATTTTGTACATGTTGCTTAACCATTTATGATCATGAGACGTGTATTCATTCATCATCTCAAGAAGCATTTTCCTTTGAAACTTACATTGAGAGTTAAGAGCACCTAAAAGGGTAAGCACTTTTATAGCTATGTGCTACAAACATAATCTATGACGTGCATTTGGCATCACCACTCCAATTGCTTAGGCCATGGCTACATCTTCGTCCTTAAAAATTGTCTTTGTTTCACACACTCTCCAAGAACACTTTGAATAACCATTTAAAAGTAGTAAAACAAACCAAACACGACACTTTGTCATTAGTGATTTACACCAACAAATTAGGGCATTATATTAATTTGATTAACCTAATATAATCCGAATTTTATAATTTAAAATTTATATTAATTTATTTAATTTGTCATATTATTCAAATTTAAATTATTTAAATGACTAGTTAATTAAGTCTAGTTTTTCAAATTATGAATTTATATTAAATTAAATTATTTTAACATAAAAGTTTGTTTTGAATAAATGACATAAATGTAGTTAACTTTTAACTAAATAAATTATATGAATAATTTTAATAAGGATTATTATAATAAATTATAAATTTATATTACTTACTATTAAATTTTATCAAAATAATATTATATTTAAAATTAATTAAAATTTTAAATATATTTATAAATTTAAAAATATTAAAATAGAAATTCAATTTAAATTAAATATTTATAAAATTTTAATCCCGATTATAATTATCTATTTTACTCCATTTTACTTAATCAATTTTCCAATCATATATTTAAATTTACTTATTGGATAAGAAAGTGCGTTTTTTCTCACTATACCATAAAGTCATGGATGTGATGATTCTCTTACCAACTTTAAAATTGTCAACATTCCTTTCTTACTCACATTAAAGAGTATCACAAGTTGACAATTTGTTCATGAATATGCTCTTTCATTACATCTCCTTTTGGTTTATTGTTCTTACGCCCCTACTTTTGTTCAACAAACATGATGCCTTTCTTAGTAAGGTTTTATAACAAAAATTTTATCTCAAATTTATATTTTAAAAAATGATCTTTTACATAAAATTATCTTCACAGATTATTTTACAAATTTTTTAAAAATATATATTATCATACAAAAATTTATATTATTATATTAATTAAAATTACCTTAAATTTTTAATTATTTTTATCTTACTTTCCATCCACTTATAAATAACTCAATTTTTGTAGTATGTAAGCGTTTGTTCGTTCTGTAATAGAAGATTTAAGAGGATGGAAAGAGAAAACTTTTTTTTGTTCCTTTGAGATGAAATACGGGTACAGATAGAATTGCGGGATGAAGTATTTATTCTCATCTCTCATAATAGAAGAGATTTGCATGGAATTAATAATTTTTACAATGTTATTGTTATAACAATAATAATAATAATATTATTAATAATAGTAGTAATAATAATAATATTAATAATTATTATTTTATATAATATTTTTACCATTACAAAAAAAAGTTGATACTACTTGGTAGTAAATTATGTGACATACGGACATTGACGAGGGCGGGGAGTGATCACCGGTGCAAAAGGCACAAACAAAGAACGGTTTCTGGCAGGCTTCCAGTGGAAGGGACACATGGATGAATCGAACATACACCGGAATGAGATGGATCTAGAGACTTATAGGTATGAGACTATACAATTGAAGGATAGCTTAAAGGGATTGATTTGATTACTCCTCACTAAAATGTATTTTTTTTTTCGGTAGCTTAATTCATAAGAACTCCATGATTAAGCGTGCTTAGCCTAGAGTAAGTTGCCGGGGCATTACAAATTATATTACAAACAAATACTACATTTAAAAATAAATTCATTTTACTACATTATAAATTATTTATAAATTTTTTAAATATGTCACATCAATCAAATCCTATAATAATTCTAAAAAATTTTACTTCTAAATTCACTTTCAATTACCCACAAATTCACTAAAAAAACAAAAACAAAATTATTCTCAAATTCATTTAATTACTCTCTCTAAATTATCTCCCACAAATCACCTTATGTGAACAAAGGCTAAGTCATCCCAAGAAACATTGTAAATTAAAAAAGAAAAAGTAAAAAGTTTTGCATAAAATTAGTACAGTGACTTCTTCCCCCACAACCACTTTTCACCCACTCTTAAAAGTTCAAAGTGTTGTAACATTTCTGGACAAAACCATTCTATATAGTACTAGCTCAGCTTCACATGACAACTTTGTACTGTAAGAGACTACGTGTACAAGATAAGCATGGAATTGTCCACATCACTCCACATTTAACATTGAAGCGTACAGAATTACGCTTCTGTTTATTAACATTGATTTTTATCCTTCGACAAATTAGGATATATTATATTTTACATGTGACCTATTAAGTGTCGATTTAGTAGATTCAAGTATTGTTTATCAAAAGGTGTTATTTATCATGAATAGATTACCAGAGTTAGGTATGCTTATTAGAATTAGATATCATCTATCGCTTATTAGAATTAGATATCATCTATCGCTTATTAGATTATGACTATTAAAGTTAAATATCGCTTATTAAAATTAATTGTCTGACTATTAAAGTTAGATATCGGTTATTAAAGTTAAGTGTCCTTTACCAAAATGCTCTAGTTGAAAACATATCAACTTACTGAATCTAATATGTCGCTAATATTAAAATTTAACAAAATTTGATTAAACATTATTTCAATAAAAATAAATGAATCATTGGACCATTAAACTCATAAATTCATTCAAGTAAGGATATTTGAATATTAAATTATATTATAAATAATATAATAATAAAAATTTTACATTTACATTAATTACAATTTAATTTTTCATTCACTTTTAATACTAACTTTTGAAATATTTTTCACAAATACAATATTTATTCACTTTCCAAAAAAAAAATATTGTCCAAAAAGAGAAGAATGAGTGGTTTGAAAAGTAAAGATTAAAAAAATCATAAAATTAAAACTTTTACTAATCACATCTTCAACTATATAAGAATTATAATATCAATAATTCAAAATTTTTTAATAATGCAAGAAGGTTTATATTATAGATATACAAATATTAACCACTTTTAATTTTATATACATATTATTTTAGGATAAATATCTTAATATTTTTTATAGGAACATTATTTAAAGAAAATATAAAATATTGAGTTACATATCAAATAGATTTATATATCCGTTATTTAAATAGGACATTGTGAAAGTAATTTAAATTTTTTTATATAATAAAATATGTTTATAGTAAGTTGTAGATTGTTTTTTTCTACGAACAATAAATTACAATGCCGTAAACTTTAGTTTATTATTTCTCTTTCTTCCCTTATCTACTTGGATACAACTCATACCAACTATTCCAACCAACCAAATCAAATCATGTCAATCACTAAAGACATTAAATGATTTTGTTTTCTTCCTTCCAGGTCACTTTGTCCCAACAGACTAATCACAACAAAATTATAATCTCCTCCTTTTTATAGTATATTACTTTAATATCCTGAACAGGAATCTTAAATATAATATTGTATTTTATAAGATTTAACACTAAACTAAAAGATAATAGTTTTTAATATAGAGAATGAGTTTTCGTAGAAAATACTTATAATTTAAACTTTTTTAAAAGATCGTTTTTTAAACTGTATTTTCTAATTATCAATTATGGAGAGAAACACCAGAAATCAAGAACAGTAAATTAGAAAAAAATGAAATCTGATAAAAAAAAACAAATAAAACAACAATCCAATAGAATGTTCCATTATGGTTCTGAATGCTAATCGGAAAAGAAAAAGAAGAAAATATGAAGAAATCTTATTCTTATTTTGTTATATATTCTTACTTTTTACTTAATAATTTAATTAGTTTATATATATATACATATATATATATATATGTGTGTGTGTGTAAAAATAAAATATGAAATATAAAATTTTATAATATTTTACTAAACTAAAAATTTCATTATAGATTTTATTTTTCTGAAAAAGAAAAAGAACTTAAAGAAGGTACATAAGGAAGAGTGTGCGGAGATTTATGTTCCACGTGTTATGACTTATCAGTGTCTATCATTTCCAGTGGATGTGACAGTAACTTCGCAAACCCACTATGGTCTTCATGACCCACAATCTGCACCTTTTCTCTTTTTCTTTTTTGTTTTATCAGGTTCATCTTTTCAATTATACTTGCATTTATTTAAAATTATAAGAAAAATTATCTTTAGCTTAATGATGATCATCTTACATTTTTTTAATTTAAAATATAGATGTTTATCTTATTTATATTTTCATAAAATAACTTTTTATTTTACGTAAAAAGTATTCACTCAAATTTCATGAAAATTAAAAATTAAACTTTTAAAATATAATATTTGTTTTTGTTATTCTTAATACACTCTTAAGAACATTAACATATCATGTAGATCATTTAGAAAAAAAAAAATTGTAGACAAAATACAGTACTGTGAATAAAATTAATCTTTGATTAATTGAATTAAAAATATAGCATGGTAGCAAATTTATTATCACATTTAATTTCAAGACCTAGAAAATAGAGGATTAGAACAGATAAGTGTATTAAAATAATGAGACAGATTATTTTACTTTAAAATAATGAGACAAATTATTTTATTTTAAAATAATCTTGTAATATAAATAGAATTAAACACGTCTCATTATTCTAAGAACACTTCATCTCTCTAGAGCACTATTTTTCCGAGTTCTCTGACTTCTCTCTACCATCTCTTGCTACTGAGTTATCTGTTCGACGATCAGGAGGTGCTTAGGCGATCCTTGCATTGAGGACTTCGATCTTGACCGATCAATTTAATTGTGTGTTATTTGAACGTCAAATTGTGTAAACTGTAAAATGATTATTATGAATTGGTTTGGATGAATCTAATTGTTGTAATTGTTCATGTTGGAGGTACTGGTTGTGAGTAATCTGTTGTGGTAGTGATGAGGTAGAAAGTGAAGTGAATTGTGTTGGTTTAGAGTCTTTTTGAGGAAGTGGAGTAGTGAATTTGTGAATTTGGGATTGGAAGTGGTATTGGTTAATTGGGATAGCTTAGACAAGTTATTTGGGACTTATTTGAGTCCTTAAGTGGTTCAAGAAACTGTGGAAAGTGGTAGAATTCGATTTGAGCCTCTAGGTTGAGAGAATTGTAGTTTTGGAATATAATTTGGTACATAAACATTTTAGATTGATGTTGTGAAGGTTTAGAATCACTTAGTCAAGTCTAATTAGGTATATACAACAATCTAGGGTTGTTAGAAGTTGAGAAAAATGTTTAGAATTGGTAAGTTGTGGTTGAGTTGCATAATTCTGCAGATTATGCAGACTCATTGTGCGAATGGATTCACACAGCGAGTCACCTTGGCGATATGCTCTCTGCCAAGGCATTCACACAGTGAATGGGTGCATTGTGCGAATGGATTGAGAGAGTTTCTCTTTGTTTGATGATTCACATAGTGAATCAGGTCGCTATGCGACTGGTTGGGGTCTGGAACTATTATTCTTTTTATTCGAACAACAAATGGGTTTCGCTCTGCGAGTGCTTAAGGAGCATGGGCCACTATTTGAGGTTCTCGCATAGCGAGCTAGGACACTATGCGAGGGGTCTGGGGTCTGATTCAAGTAGTGGTTTATTCGCACAACGCTCTACAAGAAGCCTCTAGTTTCGCTATGCGAATGTGTGCGCTGTGCGAGGGGTTCAGTTCTAGTTCACTTTTCTTTTGATCTTAAGTTGTTTTAAATGAAACATTGAATGCTTTATGAAGTATGTTGAAGTTGTATTATGTAATATCATTGGTTACTGATGTAAGTTGTGTTTCAAAGTGAAATTTGGTGATTTCAAAGTGTAAAGTTCAAAGTATGGTTAATGGACGTAATTCCATGATCCTCAAGGAGAGGATACATGGTGGTGCCCTATGTTGTGATTCAAAGTGCAATCTCTTATTGAGATTCAAGTAAGTTTAGAATGAATGCAAGAGCTTAGTCTTGGGGGTTATCCTGAAACTCCAATGGTCTTTCATTCTCAAGTAGAGAGGATTGATCCATGTCGTGAGGAGTAACAGGAGGTCCCAATCCTTGGTGCTTCCAGTATGGCCCAAGGTGAGTGATAACGGACTAACCTCGTGAGTGTGGTAAGGTGAAATCCATTGACAATGACTTTGCAAAGCAGTAGAAGCCACCATGAGTGCATGACTCGCCATAGCTCGGCAATCATTCTAAGTTCGGACAGTCAAAGTCAATGTGGTGTTATATGTGAAGAGTTTATGTGATGTGAATGAATTGTATGATTGTGTGAAGTTTAGTAAATTAGTATGAGATTAATCTTTGTTTAAACTAGCTTACCCTGTTGTGTGCTTGTATTTTGTATGTTTTGGTGTTCTACTTCTGCAATGATTATCCTTTGGGTGTGAGCAGCGGAAGAAGAGGTGTCTCTAGAGCAAGCATTGGATGGAGGTGATGCTGCGGAGTAGTTAGTATAGTATAACCTTGTATATAGTTTTGATCATCCTTTAGTTTGTATATAAAGTTTTTAATTTAGTTGTTTTTGGATAACAGTAAAGTTAACATTGTATATTTTAATTGGATAATTGTTCTACCCTATCATGTATATGATGATTCTCTACTATAGTTCATACTATATTTTGGGATGTTACATATTTTATTCATATTAAAAATTATGTTAAAGTAATGAAATAATAAGTTGAATAAACTTAATTATACTTCTAATTATCTATTTGCTAAAATATTATCATTATATACATTAAAAATATATAAAAAATTTACATTTTATAGTAACTAATTTTTAAATACATATCTATCGCTTGAAATATCATAAAATTGTGACTTTAAAACATTATTGACACTATTTATAAACCAAAATAATGATAGATACTAAATTTAAATATATTGATAAATTTTCAGATATTTATTTAGATATTTTGAATTTCAAAATTTGGTATAAGGCTTTCTATTTTCTTGTAAAAGAAATTAATCTAAAATAACATTATTTAACCGTAGATATTTACAAATTTTATTAATATTTTATTTTAATAACCTAACTTTGAATAACTTACATTTATAAAAAAACACTAATAGTTAATATTTTTTAATCAAAAGAAGGAATGAATTGGTTTAAAAAAATTATACTTTTTTTAATTTTTATTGAGATGTTGACTTTTTATATGTTTTTTAAATCATAAAGGAAACATAAGATTAATAAAAGATGAAAACAACACACAATTTTTATATTCAATTCAACTTGAATTTATATCTTTTTCCTTTTCAAGTAATTTGAGTTTGGAAGATTTTCACTATAATAAAAGAGTTCACACAATGACAAGTACATCTCAATAATTCTAGACTATATAGAATATCAAGAACTAATATTTTAGACGAAATGTTTTACACAATTACATCAAGATTATCTCCTACATGGTGAACATAAATCAAAGAATGAAAAGAAAAATGTAAAAAGTAAAAAGAGTGAAAGAAATGTAAAATGTAAAAAGAATGAGAATGTAAATGTTACGTATCAGTCCTATGTCAAGTAAGAGTTTCTAGAATCAAATTCATCTCAATAGTTTCTTGATAAATTTTATATAAATTCAATTGTTGTTCTCTTCAATAAATCTAGAATTATTTTTTCTTACACAATTAGTTTTTACATATGAAAATTTGTATCTTTGGAATGAGAAGAAAACTAGATTTTAAAAGGAAACATCTTATAGATATTATTAATCGATTATGAAAATAAAATCGATTAATATCCTTCATATTTGAATTTTGTAATTTAGCTTTGTTTTAATTGATTATATAAGTACGTTAACCCATGAAGACAACTAAGATTATATAAAAAAGAAGAGCATTATTGACGGCTATAATCCTTTGGTAACAGCCAGATGCGGTCGGTAATGTCCATTTACCAACGGCTTAGCGACGATCGTGACACCGTCGATGAATCTCTTGTCGCTAACATTTACCGACGGGCTTTGACCTTCGGTAATAACCAAAGGGTAGAAGCCATCGGTAATTACCGAAGGACAGTGGCCTTCGTTAATTACCAAAGGACAAGAGACCGTGGGTAATTACCGAAGGCTTGCGCCCTTCGGTAAAGCCTTCGGTAAGTTCCAGTCAAATCTCACGCACAATTGTATTTCTTATCCAACCAAACAAACCTGCATAAACTGTTCACCGCACAAACAGACCTGCATAAAATTTTCCAACCACATACAAACTGCATAATGTGCATCTCAATCATCCAATCATTAATCAGAAAAACAATATAACATCTGAATCATCCAATCATCAATAGAACATGTATTTATAAATGAAACATAAAACAATCTAACATAATGTTCTAACATCCAAATCATCCAATTGATCTAACATCCAAATGATCTAACATCCAAATGTTCTAATATCCAAATGTTTCTATAACAACTATGTTCAATAACAAAATAAAACTAATAATCTACGTAGTTATCATAAGAATGATCTTCATCATCTTGCTTCTCTATAGATGGCTGGACTGGTGTGGGTTGGATTGATGTCGGTTGGACTGATGAGGGTTGGACTGACGAGACCTGGACTAATGTGGACTGCCGAGGGACGACAAGTGACAGGGAGGGTCGTGGCTGGGTCGGAGGGATAATGAATTCATCCTGTGAAGTTTCAAGAAACACTCTCATGACCAGGGTCTTAAAGTTTATAAACTCTGCTCTCAAGTCAGTGATTTCCTGGTCACGTTGCTCCAATGCTTGCGTGAGGCGGACAACGGCCTCGTCAGTAGTAGTTGTGGAAGAAGGTTGGTGCTTCAGAGTACCTCCTCCCGATGTTGTATAGTTTGCAGCAAGTTGTCCTGCACCTTACACTCGTCCCTTTTTCTTCCCACCAACGATGTCGACCCAACATTATGTCCAACAGATGTCGTCTTCTGCATTACTCGCATCATCCGGTACAGGAGCTGACCCATGTTCAGATCTAACATGTGAAAGTCTCGTAGAAAATTCTTCCTGTTCAAACATTAAAAGCAATGATAGGGAATGATAAAATAACATAAATGAAAAATTACTAATAGTAACAGTGTTATTTTCTAAACATGAGTCTTCCAAGATTTTTCATCAACGAATTCATTAGTGCCCTTCCGGACATGAGTCTGTGCAAAAACCTCATCAACATGGACCGCCCGTCTCAGAGCTTGTGCCTGCAACATAATTTAGAGTTAGAAGTGTACATATGAAATAGAAAATACATAACTTATATATGAAAGAAACAGAAAAGTAATGAAAGTTTACCATACGAATGGCATGCTCATGAATCGTGATCGACCCACCAGAATGCAGGGTGTGATAGTGGCATATTTTACTATGAATTAAGTATTGAATTAGAGAAAATATCAACTCTTTCTCATCCTTTTTACCTTGTAAATCCTAGTTTTCATTTAGTTTAAGAAGTGGTTTCATCTTAAGCTTTAATTAGATAAATTGATCATTAACCCCTTTATTTATACAAGTTAATTAGTTGGAAGAAGTCTCTGCATCAAATGAAGAGTGCTGGAACCAGAGAAAACAAGAAAACAGCAAAAACAGCAAAAATATGAAGAACCAGAATCTGGAAAAAGTTAGCTGGAGCCCCCCTGAGCAATGGGCGCTGGAGCGCGCTCTGCACCAGGACTGGAGCTAGGAGCGCCCCCTACAAAAGGGCGCTGGAGCGCCCTTTTTCCAGTCTTCGCGCGCTGGAGCGCGGTCTCAAGCGCGCCTGTTGCTGATTTGGCAGATTGGGTTTATTTAACCCCAAATTAGAAGGGCTTTGACATCTTTGGCATCCCAGACACAAATTCTCTCAATTGGAGCGTCCAGAGGCGAGCTAGGAGCTGTGGGAACAACCCTTCTTCATCCTTGGGTCCTCCTCCTTCTTCCATTTCCACCATTGTTGTAAGCTCAAGCTCTCCATTCATGGAGAGCTAGTTTCATTCTTGTTGGGGATTGATGTAACCACGGATCTCTTATGTAATTACAGTTGTTTTGAATGATTATATGCCTCTTTCATTGATTGTTAGTGTTTAATTCCTCTACTTAAAGCTTGTATGAGTAATTCAACCATATCATGATTTTAGGGTTTGTTTGATATTGGGAAATATTGGGTGAATCTAGAACTGGATTAAACACCTAAAGGAAATAGTATCTAGGGATAGAACTAGGACCTTTGGTTGTCTTGAATCTCAATTCTTAAAGCGGATGAACTTGTTAGGTTTTCCAAGGGATTGGAGTTTAAGAAGTAAGTCTAGGCTCTCTCTACCAAGGGATTGGGTTTGAGTAAATTAGAAGATTGACATTGGCTAATTAATGAAGAGGAAGTGATTTTCTATACATAAGAGTGAAGTAGGTGAAATCATCCCCCAACAATATCATTCCATAGCATTTCTAATCTTTCCATTCCTAAGTGTTTGCGTTATCAAAGATCACTTTTACAATTTATGTTTTATCTTTAATTCAATTGCATGAAAACCACAAAAACATGGAATCATTCTTTAGTCTAAATTAGTTAGATATCATACGATTGTCTAGGACACGAGTCTCTTGGGAAACGATACCCGGTCTTACCGGTTTTATTACTTGAACGATTCGGTACACTTGCCGAAGTCTCAACAAGTTTTTGGCGCCGTTGCCGGGGACCCGTGTTAAACTAGACTTTTGTGTGATCTTTAACCGATTTAGACTTTATCTTTTGTGTATAACTTTCTGTTTATTGTATTTATCATTTATATATTTTTTTGAGCTAAATTGTGCTTCGAGCTTGGGTGATTCTAGTGTATGCAGGGAAACATCCGTACAAGGAGGACTGTGTCATCTGAACCACTCCATGCGGATCTTGAGATTGAGAAAGCAGCTAGAAGGAACAATAGTGACACTAGGAAACGAAAAGCTCTAGCAGCACAAGCTGCTCTTGAATCTTCATCTTCTTTCAACAATCAAGACATAGAATCTTTTGATTCTTCTTCTGTGAACGGGATGGCTGGCGCAGGACCACCTCCAAGGAGAACCATAGGGGACTCAATAACCTACATAAGCCCGAGAAATTTCTCAAGCATTGTGAGGCCCACTATGAGTGACAAGCTGGCAGAAATGAAGCCTGCTCTACTCCAGCTCATTAGTTCCAATCAATTTTCTGGCCTAGACAATGAAGACCCCCATGCTCATTTGGTCACTTTCTATGAGCTATGTGGTACTATGGGTGTACAAGGGGAGGATGAAGAAGCATTGTACATGAGACTCTTCCCATTTTCTCTTAATGGCAAAGCAAAGGCGTGGCTCCAGTCACAGCCTAATCAAAGTCTTACGAGCTGGGAGGATGTGGAATACAAATTTCTAGCACGCTTCTTTCCACCATCAAAGAGCACAGAGGTGAAGGCGGCCATTGCTACTTTCGTCCAAGGAGTAGATGAACCACTTTGTGAAGCATGGGAAAGATTTAAATCTTTATTGAGAAAGTGTCCCAGCCATGGATTCAGTCTAGAAATGCAAGTGCAAACTTTCAGTAATGGTTTGCAACCTCATACAAAGATGATATTAGACGCATCCTTTGGTGGTTCAGTACTTTTTAAGACTGCTGATGAAACCATTGCTGTGATAGAAAATATGGCTTCCACTGATTTGAGGAGCCAACATGGGAGAATTCCAGCACAGAGGAGAGGAGTGTATGAACTGAGTGCCCAGGATGCTTTACTTGCACAAAATAAGATTCTGGCCCAACAGATGGAACTCCTAACTCAACATATGGCCAAACTACCTCAGCAGTTGCAAGCAATGATCAACCACATCATCAAGTAATGAGATGTGATTTCTGTGGAGATAGCCACCCCAACGGTCATTGTCAAGCTCCTAGTAGTTCCCAACATGAAGAAGTCAACTATATGGGAAATCAAGGACGGCAAAACTTCTTCAACAATCATTTCCCCAATCCTTCAAATCAAGGGTGGAGACAAGCTCAAGAAGCTTCTAGCAGTAGAAATCTGTATCAACCTGCCCAACATTATCAATCTCAGAATGATCGGACTTCAAAGCTAGAAGATACCTTGCAAATGTTCATACAGCAGTCCATCCAAAACCAGAAAAACACTGATGCATCTATAAAGAATCTGGAAGTACAAGTTGGTCAATTGGCTAAGCAATTAGCAAACCAACAAGGTGGACAATTTATTGCAAATACGCATGTCAACCCCAAGGAAGAATGTAATGTCATATTCACTAGAAGTGGGAAAGTAGTTGGAAGAAAAGAAGAAGAAAAAGAAAAGCCAGAAGAAAAAGAAAAAGAAAAGAATGAAGAAGAAGAAGATCTAAACGAAAATGAAGTAGAAGAAGAGATTGTTGGAAGAGAAGAAGAAAATAAAAAAAGTGAAAAAGAGAAAAACCAAAAAGAGAAAGAAATAGAGATAGAGAAACACCTTCCTTATCCTAAAATACCCTCTAATAAAGAGAAGGAGAAACAATTGGCTCGATTCAAGCAAATTTTCAATCAGCTTGAAGTTACCATGCCCTTGACCGAAGCACTGCAACAAATTCCTGCTTATGCGAAGTACATGAAGCAAATCCTCAGCAAGAAGAAGTATTTATATGAGGAAACAATTGAAGTACAAGGAAATTGCAGTGCTATCATGCAGAAGACTCTTCCTCCAAAATTTAAAGATCCGGAGAGTTTCACTATTCCATGCACCATTGGAAACTATGATATAGGGAAAGCTCTTATTGATTTAGGGGCTAGCATCAATTTGATGCCCCTATCCATGCTTAAAAATATTGATGGTCTTGAAGTCAAGCCAACAAGAATGATGCTTCAATTGACGGATAGATCTATCAAATGTCCATTTGGTGTAGTTGAAGATGTGATAGTCAAAATAGATGAGCTCCAATTTCCGGTGGACTTTGTAGTTATGGACATGGAGGAAGATGCAGAGATACCACTCATCCTTGGAAGACCTTTCATGAAGACAGCCAAGGTTGTCATTCATATGGAAGAGGGAATATTGAAATTAAAGGACCAAGATAGAGAGGTAACATTCAATGTCTTTGAAGCTGGGCAGCAAAATCAAGACAAAGAGACTAGTCTTAAAGCTACAGATGAACTTCTATTAGTTACTAGTCTAACAGAGCAAGCTGCCAAGTTGGTCAAGAGGAGCCTTAATTGCTTCTCTCCAAAAGTGAAGGGAGACGAAGAAGATAAGGAAGAGAAACTAGCTCACCAAAACCCTGTGATGGAAAGAGATGAACCCAAACTTGGAAAACCAGTGAGATTCAGGAATAGGTTATGGGTCATCAAGAACATAAAGATAAATGGAGTGCTTGAGATAGAGGCTCCATATTCTAGAAGAGTGAAGTTGGTGACTAGGAAATTACTGAGAGGATGTTGGTGTCATGACAAGAAGAAGCATTCCAACATCAAAAATCAAACTTGAGCTTAATGGTGTCAAGCTAATGACGTTAAACAAGCGCTTACTGGGAGGCAACCCAGCTTTCTAACCCTTTCTCTTTGTGTGATTTTGTTATTTGAGTGTGTTTTTATTGTTTGATTTTGCTTTAGAATGTTTTGATTTGATTTGGTTATTTTGGAGCATGTTAGTTTCAATTGTAGTTTTTGTGTTGTTAATGGTTAACTAGTGTAATGTTGAGTTTTATTGTGTATTGATGTGTTTTAGAATTGTTCAATCTATTTTTATGTGTTCTAGTGTGATTGAGTTTGTTCTGAATGGTTATGTTGAGTTTAGGTATGTTTAAAGTGTAAAATTTGAAGCCTTGAGTTGTAGAATTATAAAGCTTTGGAAGTGTGCACCTAAATTGGCATTCTTGCACTCAATTTCAATCCTTATGGATTTGATCAAGTTTGTATAGTGAAAACATGTTAATCTGGGCTGAATTGAGCATCAAGAAGTGCCAAATTCCAAAAATCGTAGGTGTAGTTGTGAAATTCTGCAAATCTGCAATCTGGTATGGCGCTCCAGCGCCCTCTGCTCAAGGGCGCTCCAGCGCGCTCAGCACGAATCCAGTTTTCTGGCATTCTGACCCATAGCTAGCTCCAGCGCCCTCTGCTTAGGGGCGCTCCAACTAGCTCCAACCAGACCAGATTTTTCAGCAACTCTATTTTTCTCTTCTGCTTCAAATTTTTCATGCTCCAGGCTGTGTTTTGTGATTTTTCTTGCATATTTAGTGTGCGTTTGACCTTGTGAACTCATGATCATGTGATCTAATGATTGTTTGTTACAAATACATACATTGTGAGCTCACATTTGCAAACTTTATTTTCAATCTTTTTTGCAGAAATGACTTCTTCATCCAACTCCAAGAGAATAAAAACAAACGCCGCCACAAAGTAGAGATGTCAACAGAGGAATATGCGACCCAAGTAGCATGGCTTGGGGACCAACCCAACTTATTGGGGGAGGTGGTGCAGAAAATGAAGGAGTCTGACAATGAGCTACAAATCATGAGTCACAGGACCTTTTATTTTGCTTTCTTTTACTTTGGTTGCTAGTTAGCTTTTGTTTTTCAATTTTAGTTAAGTTGTTTTAGTTATCTGGCTTGATAGACTTATGCTGATTCATAATGCTTATGGTTTGATATGAAATGATGCTTGAGATGGGTCAATTTAGTTCAAATTGTATTGCTTCCTTCATGAAAAAGTCTGAGAATGCTGTATGCTTAACTGAGATCATTATTCATGGCAGTTGCTTGATGTTGCTTGATGTTATTGTCGAACCTCGAGTTGACCTTGTGAGATGTTGTGCCTTAGAATTTTCTTGTGAATGCTATCATATTTGATCACAATTGACTTTGCCTGAGTTTCTCTGATATGAACCATTTGCTTGTTAGTTGCACATGATCAAGGCCATCTTGCTCTCCTACTTCTTCCACATATTGCCAAAAGAAACCAATTCAAAACCTTTCGACCTTGATTGATAAATGACTCTTTTTGAACCTTAAAGCCCAAATGAAATTTCCCTATTTTCCTTACCTTGAGCTAAATGGAGAAATCATCTGTACTGCAGGAGAATGGTTTAAGTTTGGGGGAGTTGTTATGAAAGGATGAATTGAGAAAAATTTAAAAGATACAAGTAACAAAAAGGAAGAAAGAAAAAGAGAGAAGGAAAAGTACTGAATGAAAAACAGTTGGGTGTAAGTTCGACATTGGTGGTAATCTAAGTGAAGCAAAAGAGAACTTTTATTCATGATTGTAATTGTTTGATCTCTTAGCTCAAGGTGCTTTGTTATCCAGAAAAACCATGTTCCTTCTTAGCCCAGCCACAATACAAGCCAATGAAAGTCCTTGTGATGTTGACTTACTTGTGAATGTGTTTAATTTGGTTGAAACAAATGGCAAAGTTGATTTGTGTGACAATTTGATAGTAGAGTGATAGACACACATCCTTATACACCAGTGCATTAGAGTGAAACACCATCTTAAGTGAGGATTGGTTCTACATAATTTAGTAAAGCATCCTGCCATGACTGTTGATCTCTTATAAACTATGGCATTTGATTGATTGATTGTGTTGTGAGCATCATAGTGGAAAACTAACATGATACTCATTTCTAGTTGTTTCAAGTTAAGCAATGTATTATGAATCCAACTGTAATCTTTGAAATATGTTTTGTTTGACAGTCAGATACCTTTTGCTTGAGGACAAGCAAGGTTCTAAGTTTGGGGGAGTTGATAGTGGCATATTTTACTATGAATTCAGTATTGAATTAGAGAAAATATCAACTCTTTCTCATCCTTTTTACCTTGTAAATCCTAGTTTTCATTTAGTTTAAGAAGTGGTTTCATCTTAAGCTTTAATTAGATAAATTGATCATTAACCCCTTTATTTATACAAGTTAATTAGTTGGAAGAAGTCTCTGCATCAAATGAAGAGTGCTGGAACCAGAGAAAACAAGAAAACAACAAAAACAGCAAAAATATGAAGAACCAGAATCTGGAAAAAGTTAGCTGGAGCCCCCCTGAGCAATGGGCGCTGGAGCGCGCTCTGCACCAGGACTGGAGCTAGCTGGAGCGCCCCCTACAAAAGGGCGCTGGAGCGCCCTTTTTCCAGTCTTCGCGCGCTGGAGCGCGGTCTCAAGCGCGCCTGTTGCTGATTTGGCAGATTGGGTTTATTTAACCCCAAATTAGAAGGGCTTTGACATCTTTGGCATCCCAGACACAAATTCTCTCAATTGGAGCGTCCAGAGGCGAGCTAGGAGCTGTGGGAACAACCCTTCTTCATCCTTGGGTCCTCCTCCTTCTTCCATTTCCACCATTGTTGTAAGCTCAAGCTCTCCATTCATGGAGAGCTAGTTTCATTCTTGTTGGGGATTGATGTAACCACGGATCTCTTATGTAATTACAGTTGTTTTGAATGATTATATGCCTCTTTCATTGATTGTTAGTGTTTAATTCCTCTACTTAAAGCTTGTATGAGTAATTCAACCATATCATGATTTTAGGGTTTGTTTGATATTGGGAAATATTGGGTGAATCTAGAACTGGATTAAACACCTAAAGGAAATAGTATCTAGGGATAGAACTAGGACCTTTGGTTGTCTTGAATCTCAATTCTTAAAGCGGATGAACTTGTTAGGTTTTCCAAGGGATTGGAGTTTAAGAAGTAAGTCTAGGCTCTCTCTACCAAGGGATTGGGTTTGAGTAAATTAGAAGATTGACATTGGCTAATTAATGAAGAGGAAGTGATTTTCTATACATAAGAGTGAAGTAGGTGAAATCATCCCCCAACAATATCATTCCATAGCATTTCTAATCTTTCCATTCCTAAGTGTTTGCGTTATCAAAGATCACTTTTACAATTTATGTTTTATCTTTAATTCAATTGCATGAAAACCACAAAAACATGGAATCATTCTTTAGTCTAAATTAGTTAGATATTATACGATTGTCTAGGACACGAGTCTCTTGGGAAACGATACCCGGTCTTACCGGTTTTATTACTTGAACGATTCGGTACACTTGCCGAAGTCTCAACAGGGTGCCACCCTTTTCATATGCTCTGTTCCTCTGGGCTTTGGCACACTTATTGCGAAACTCTACTGAATTCCAATGAGGTAGTAAAGAGTTCCAAATGTGCTCACCCAACCAATAAGGGCGCTCTCTTGCATTGCGAACATCCCTAAACATCTCTGATAGCCGACGATATGCTTTCATGTGGAAATTTCTTTGTATCTGTGTTTCATGTTCAGGTTTCCACTACACCTTCATCTGTAACATTAAACAAAACAAACATTGATTAATGAACATACTAAAATAAAAATGACAATTAGTTTAATGGGTTGTTCATCTAAAAAACGCTGCCAGAATGGCTTTTTGTCCTCTTTAGGTATTGTTCTCCAAGAAGGCCATGGACTTAAAAACTGTTGCTTAATTGATCGTGTGATGGCCTGGGAAGCAACCCTGGATGGAATAAACCTGCATAATAAAAGTCATTTGAATTAAGGCAATCTTTAAACATCAAAATGGTTAAAAAAAGGGATTAAAATCTTACCCTTTACCATTGGCTCAATCCATGGTCGATCATGGAGGGGCGGGTCAACACCTTCACCATCACCAACTGAATCAGCAGATGGTGTGACAGTCTCAGAAGGCGGTATACAAGATGAGGAAGGTATAGAACTAGGGTCAGGGGGAGGAGTGGGGGTAATAAGCACAGGGGGAAGTGGGGGTTATAATCACAAGAGGAGGAAGAGGGTCTGTTATAGGGGTAGGAGAAAGGTGTACTGTAGGGGTAGGAGTAGGGTCTACTGCAGGGGTAGGAGGAGGGTGTACTGCATGGGTAGGAGGAGGCCCCACGGATGATGGAATGTGGGCAGCAGTGATAGGTAGTGTAGCAGGCACCCTAAGTACATCTGTTGCCTCTTTTTAAGCCTTGCTACCCCCTTTCCTTTATCAGGACGTTCTGAACCTTGTCCTATCATTACTGCATTGAAATGGTTACAAATAAAGTGAAACAATACATCCACCTAAGGAATGATCAATACAAATTAAAATGAATGTAAAATAATTGCATACAACTTTTAAGATGATATTTTACATAACTCAATTGAAATGATAGTTCAATTTGCTACAATAGATGTCCAACATTCAATCATCGTCATCATGATCTTCATCTTCATCTTCTTCTTCTTCATCATCATCATCATCATTTTCTTCTTCTTCTTCTTCATCATCATCATCATCATCTTCTTCTTCTTCTCCTTCTCCTTCTTCTTCTTCTTCTTCTTCTTCTTCTTCTTCTTCTTCATCACCTTGTATTGCTGCTTCTAATTCATTTCCATCACCATCAGGGTCGTGTAATGCAGTTATACATTCAACTTCAATAATGTCTTGTGCTTGTGACATTTGGTCAAGTTGGTAGGCAACACCTTCCTCAACCTCATTTGAGTCAATGCGACCTCTAGGCTTGGTTTGTATTGCTACAGCCCAACCACGCTTGTCAATATTGCAGAATGATGGATATGGTGCATAATAAATGTGTCTAACATTAGTTTCTAGAATGAAAGGATCAAACGGTCCATATCTTAATCTCAGGTGGAGTTTGACAATGTTAAACCTAGGATCCACTCTAGTACCAGCTCTAGAAGGATTAAACCATTCACAATAAAAAAGTACTACTCTGTTTGGAGAAGTAGTGCTGTTGTACTCTAGCTCATATATTTTATGAATGATGCCGTATAAATCATCATAACAACCATTTGTTAGGCCCTTGACGTACACACCACAATTTGTTGTTTTCTTTCCTTAGACCATTCATGCATATGGAATTTGTAACCATTGGTGAAGTAAGTGTGCCATTCTTTCACACATCTCATTGGCCAATTGGAGAGATGTCTTAAATATTGAACTGTGGTAGCCTGATTAAAAACCTACAAAGACCCCAAAAAAATTTCAAAAGCAAGAGTCAAATTAACCTTGCTTAAAACATAGGAAAAAGTACGGATCTGATTTCTGAACCATTGGGGAAACTCTGAGTGTATTCTAGCAGAGACATTTCCTTCTGCAACTTGCTTAGCCACAAGAAATGAGCAGGCACAAATGAAATAAATTAGTGTATAACAATTTAACCATTGCAAAGGTAAGAGTTGGATGATGACATACTCAAGGCACGACTTAACTTCACTACAATTGATTAAGACCTGGACATAGCTGAATTCAGCATTAGTTAACTAATGAGTGAATTCTTTCCCTACATGACGGCCTAATTGTCGGAAAATTGATAATGCACCTTGACGTGATTTAGCTTGCCATTGCATTTCATTTTTGACATTAATGGGGGACAACATGAAGTTTTTGAAATAATGTGAACAAAAATAGGTTGTCTCTCTGTGCAAGTAAGCTGCACAAATTGAGCCTTCTACTCTAGCTTTATTTTTAACTGAACGTTTAGATTCTCCCATAAATCTTTCAAAGGGATACATCCACCTGTATTGCACAGGTCCCCCAATCCAAGCTTCATATGCAAGATGAATTGAAAGATGCTCCGTTGAATCAAAGAATGTAGGAGGGAATATTCTTTCTAATTTGCAGATAATAATTGGGATATTTTCTTCCATCTTTCTAAGGGAATTTTCCTTTAGTGTCGTGTAGCACAAATCTTTAAAGAAGTTACTGATTTCTATGAGTGAATTTAACACGGGCATTGGCAAACAACTGAACGCAAGAGGGATGAAAGTCTCCATGAATACATGATAATCATGACTCTTCAACCCTTGAATAGTATCGTTCTAAACATTGGCACATCTGGACAACTTAGAAGAATATCCATTTGGCATTCTAAGCTCCTTGATCCATCCACACATTATTCTTGCCTCGTCTTTTGACATGGTGTAATTTGCTTTTGGTTTAAAGAATCGGCCGTTACCTTGCGCCTTCAACTCTAAGTCTTTTCGTCCACAATACAAAGGTAAATCTTTTTTTGCTTTGTCATTATCTTTTGTCTTAGCAATAACATTCATAACTGTGTTGAAGACATTGTCAAAGAAATTGTTTTCTATGTGCATGACATCGAGGTTATGTCTTAGTAAGTTGTCTTTCCAACAGGGAAGATCCCAAAATATGCTTCTTTTAGTCCAATTATGTCATTCTCCAAACCCTTCTATCCTATTCTGACCACATACAATGACTTTTGGCAAGTCTTTCACTCTTCTCCAAACGTGTGATCCAGTAAACTTCGGCGAGGGCATATCCGTTCAAGTTGCCCTTTGCGAAATGCCTTTTTGTTTCTTCTAAAGGGGTGATCAATGGGCAAGAACCGTCAATGACAGTCAAACCAACTACTTTTCCGACCATAACTCAATTGGAATGACTTTGTATGTTACATGCAATATGGACAAGCTAATCGACCATGCGTGCTCCAACCATATAACATGTCATACGCTGGAAAGTCATTAATAGTCCACATCAAAGCTGCCCTCATAAGGAAATTTTGCTTCCTTAAAACATCATACGTCCATACACCATTCTATAGCTTCTTCAAATCATCAATTAAAGGCTCCAAATAAACATTAATCGCTGATTTGGGATTACATGCACCTGGTATTATACACGTTAAAAACATGTAAGGCTTTGTCATACACATCTCAGGTGGTAGATTGTATGGGGTAACTATCACCGGCCAGCATGAATATGGTGATGCAGATGTTACGCGGTTCACTAGAAAAGGATGAATGTTTACGATTGAAGTGCTTCCAAGCTTCACCATCAGAAGGATGACGCAAAAATCCTTCAGTTTTGTTACCATCATGTCATGTCATGTGTTCTGATGTTTGCATTGAAGTAAACATTCTTTGTAATCTTGGAATTATAGGCAACTAGAACATGGACTTTAAGGGAATTGGTTTTTTTTGCCTCCGTCCAGCATGCATCGTATGATATCGAGGTGAGCCAGAAAACTTGCATTCAACCAACAATGCATCATTTTTGCCACTTTCATTGTCATAGAATAACATACAACCATTAACACAACAATCAATCTTTTTGGCTTCTAATCCCAACTTTGAAACACATCTTTTGGCTTGATAATAACTCTTCGGCATAGAATTGTTTGGTGGTGTCAAATCTAACATCAATTTTGTATAGAAGTCCACTGCTTGATTGGGAATGTTCCAATTAGATTTACCAGCCATGAGTCTAATGCACACTGACAATTTTGACTTAGATGAACCTTCAAATACAGGTAGATTTGCCTCTGTCAGTAAATTGTAAAACCTCTGAGTGGTTTCATTTGGAGACTCTTCATCATGACTATCGTTTGCTTCTTGTTCAGCATGTCGACGAAGAGCATTGTCAATCGTCTCTTGCATATAGGAAAATTAATCTATCTCAGATGTATGTACAATAATATTCAAACCTGATTCAAGCCGATTTTTAGCTGTAGTGGAGGTTGAAGTAATTTCTTCACTATAACAACTCCGATGACAAAAGCTTCCTTTAAACCTCTCCTTCCACTATAACAACAGTCGTACATCCACCCACGGTGGTTTGGAAAATGGGCCATGTTCTGTGACAAGCCAAACAAAGAAAAACTTAGCCAAAACAGTAACACTCCATATGACATAAGTAATAAACCTATTACTACTTAAGTTGAACATGGAAGGCAATTTGAACACTACTGTCATAAGCATACAACAAGTATATGCAAAGAGAAGTCCTTAGTATTGAAATGCCTTAGACATCCTAAGGGGCTGTGTATTAAAGTTGGGGGAGACAACTTATTACTACTGAACTTCTCTTTTATAGAGTACTTCCAAATATTTTGTAGTTTCTAAGTGTTTATAGTACTTTTACCCTTCTCATTGCATTGAGAATGTGTGTAGTACCATAGGATTTTAAATGACTACTTAACTTAATCAAGTTGTAGCCTAATAAATGAAATACAATATTCATGAACATACAATATATACATCAACATAATTTAGGCAATCAAATATTTATAAAAGCATGGATATATAATACATATTAACATAATTTAGGCAATCAAATAGCTATAAAAGTATCTAGTGACAAACCAAATTTAGTGAAGAACCAGCTACACAATCACAATCAGCAGACAAATCCCTGGTAGGCTGCAGGTTTGATAACAAATTTCTGCAAGGATATAAAATTGCAAGACGTTCAACCATGGTCTAAATGCCAAACAGAAACACAAATGAAAAAATTGGTGGTTTGACATTCAAGATCACACAACAACAACTATAGATCAAAACTAACAACTTTTTCAGTTGTACCTAATTCTTTGGTTTTGAATAGTTTCCTAGGTTCATTTCACTACTTTAGACATGTTAGGATATTCACATTAGTTAAAATTAGTCTACCTTAGGTCTATTTGCAATTTATCACCCTTTGAACACACTTTTTAGGTGCTAAATACTAAAACTTTGAGTTTTCGGTTATTCTTTGCTTTTGACAAGTTTCCTAGTTTCATTCCACTAGTGTAGACATGTTAGGATATTCACATTACTTAAAATAAGTGTACATTAGGTCAGGTTGCAAATTCTCACCTTGTAAGTACACTTTTTTAGGTTCCAACTACTCAAATTTTGAGTTGTACCTAATTCTTTGGTTTTGAATAGTTTCCTAGGTTCATTTCACTACTTTAGACATGTTAGGATGTTCACATTAGTTAAAATTATTCTACATTAGGTCTATTTGCAATTTATCACCCTTTGAACACACTTTTTAGGTGCCAAATACTCAAACTTTGAGTTTTCGGTTGTTCTTTGCTTTTGACAAGTTTCCTAGCTTCATCCCACTAGTTTAGACATGGTAGGATGTTCACATTACTTAAAATAAGTGTATATTAGGTCAGGTTGCAAATTCTCACCTTGTAAGTACACTTTTTTAGGTTCCAACTACTCAAATTTTGAGTTGTACCTAATTCTTTGCTTTTGAATAGTTACCTAGGTTCATTTCACTACTTTAGACATGTTAGGATGTTTACATTACTTAAAACCATGCTAGTTTATGTAAATTGGCAAATTCTCACCTTTTAAGTACACTTTTTAGAACCTAAATACTCAAACTTTGAGTTTTAGGTTATTCTTTGCATTTCACTACTTTCCTATATTGATTTCAATACTTTAGACTTGTTAGGATGTTTACATTACTTAAAACTATGCTAGTTTAGGTAAATTGGAAAATTCTCACCTTTTAAATACACTTCTTAGAACCTAAATAATCAAACTACCGATTTTAGGTTATTCTTTGCATTTCACTACTTTCCTACCTTGATTTCAATACTTTATACTTGTTAGGATGTTTACATTAAGTAAAAATAGTCTACTTTAGGTAAATTGACAAATTATGACCTTTTAACTACACTTTTTACAACCTAAATACTCAAATATTTAGGTTATTCTTTGCATTTCACTACTTTCCTAACTTGATTTCAATACTTTAGACTTGTTAGGATGTTTACATTACTTAAAAGTATTCTAGTTTAGGTAAGTTGGCAATTATTTGTATTGCTTTTAAGCTTTTTGGCATCTTAAAATTGTCCAATTGAAGTCATATTTTGGTGTTGTCCAATGACAATTTCTGGTGTAGTTTTTTATGTGCTTTGGTGCACATTTTTGTATGAAATTGTGGTGTTGTGAAGACTTTGTGGCATCTTAGGAAGTGGACAAGGAGCACAATTTGTGAATTCAAAGGGCTATCCAACAAGGAAAAATGTAAAAATTGGCAACTCCTATAGCCAAATTTTGAGTTCTAGGTTGTTTTTGTAGTGTGAGTTTCTAATTAGATAGGTTTTACCATTCTAAACTTGTTAGGACAGTTTCTTTGTTGTTTCTTAGGCTAGTTTAGTATTATTTGCACATTTTGACCATTGTACTGCATTTCTAGTAGACCTTTTCAGGCTTTCAGGTTTGCATACTAAGTTCTAAGTCTAAAACCTCTTACATATTTGTTAATCAGTTTCAAACCATTCAAGAGTTTGACAAAACTCAATGTATACAACATCATAAAACTCCAATCAACATAACTTAACATTGAAACTCAACATTCACAACATTTTAGAACAAGATAAAATTCATGAGACAAGAATGTAAATAATAGAACATAGCACATACAATCATGCAATTTCAGTTTAGGTCATCATACCTTCACCTTTGCTTTTCTTTCCTGCTCAAGTCTTCTCTGTACACTTTCTTCCTCTCCTTCTAGCCACAATTATAACTCCTTTAAAAACTCACCCTAACACATTAAATAAAAGTGTATTTAGGTTTATTCATTACATTTCATTACATTAATTTAATAATCCATAATTGAATTTGGGCAAACAAAATAATCAAACAGTAGCTGGAAAATAAATTCTGCACTAGAGAAAGTCCCTATAGTTTGGTGGTTTCATACTAAAAATCGTATAGAAGTGACTTAAACACACAACTGAATGTTAAAGAAACTTTGTTTGATGATTTTAATTGTGTTTATACTCTAAAGTGAATTATAAACAGCTTGCAACTCAAAATCATTACTTCACTTCCATTTTAACTCAAAAAGTGATGGTTTACAAAGGTAGTCTTCATATAACACAAACTATGACCAAATGAACAATACTACCAACTTTCAAACACCAATTTAAACATGTTCAAGCTTTCCAATAGCACAGAAAAAGCATAAACCGAAAATCAACCCTTGCTATTGCCAAATATGCAGTAAAATACACCATCATACCACCAAAATCAAGTTTCAAAGAAATAAAGGTTGGAACAGCAAACCTACATAGTGCACCACATGTCACAAACCGCCAAAAACCAAATCAAACATCACCAAACAAATTTATCATATTGCACCAGAATTCAACAAACCAATTTCTTTGAATGTTGACAACTTAGAACCAATAATGAGGAATTCAAATGGAACAAAGATGGAATAAAAACAACCACTCAAAAGGAACTTAATAAAGGCTCTAAAACAGATTAAGAAAGCAAGAAAAACCAAAATCACAGTTCAAAATTCATTCCAGATGCAAACTGTTTGATATTTTTAAAGGTGTTTGATGAAATGCCTTAAAGAATTTCAGATTTTGAGCTTTTGATTTTCATGGCCTCTAATATGGATTTCAAGGTTCTATATGCTTTCTATCACTTGATTATTCTATATTCTTGAATAGTGCATGTCTTTTTAATCAATTGAACCAAGCTTTTGCTACCAAATTGAGACTAAAATTGATGCATTAATCACAACAAACTTTCAATACCAAAAATCTACAACTTAAACCCATATAGTGCTAAAAAAATTGTGGTTTAATTGGCCAATTTGCATAAACAAGTTTAGATTCTGAATTTGATTATTTAAGCAACTTTGTTTTACCAAATATGACTTGTGCAAACTGCCAGCAGAGGCTAAATGCTTCCAAAATAGAATTTCACTAATTCAGTTGCTCTTAACACCAATTTTAAGCCAATTCACCAACCAATTTTCTTGCTTTACCTAATCTGTTCTAGAACCATTCCTAGGATCTAATTGTGTGCCTCCTTCATTTCTATACCCTTTTTCATTGCTTTAAAGATTTTTGGCTTGCTAAGTGTCAATTTTAAAACCAATATCTGGTGCAAAATCTGGTGAAGTTAACTAATCTGTTTGGTGATTGTTTTGGCTCATTTCAAGGGTGTTGTGAAGTCCAATTGGAGAACTCAAGTTGCACAACCCTTCCCTACAAGGGTAGCATCTTAGGAAATGGAGAGGAACAAGAATCTTAGAATTCAAGTGTGTTATCCAGAATGCAAAAGTGTGAAAATTGGCAACTCTTATAGCCAAATTTTGGGATAGAAGCCAAATAGTTGAGTAATGGTGAGATTGAGTGTATATCATCCAAAACAAATTTGTTAGTGGAGTGAAGATGCCTTGAAATAGTTAAGACAAATGGATTTGAGTGGATGCACATGAAGTCAAAATAACTTTGGCCTAAAGAGAATTCTGCACTATATTTCAAGTGCTGAAAATTCCATTTTGTCTAATCTGAGTGCATTAAACAAGAGACAAAACACTGATTTTTGTGAGCTTGGCTTGGCTTAAGGGTGAAAGGGAGTGGAAAACAGACTACTCTTAGAGCACCTAGTGAGGTGTCAAAAGAAGGTGAAACTTATGCTACTTAAGGTGAAACAAACTACTCTTAGGACACTAAGACTAGTGTCCTCACCACAAAATACTATAGAGTCAGAAAAGGTTTGTCACCCTTATCCCATTTTAGAGTTTTATAAGTGGATGCTAGTTTCAGGTATGAGAAATGATTAAGTACTTGTATTAAATTTGTGTGACAGTGGCATATATGTTTATAAGCTTTTCAATTGCAACAAAAGAATACTATTTTGCATATAAAGAGATCATTATGATTTCACACTTCCTAGTACTAATGTGTTTATTTTCCTTTGTTAAAGGGTCTAACTTTATAAAAGAAATTTATGTTGGATTCTATGGAAAAAACATACAACATAGTAGTGAGGAAGATAGGGTTAATTCCGCCAAGTTGTGAGCACAAGTGTTATGTTTGCACTCCATCTGGAGCTATTCAAGTTCCCAGCACCAACAGTAGAAAAAGTCATTTGGGTTTGCAATACTCAAATTATGAGCCACAGAGTTGGAAATCATGGTTGCAGTTTTGGTGACTGAAGAGCGACGACAATGGAGGATTGGAGAATGGGGGTTTGAAGAGAAACTGTACACTGAAGATTGGGGACGGCGGTTTGCAATGGAGGATTAGGGAACAATGTCGGTTGACGATTGGGGTTAGCGTAGGGGTAGTTCAGAGTGAGATTAGCAATGAGAGCTTTGCTGTTTTGGGGAAGAAGTGTTTTCGCGAAATGCAATTAGGGGAGGAAAAACCCAAATTGTTATTTCATATAGCCGAACCACTTACCGAGGGGCATAGGCCTTCGGTAATTAACACTTCCATTACCACCGACCGTCTAAATCCTTCGGTATTTTACTCCTCTAGAAGCCCTCGGTAAATCCTTCAAAAAGTGTAACTTACCGAAAGCCTTTAGGCCTTTGGTAATGTACCGTCGGTAATAACAACTTTTCTTGTAGTTATGTTTTAATTCTTTTTAGGTCAAATATTCTCTTAACTAATTATAGTTTAATTACTTTGATTTCTAGGAGTATTCAAGCTTGATTTACAATCTATTTTAGACTTAACTTTATTAATCTAGATTTTATTAAACATTTAGATATCATCAACTTGACCAACAATCTCTTTCCATCAACAACATTTATATATTAATTTTCTTGTACACAATTATTCTTATACATAATAAGATTTTAAATATAAAAAACATCAAGTTATTGTCAAATAAATAAGTACCAAGAATAATTTCTTAATTTAAATAACTAAATTTATTTTTAAAAAAATGCTAAAGCGTATCAAAATAAGCAACATTATGAAACCATGGTCATAGGTTTTAATTAATATACCGGCATATTTAATATTAAAAGAAGAAAAAACAAAAAAATTAATTATGTTTTAAATTAAAATTAATCTATATAAAGATTTTTATAATGAAAATTAATGTATTAATAAACTACTTATTTTTACTTTTATTCATAAAATGCAATTTAAATGGTTTAATTTTTACATTATATATTTATTTAAATATTTTTATAATAGGTATAATTTGTCTAAACTTTATAAAATGTAATATTTTGTCAAAGATTTAATGTGGTCTTCCATATTTTAGATTTACTTATTTTTTTATTTTAATTTAAATAACAATTTTATATGATAACAAATTACTAATGAAAGTAAATATAGTTGAAATTCCAAAATTTATACACGTTTAGAATAAGCTAATCAATACTAAATAACTATAATAAGATTAATAGTTAAGAAAATAACATAATTAATAAATTTTATTTTTTTATTATCCATATGAAATAGGGATTGTTTGTTGATAACTTATATTGATACATTCTTATAGGTATTCACTAAACTCATTTCCATTTTGATATGAAATTACAGCATTGATTTAAGTATCCAATAGTTTTCAATTGAATGTGGAGATGAGGATGTGTGAGCTAGCCTCCTCTCTCTTATGTTATTTATCAAATCCTCATAATTGTACCTTTATGATAATGAAGTATATGTTTTACTTCAGTTCAATGTCTTTTGTGGGTGAAGAACTATATATTGCTTAACAAATTTACAGCAAATGTTATATCAGGTTGAGTATAATTTGCAAGATACATTAGTGCTCCTATAACACTAATATATTGTACTTTTGAACCAAAAAGTTCTCTCTCTCATGTTATTTATCAAATCCTCACAATTGTACCTTTATGATAATGAAGTATATCTTTTACTTCAGTTCAATGTCTTTTGTGGGTGAAGAACTATATATTGCTTAACAAATTTACAGCAAATGTTATATCAGGTTGAGTATAATTCGCAAGATACATTAATGCTCCTATAACACTAATATATTGTACTTTTGAACCAAAAAGTTCTCTCTCTCTCTCTCTCTCATGTTATTTATCAAATCCTCACAATTGTACCTTTATGATAATGAAGTATATGTTTTACTTCAGTTCAATGTCTTTTGTGGGTGAAGAACTATATATTGCTTAACAAATTTACAGCAAATGTTATATCAGGTTGAGTATAATTCGCAAGATACATTAATGCTCCTATAACACTAATATATTGTACTTTTGAACCAAAAAGTTCTTCATATTTGTTTGAGGTCTAAAAAGACTTTTATCAACATCTAACGGCCTCACAACCAATAAAGTGCATAAAGAACGTGACTTGTCCATTTATATAATTCCAAAATAAACTTAGTATTTCCAAGATCCTTCATCTCAAATTCTTTGTTTAAGCAATCAATTGCCTTTGTAATATGTCATCTATGTAAACAACAATTATGACGAATTCATATTCGAATCTTTTCATATAAATATAAGGAAAAATATCCTTCTTTTAAAAGGTATTCACTAAGATAGTTATACCACATATGTTCTGATTGCTATAATCCATAAAGGGACTTGTTTAGTTTTATTAAATAATCCTTTTTAAAAATTTCCTTGTTAGGCAAATTAAATCCTTCAGGAAGTTTCATATAAATATCATTCTCAAAAGAATCGTACAAATAGGTTGTAACATCATCCATTAGATGTAAATGCATACCTTCTTGTACAACTAGACTAATCAAATATCGAAATGTTGTTGCACCCAAAACTAGTGAATATGTCTCTTCAAAAATCAATATTAGGTCTTTGTAAAAGAATTTGAGTAACTAACCATGCTTTGTATCTAACAATTTCACTATTCTTATTTTGTTTTTGCGCAAAAGTCCATTGGTACCTAACGATTTTACACACTCAAGTGAGTGAACTACAGGTCCACAAACCTTTTGTTTAGCAAGCAAATTTATTTGCTTCTATTGCATCTTTCCATTTTGGCTAATCATTTCTTTGTTGAAAATCATCAATAATCATTGGTTCTTGATCCTTATTGTCACTCATATCATTCATAGCTATAATATATGAAAAAGTTTCATCAATGTTGACTTCATTTTGGTTCCATATTATCTTATTCATGACATAATTTATTGAGATCTCATTACTTTCAACATTTTCAGGTGCCTAAGGTTCTTTTGGAACCTAATCATTAATTATGTCAAATAAATCTTTTGAGAACCTTTTCGATTATGTCATCTTGTCATTTAAATCATTTTCTCATTCTAGGGTTTTATCTTTGGAGCCCAATAGGCCTACCATGCTTCAAGCGTGTTATGAATTAATATTAATTCTATTTGGAACATTAGCAATTGGTATATGTGATTTAGTTATCCTTTTCCAATTGTTTTCTTTCTCCCCTAATGTTGGAAAAAACTTATTCAACAAAATGACATTCGACAATCAAACTGTAAATAAGTCTCTTGTTGATGGTTCAAGATATTTTATATGGAGAATCGTATCCAACATATATTCTTAATCGTCTCTAAGGACCTATAGTAGTCCCTTTTGGTGGGAAAATTAGAACATACATAACACACAAAAAAACCTTAAATGAAAATATTAAGTTATTGACCAAAAATCAACTGCATAATAGAGTATTTGTGATAATTTGTTGGCTTGATGCAAATCAATATTGTAGCATGCAAAATTGCATATCCCTAAGTAGTCATTGGAAGATTAACTCTCATAAGTAATAGTCTTGCAATTAGTTTTATACATTTTATTTATGATTCTGCAAGTCCATTTTGAGTATGAACACGTGCTACTAAATGTTCAACTTCAGTTTCAATTGACATGCAATACTCATGAAAAGCAAATCAAGACGAATTTTCTTAATCGGATAATCTCGGAAGTGAGTTGTTCACATGATTAATTATGCTAATAACTTTGCAAATGCATGACAACAAATTGATAATAAACAAATATGTGACCATCTAGTTGATACATTAATTAAAACTATGAAATATTTAAATGATCCCAATGATGAATGTATCGACCACAAATATCATCTTATATTCGTTCTAAAAATGAGATCGACTCATTTCTATTTTTTTCTAATATGGTCTTATCAAATTTGTATATGAGTTTTCAACTATTTTTCATATCATGATAGATTCAAAATGACTTAACCGATCATGGAAAACAAGAAACTCATTTTGATTTGTAAGCTTCTAGCTTACAATGAAATGCATTTCAATTGTACTAATATAGATGTAGTACAAGTCATAAGAGAAGGCTGATAATTTCTCATACAAATTTTTTATTCAACTCAATTCAAATGATATAAAAATATTTCATATCTCCTTTCTTGTTTGTCTCAATATAATATCCATTTAGACGAATATCCTTGAAACGTAATAAGTTTCTATTATACTTCTTGGTAGAAGTATAATAGCTATTTTGGAGTCTTCAAATATATTTGTAGTACCAAAAATAATGCTAATATTGACTTCTTGCATAACCAAACATGAGAAAAAACAATATTACTCTTGAGAATTGTATGAGTTGTTGCACTATCAGCAAGACACAATCTATTAGTCTATACAACTCTATTACATACCAAATGATCATACATATAATTAAATTTTAATATACTTAATAACCTTAACTTCCCAAAATTAATCAATTCCAGTAGTCATATATTATCATATAATATCAGATTAAACTAAGTATAAAAATTATCTTTGAAAATCTTTGAAGCTTTATAAATGTATAATATAACAAAATCAAAACCACAAATCTATATCAAAACACATATTTCACATTCTTACACATAAATATTAAGAGCAAATTTAGATATACATGACTTGGTCATAAATCTAGTAGTAGTAGAAGTATGGTTCTTGGAAGCAGCAGAAATCCCAGAATCATGTTTCTCTGATTAATTTTTATCAGAATGAGCCATTAGAAATATTCAATGAAATAAAGAAGCATCGATTCCTATATTGTAGAGGATGTCGGTGTTTGGCTTTGATACCATTTTAAGAAGTGAACTTTAAGCCTAACTCAACATCACAAAATCAGCTTGTAAGATAAGGTTTACACCCACTTATATACTATAAATTGGCTTTATCTTTAGTCGATGTGGAACTTCCAACAAACCACCCCTCATGCTGAGGTATATACATTTTGAACATGAGACTAGACATAAATGGTGGTCCGATAGTAGGTGGAATAATATGTCCACACAAATCTCGTCAGGATAGACTCTAACTTGGCTTTGATACCATATAAAAAGGTTTAAAGAATAATTCTGATGTATTATTTCAAAGAGTAGTGTACCACATATATATACATATAAGGGTCCTATAATTTCTCATCCATTAATGGAATGACAATCACAAATCTACACAAATTATAATAAAACCTAAATTATAGCTAACACAATATTTGATTGTCTAATATAGAATATTTGACATATCTTAACACTATGTTCTTCTCCTTATTTTTTAAGATAATTTGGTGTACGACTCAAATGACCTTTATCACCTCAATGATAACTTATATTTTCATCTTATTGTTCACATTTTTCTTTTCACTTTTTCACATTATTATTCCATTTCAAATGATAAATTATCTCCTTGAAAATTCCTTAACGATCAACCATGAGCACTAGCAAGACCACAATCACGATTGAGGCCATGATTTACGACCATTAAAATATGAATCATAGATATAGTTGCATTCACTTATGGGAATGAAGCAGAACCAGTTAGACAGATCTCATGATTTTTTCATCAAAAGCTCGTTGTTTTGTTCAGTCACAAGAAGACATAAAATAAATTCAAAATATTTGTGAAATCTCTTTCTATGATATTGTTGTTACATGAGTAAATTAGTTGCTCAAATGTTTTATTTATTTTTTTAATGACATCATCAAAATCCATTGCATCTAAATATTTTAAAACATTGAATATCCAAAATAAATAATTCTTTTTCGTATTACGAGAAACTATAAGTTCAAATTTCACAAGGTTTGAGATGTTTAAAACACTAGTACACTATCAGGATATGACACCGGTTACTTTTGGTTATAGGCACCGGTTCTACAACCGGTGTATATACCAGCGAGGTAAAAAAGGTAGAGGTTATGCCTCGGTTGTTGACTGGGTTAAAAAAAATAGAATTTATGCCTCGGTTTTTGAATAACCGAGGCAGTAACGTTTGTTTTTTAATTTTTCCCACCAGCCTCTGAGCCTCTGTTCCTAGAACTCTCACGCAGAAACCCAAAAATTGAACAGTCAAAAATTTGAAGTAAACAAGCAGATTCAGATACCAAAGCAGATTCAGATACCAAAAATTGAAATAAAAATTGAATCAGGAAATAGGTGATCTTCATCACAGATGAATGTTTTTGAATCAGCAATACATGAATCCTGTTCAAATCCCTAACCCCCAATCCAGTCAAAACCCCTTCAAATCCCTAACCCCCAAATCCAATCAAAACCCCATTGAAATCCCTAACCCCCAAATCGGTTTGCCGTGACCACCACTGGCACCAGAAGAGGGCTGGACCGGAAGGGGGCTAGACCGGGTGAAGTGAGATCTGAGATCGCGTCCGGTGCTGGAGATGAGATCTGAGATCGCGTCATGGGTTGGGGTTGCGGGGTGGGATGCAGCCATGGCTTTGGGCAGCAAAAACGGAGCGGCAGTGTTGAATAAGAGGTGGCGACGGCGGAGCAACGAAGTGGTGGCGACGAAGAGGCCGAACGACGGAGCGGATCTGGAGCGGATCGACGAAGCTGGCGGTGGATCTGGACGAAGCAGGTCTGGAGCGGATCTGTAGTGGATCGACGACGGTGAGGCAGCAACGGGGAGGCCGCGGCGGTGAGGGAGCAGTAGCGGGGAAGCGCGAGCAGGGGTTGGATGGCAGCGGGAGAGAAAGAAGGGCTGGTGCTGGTGGAAGAGAAAGAAGGGCTGGTGCTGGTGGAAGAGAAACTCTCAGAAACGAGAGTGGAATACAGAACGTTAAATGGCTTCGAAAAATAAAGCAAAGAATATTAACTCGGTTTCATAGAAAACCGAAGCAGTATGCGAGCTTCTAAAGCGGTTCTACACAAACCCGGTGCCTAAACATCTTTAAAAAAATTCAAAATAATTATATATGCCTCGGTTTCTTTGTAGACCGAAGTCGTATACCCTTTAGACACCGGTTCTGCAAATGACCGAGGCGGTATCACGTATAGGCACCGGTTGTGCCAAAACCGAGGCATATCAGACGCGTTCTAAAGCTGTTTTTTTACTGGTGAAACTAGCATATAAAATATCAATAGTAATCATTTTTCATATACAAAGCTATGAAATTAATATAACAATAGTAAATATTAGAAAAATAATCAAATATAAGGAATAATAATAATAAGTCCTATGAAAATTGATAAAGTCAAACAATACTTATAACAAAATAAAAATGTAAGATAAACTTGTAAATGAAAAAAAAAATTACAAAGAATCTTGACACTGTTTTTAGAGAGAAAATGCCTCCACTGGCTCAATGGGACAGAGAATTATGTTGATAACATGTTATAAAATAAAGCTGATAATGAAGAAATGTATAAGAGAAAAAAAAATATAAAAGAAAAAGAAAGTAACAGTGTTATTATTAATACAAATATTTAAATCTCATCCATCATATGATTAAATCCAACAAATTGATGAACAACTATTAATTTATAATATTATTGTTATTATTATAATTGTAAAAGTAAATATAAATAATTTTTATAGTTTCATTGTAAATAACTTTTATTTATTTTGTAGATAATATTTTAATTAAAAAATGGTTATTTTTAAAAAACAATAAAATAAAAACCGTTAAAATTTAAAGAAACAATTACTCAAAACTAAATATATAAAATAATTATTTTAATTTAAAAAACTTGTATTTAAAAGGTAAAATTAGAATAATAAATATGTACACAAAAAGAGAAATATCTTTATGTATAGTATATATAAACTACTTTATTAATTATTTTATATTTTTGAATTTCATAATTATTTTCTAAAAACATTGTTTCCGTAATTTAATAATATTTTATTATTTGAATAAATTAGAAAAATTAGTTTTTATTTTTTTTATTATCATAGGTGGACATACTCATTAATATATAATATATGTTTGTATTTTCACTAGTAATATGTAGAAAAACATTTTATTGTATATAACTTTTTTTCTAATTTTATCTTGAAGTAAATAGATTTTTCAAAGTAAAATAATTACTTTGTTAATTTTATTTTTTACATGATTTTTTTATTTAGTGTTTTTTTTACCACTTTTTAAAATTAAAATAACTATTTATAATATAAAAATGCTTACAAAATAAATCAACATTTATATAAAACTATAAAAATTATTTATATTTATTTTTTACATGATTTTTTATGTAGTGCTTTTTTCTACAACTTTTTAAAATTAAAATGACTATTTATAATATAAAAATAATTATTATAATTATTTTTATAATTATAATAATAATAATTTTTAATATTTTTATATAAAAATATAAAATAAACATACATTTATCTCGGGTACATCGAACGATGTAGTTGCATACTCACCACGTGATTTCTCAACTTATATTATAATTGGTGTCTTGCTGAGTAACGAAAGACCATTCAACAAACACGAGGAACGCAAAAAAGTGTTGAGTTTGTAATGGCCGCCACTCTGCCCTCTGACTTCGACGACCTCCGCTCGCCGTTTCTGCCAGCGGAAGACAAGAAGCCGGCGGCGGAGAAGCTCTGCATCGATGACATGCTGCAGAAGTACTGCGGCGAGTTCGGGCGGTGGCAGCTCAAACACTTCATCCTCACCAGCCTCGCCTGGGCGCTCGAGGCCTTCCACACCATGGTCATGATCTTTGCCGACCGCGAACCAGACTGGAAGTGCGTCCCCGGCGCCAACTGCAACAGCGGGGGGGCTGGCGGTGCCTGCGGTCTCTCGCCAGGTGCGTGGGAGTGGGTCGGCGGCCGCCACGGCTCTACCGTCTCGGAATGGAGTCTGATTTGCGGTAATAAGTTCAAAGTGGGATTAGTTCAGGCCCTGTTCTTCGCCGGATGCATGATTGGTCAGTTATTTTTCTCTTCTAGATTCTTCATTTGTGATCCGCTTAATCTGTTTGATATCTTAACTGTTTGATTGATGATCATTTAGTTAATCTAAAAATATTGATTAAAAAAAAATTAATGCAAAAGTAACCAAATTCTTGTATAAGAGGGGCGTTGCGCTCATTTTCAAGAGGGTGAAATATATTTTAAAATTTCAAAAATATTTAAAAAATGTTAGTTTTAATTTTGAAAACATCTTAGGTAAATATATTAATTTTGTTATAAGATGAAAACTTACATTTATATATATATATATATATATATATATATATATATATATGTGTGTGTGTGTGTGTGTGTAGGGAATATATAAGAATATGCTTTATCCTTATGAAAACTACATACAAATCATGGAATTAAAGCTTTCGTTTTCGGGTTTAAAAATGTCGAAGGATGTGGTTAAGGAAAATTGTGGGATAATGTTTTGTTCTATTTTATTAATTTACTGAAAAAAGTATAAATTTTTAGACAACGTTCTGCTGTGACGTTTTGTCCAGTAATCTCTCGCAATTTGTAGCTTTTGTCGTGGACCAGCTTCTGAAATTTCTTAATAAAAGCAATTTAGAATAGGCTGTGAATGGTTGACGAAGTTCGAGGATGACATAATGTTTGGTTGTTTTGTGGAGTCGTGGTTGTAATTGTTTGGGTTTGGAAAGGGCCTTTGTTTAATTTGTAGCGTTTGAATAATATAATAATTACGTAAAGTATAAACCGAAAACGAGATGAGCGTGAAGAAGTATACTAGAAAAATATTAAAAAGTCAGCTAGAAGTGACTCAAGGTAGGAAATTAAGTTGTGTTGGGTTGAGATTGAGGAAAAGGGAAAAAAGTGTGAATGAGAAACGGACTTATTAAGCACACCTATCTTCTTTGTCCTTTACCTACTTAGATGCGTTGCACTTTACTTTGTTGATTTTGATTGAGAGTTCATGGTTTTGAATATATACCTCATCTCAAGGACAAGTGGATGACAACTTTTAAGCTATCTACCAAAACTACTTATTTTATGCATGTGCCTTCCTTTTGTTTGGCTTCCTTTGTTTATTTTTCACATGTCACTTTCGTTACATATATTTGTAACTTTTTATAACTTGTATTCATTGCATAAAGTCCCTTTTTATTGCACATACTTATTTAAATATGCAACGAAAATTCAATAAAGCTATAGTTAGGCCGTGTTTTAAGTACAGGATTACGCTCCATGTGTGTCCATAAACGTCTACTAATATTATTCCAAAATAAAAGTTCAATAAAGTTAAAGACAATGTAGTTGTAGGGATAAAAAATATATTAAACTGATAATATAACTTATATTAAAAGTGTATAGACTAGAAACGTACATATGACAATTTTTGAAAATTACATGAACATAATTGAAAACTTGCGAAAAATCAGGAAAACCTGAACGATGTGATCGGGATATGCCAGAGTAGGTAAAAAAAAATATGCGTCTCCCAATATATTATTTATAAGCATTGTGTGTTATTATTTGACATAAAACTTACGCTCCGTTAAAGTTAGAGTTTTACACAGCGAAAACACTAAATCTTTTAATTCATTTGTTTTAGTGTATTATAAGAAATGAAAGTTCAATTGGAATTAATAAACAACATTTATAGTATTAAGTTTTGTGGTGTTATGTATGGTTGGCCGTATACAAGCTATTAGTGGAATCTTTAACATTACTTGGTGCTGAAAGAAATAGTTCCACCTCCATCACTAGAGTTTGAGTTGTATAATAAAAACAGCAATTATTAATAAGCAATGATATATTAATATAAATTTGTTAATAATATTTTGACATAACATATATGTTATTAGATTTAAAATATGTCAATACAATAATAAATTAATAAAAAAAATAACATATATATTATATCAAATTATTGTCAAAAAAAATTTGTATAAAAGATATCTTTTTCCATTATTAATACCATTCACGTAGAACTTATTAAACTCAGATCAAGTAAAAGAGTATACTTACAACTCCCTTTTAAAAGCCGGTCCTTAACAATAATTATCATTTATTATAATTTTATTTTTAATAAAACGAGTACTGAAGTAGTTGGCTTTTTAAGAGTTGTAAAAATATTTTTTTTCTAAAATTAAAATACTTAGATTTTTTAAGAGTTTTTACTTTATGAAGTATCTTTTCGATTTGGATATAACTACTTTTAAAATAATTTTATATTAAATTGGACAAATAGTTGGTTTTACTTTTTAAAACAATTTTATATTAAAAAATTTAATAATATGAATATTTGAATTAAAAAGTATACTTTTAAATTGCTGTCTTCCTTTGTTTTTCTTGGCACAAAACAAAAACAATATTGACAGTAAATTTTCAGGTGCTGGAATATTTGGCCACCTCTCAGACTCATCCCTGGGGAGAAAAGGCTCTCTCACAGTGGTTTGCGCCCTTAACACTCTCTTTGGCTGCTTAACAGCACTGTCCCCCAACTACTGGATCTACGCACTCCTCCGCCTCCTCACCGGCTTCAGCAGCGGCGGCGTTGGCCTCACTGCCTTCGTCCTCGCCACCGAACCTATCGGCCCGACGAAGCGCGGCACGGCGGGCATGTCCACCTTCTACTTCTTCTCCGGCGGCATTGCAGTTCTCTCTGGAATCGCTTACATCTTCCAATCATGGCGCTATCTCTATATAGCTTCCTCTATCCCCTCCTTCCTCTACATCATCCTTGTCCTACCCTTTATCTCTGAGTCCCCAAGATGGTACCTTGTTCGCGGGAAAGTAACCGAAGCCATGAAGCTCATGTCCACCATTGCTTCTTCCAACGGGAAAAACCTTCCCGATGGTGTTTTCCTCTCTCTCGACGATGAAGCATCGTCCACAAAAACCCAAAATTCAGGTAATGACATAACCTTGATGGCTTACAAAAACGAAAACTTGGAAAACAAAGACGCGCTGGTGGGATCCATCGTAGACGTGATTCGTTCTCCCATCACTCGTGTGAGGTTGTTCTTAGCGGTGGCTCTTAACTTCTTAGGCTCCGTTGTCTACTACGGGCTTAGTTTAAATGTTATGAACCTCGAAACCAACCTTTACCTGAACGTGATTTTGAACTCCGTAGCTGAGATGCCGGCGTTTACAATAACGGCGGTGCTTTTGGACAGGTTTGGGCGAAAGCCATTGACGGTGGCGACAATGTGGTTCAGCGGGTTGTTTTGTTTGATAGGGAGTTTGATTGGCAACGTCGGAGCGTGGAAGGTGGTGAGAATGGTGTGTGGTGTTTTGGGGATATTTGGGATGGCCGGGACTTATAATTTGTTGTTTATTTACACGGCGGAGCTGTTTCCGACGGTGGTGAGGAACGCCGCACTTGGATGCACCACGCAGGCAGCGCAAATGGGAGCGATACTGGCGCCGTTTGTGGTGGTTTTGGGTGGGTGTCTGCCGTTTGCGGCGTTTGCAGCATGTGGAATAGTGGGAGGAATGTTTGCGTTTTATCTTCCAGAGACGATGAATCAACCTCTCTATGATACATTCACCGGAATGGAAGCCGGACTTGCTTGATGTAAATTATTGCTGATCTCATTATACATGTTTAGGTCTTATCATTTGCTCTTTGTTGCTGCATGGATCCTTTAATTTCTATTTTGATTTTGTAGAGTGAAAAAGTAACGCGTATTTATATGGATTTGAGGATTGAAGAACACCAACCATGTTTGTCCAAACAAATCCAATACTTTTCTTTCTATTTTTTTTTCAGACAACGGTACTTTTACAACAACAAAAGTTTTCCTATCACCATACCGTTACTCTTATTAGAACCATTTTATCCATATCAAATGATAATAACGGATGTCAAATAACCGTTTTCACTTTTTTCGTGCAAAAAAAGCCAAAAAGTTTGATGGGACGGCATAAAATTCTTAGAAGTCTAGCTAATGTTTTGTTGACAGATTTGTGTGAGATGTTTCGGAAAGAGTGACCAGATGGATTTGAAAAAATTTGTGGTTAAATTTTTTATTGATTTTTTGAGTCGATTTAGAAGTAAAGTTTGTGAAAATTAGTATAAGATTTGATTGATCTGACAGATTTAAAAAATTTGTTTAATTGGTAAAAATTAAAGATTATCAAAATACTCTTAGTTATTAAAGTAATATAAAATGTTATTTGTTAATGTTATATTTAATTGTAAAAATGTTTATAAAGAGTAAAAAATTAAAAATATTAATTAAAATTAATTTTTAAAAAGTAACAAAATTATAATTTAGTAAAATGAATTTATTTTTAAATGTAGTATTTGTTTGTAATATAATTTTATATCAAATAGTATGAATTTATTTGTTATGAAAGTGAGATTGATTAAATTTGAAGAAACAAATAATTAAACGATAAATACAAGTATGAAAACTAATGTCAAACATAACAACATTCAAAAATAGGTAATGTAAGTTATCAAACACATAAGTGAATATAAGAAAAAAAGTCGTGTAGTACATTCACGGAATAGTAAGCAACTTAATCATCTCAATAATGAAGAATTAAGTTAACATTCTGATTGAGGTGAGCAAATTGTTGGTTCATGTGGAGGGATAGGTTTGTCAAGTTATCTTCAATACGCTAAACCCGCACCTGCATTTAAGCATATACTGCATGATGTGATGAGACCAATTTAAAGAAGGTTTATCTAGATGAAACGCGCACCTATATATCACGAAGATGTAAAACATAAAAAAAAAACATTCAAGCAAATTTAAAGAAGGAATACAAATGTAAATGAAAAATGCTAGACGGTCCTAAGTGAAAATGCAAGTGACACTTTGAGCCCCTTGACACACTTTCACACTAAGAAGTGGAAACTAAGATATTACAATGTTCAATGGTGCACTTGGAATTTCTTGAAAAGAATTTTTCCAACACACTTAAGTTGCAAATGAAAAAGCAAATTAACCCTCAAAGGTTCTGTGATATAATGAATGAAAAACACTTGAAATTATGCCTAATACAAGTGAAAAGGTGAAACTGCAATGGCTGTAATTAGTGCATATCCAAACTGATTGGAAAAAGATGTTGTGCTAGTCAAAGAAGTGTTGTTGGATCAGGAAGCAAAAGATAGCTTGGAGATCAACTCTTGAAGCCAATTAAGCAATTTCTCCACTTCCTATTATGCTACCCTGTTAGAGAAGGGTTCTTGCGGCTAGGAGACTTCAAGAAATGTCACAACACCAATGCACAAAACCAAACCAGTCACACCAAAATTTTGTTACTGTACCAGTTTCTTTTTTCAGTCAAAACAGATTGAACTGCACAAATGGAAGCCAAACAAGTTGAATTCAAGTGAGTTTGAGCGTTGAATCAAAGGAGGGACTCAAAAGGAACCTAGGAAAGGCACTAGAACATATTAAACAATCAAGAAAATAAAAAACGCAGGTCAAATTCGAAGTGTAGTAAAGTGTTTGATGAAAGTCCCCAAAGAAGTGAAGATTTTTGGATTTTCGATTTTTAGGGTCAAAATTGGATTGCATGGTTTTCTTTTGCTTTTTATGGATGTTCTATACTTTTTTTATCATATCATTCCATTTAGAAACATGAAACCAGCTCTTGCCAATCAAGAATTGAAATTTAAAGATTGGAAGTTTTCAAACAACACCAAAATTGAATTCTGCACCAGAAAATGACACTTTAGTTGTGCTTTTAAGCCCAAAAAATGTATGGAAGCATTTGAACAGCTTAAGTGATGCTTCAAGCAACTTTATATCATCAATTTGAAGGTGTGCAAACACTTAAACAGCAAAGAAACAGGTTGCACAACAAAATCATTGGTCCACTTCCAAATTTAGGCAAAATTGATGGTTTAGATGGTGATTTTGCATATAGGTTCAAAACTGACCAAATGAACAGTGCCACACAAGTTTTGAATGGTAAAACAAACTTGCTCAAATGTGAAGAAATCATTGAAACAGCTAGATTCATCAAATGATAGTAACAGTTGCCCAAAATTTGTAGGAAGTGATGCAACAACTATATTAAGTGATCAAACAACTTTGTAAAATGATTTTATAGATGTGCAAATTGTTACACAACTCAGAAACATATCACAATGCAAAATGATTGGTTCACTTCCATTTAATTCACAATTTTGATGGTTTAAAAGGTGATTCTGCATATAGGCTTAAAAATGACAATTTGAACAATGCACAGACCTTTAAAATGGCAAAATAAACTTGCTCAAACGTTGTATATGCACAAACACAGCAAGATTCAACAAATCATACTTGCTATAGCCAAATATGCATGAAAATTACCAACACTACACCAGAATTCAGAATGGAGGGGGAATTACACATGAAGACAACATCATAATGACTCTAACATATCCTAAAACACTAGATCTAACTGCAGAGAATCAGCTAGCAGAGTTTGAGTGACCTAAGAACAAACCAAAACATTAAGCACGGTGCATACACTTTGATGAAACAGTGACAGTGTTGTGAAACCAAATTTTGATGAACTCAACCACTCATTTGGCAATTCTATGATTAGTATGAGTTGCTACACCTTGAAACATGTTTAAAAACATTAAACAAAATTGCACAAAGGATGAGAAACATGAAATCTGGACAGAAACAAATTGGATCATACTAAACCAGAAATGCATTTTTATGCAGATTTTGGAAACTGGACAGCTTTCAGTCAATGCTTTAGGCTCATTTGATCAAAGCTAGACAATGTCTCATTGCTTTATATGATGAATGTATAGCTAACAAATGCACTGAACACGAATTAAAACAAAAGATACGAAAGTATCACAGAATCAAAAGTATTACAAAAAATTAAAAATATTAATTTTATACCAAGTAGTATGAATTTATTTGTTATGGAAGTGATATTGATTAAATTTGAAGAAACAAATAATTAAACGATAAATACAAGTATGAAAACTAATGTCAAACATAATAACATTCAAAAATAGGTAATGTAAGTTATGAAACACATAAGTCAATATAACCAAAAAAGTCATGTAATACATTTACGGAATAGTAAGCAACTTAATCATCTAAATGATGAAAAATTAAGTTCACATTCTGATTCAGGTGAGAAAATTTTTGGTTCATGAGGAGGGATAGGTTTGTCAAGTTATCTTCAAACCGATGAACCTGCACCTGCATTTGTTCCATACCCTGCATTCTCTGTTGCAAGTCTTGTACCCCCTCCTATATTTGAGTCATCATATTAGTATTTTAAAGATGTGGAGGAGGTTGCACAGGGTTGTCATGATGGTGTGGTTGCTCTTCGTCATCATCATCACCGACGTCGTGTTCTCAAACACTGTTGACACTAACAATATTCAACCTCTTCAAAGAATTAATTGAAAAATGATGTTTGGTCTCAATATGAGTGTTGACATCGACATCAACATATACTCCACAATATGGTAGAGGTGTGTCACTGGCCTTGCATTTAAGCATATGTTGCATGATGTGATGAGGTCAATTGATAGCTATATTATTTTTAAGCACCCATAACATAAAGATATCCTCCTACAATAACTTTACAAAATTTCCAGGTCGTGGAGTCAACATGTGCACAATAACATAATGCAGAAGTCTATCATTAATATTCAAACAACCAACTGTTTTAACACGGTGACCCTACATTTCTGGTCTAACCATAGTAGCTAATGTCATCTCCCGCTCATAGGGAAAGTCATCTGGGATATTTAAATAACACAATTTTTGACCCTCATACTTCATATTAGCAACATTCAACCAATCAGCAGGTTTCAATCTAATTCTTCTCTTGTTGACCCACTGAGCAAATATCTATTTCTAGAAATCTTCAGATTTGAATAAAAAACTTTGATCAAATCCGGATAGAAGGGTCCTTGCAATGTGAGAAATTCAACCACTCCTTGAAATAGAAGATGATGTTGAAAATATAAGCCTGAACCGGCAAATGATCAAAAATTCATAATTTGTGGATGAACAATATTCCTTGTGTAGAAATCAGCTGCATAGTTTTCCATCTGATGGCTGTGACTGAAGAATCGACGTTGATCTAGTTGTTCTGCAACAGATGGTCTGACATAGGTATCAACTTCTGCCTCAGTTATAGTTTCTTTTCCCTTACAACTTTTTCTAGACCTTTTGGTTGATGATAAGGCCATTTCACAATTACTTCAACAAAACCATAAATAATATCAACAACAAATTAACTCATAACAAATTATTCAATATTAATAATAACAGGTACATCTTAAAGTCATAATAGTAATACAACTAATTAATTAAGGCATTTTAACAATCATCACCAGAGATCATGTTACATAGCTTATTCCACCTCTTGTGTGCTGGAAGTCACATCAACCTTTTTGCACATGTGTGGTTTCCAGATAAGAAATCATAACATTGCTCGAGCAAGTTTTCATAAGCAATATTCATACCATTCAACATTTCATACATGTCGCCCTCTGTGTATGTGAATGTCAGGGTGTGACGTAGGATCTCGGTTTGGGAACGTAGTATTTCATTTCTATTTTCCATTGCATCGACTTGACACACGACTGCATTTGAAATCGTAGCAAAATGAACATTTGTAGATCCAATGACATTTGTGAAACCATCCAGGCTGGTTGTCAGTTTATAAATTGAGCATCAATTACATCAACCATAGGTTTCTTCCTTTTAGAACCCCGTGAGGACGAAGTTCATCCAGATGGGACAAAAGGCATAGATTGAGTTTGCCCTAGACTATACTCATCCACAGATGGAGGAGGTGATGGTGGAATTGGGTTAGTAAACCTTGGATATATGCGGTCTTCTGGAATTTTGACCTCGATTGAAACAACATACATTACACATAATGTTGATCATATTATGTATTTTAAGAATCCACCAAATCTTAGTATTTAACATTTACCTGAATGAGGTTTTCCCAGACTTCGTCCTCAGCTTCAAATCTCATAGTAACGACATTCCAGCCAAATCCACTCAAACCAGCAAAGAGGTCATGTACCTCACGCCATTTGTCTTTCAACACTTTGTCAATTTTTGACATTGTTTTTCGTAATTGCCACATACTCATAGCTATGAAGATTATCAACAATGTTACTATAAGCTTGGGATGTCCAGTTTCCGTCAACCCTATTACCGAGCCGTGATTCCTCAATCATGGTGTGTAGAACACGTGCGTCCATGTCCTCTGTCCACTTTATGAACTCTCTAGTAGGACCAGAGGACTCAATGGCGATTGTTTTCCCTCTATTCATTTTAAACTTAATTGATAAAAAAAATGGTAAGAAGTTAAGATTAAACAACAATTAAAGGAAGTTGTTGTCATTTTTAAATAAAATAGTCATACAACACAATAAAATACAATAACTACGAGTTTTGATAATCTCGCCACATTTGATCTGCTATGGAATCCCTAATACTACTACCAATCCTATGATCCTCTTCTCTAACTTGAGATGATGAAACATTATGCTCTTCCCTTTCATTCACCTCATTATCAACTTCATCAAGTAATGAGTCATCGTTATCCACGACACGAAGGAAGATGTGTAAGATATAACAAGCTAATATAATGTTTGTCATTATCTCCAATCCATAGTGTGGTTCAGTGCCACTTGCAATGCTAGGGAATCATTTTTTCAGCACACCAAAAGTTCTTTTAATAACATTTCTCAACGATGAATTTTGATGATTAAACAACTCGCGTGGATTCTGTGGTCCTCTACGTGTATATTCTTTAAGGTGATACCTGACGCCTCTATATGAAGTCAAAATTGTGCTTTTCAACATAAATTCAGCATCACCGAGGTAGTATTTTCCTACAATGTTGTACACATAAAGGTATTTAGTGACATTAATTAATAAAATCTTGAACTTCGCAATATACACACTCACCTTGGGGGATAACCAACAGATCATCTCAATCTAGAGCATTTTTTAAAATTCTTGAATCAAATGCAGTGCCTTCCCACCGAGCTAGAATGTATGTGAATTTCATATCAAAATCACACGCCGCAAACACATTTTGAGTTGGCTAATCTTTTCTTCCTCGAAATCTTGGAGCATATAATCTTGGCACCTTTACACGAACATGAGTATCGTCTATGGCCCTAAACAATCCTAAACATAAAATTAACAAGTCATCATAAAACTCAAAATTATTTTTCATCCTTTGATAAAATAATATCTTCAAATATGTTCAAATTAGTACTTTAAAGTATGGGTAAAATCGATTGTTGTTGAAGACATATGGATGAACCTCATTTCCTGAGGGTTGAATTAAAAATTATGATTCCAAAGTTAAAATAGCATCCAACACATTGTGAAAGTGTTTGCTAACCGTCGACCCAGATCGATGAAAGAAAAATGCGACACTTTGATTCTTAACATTATGGCCACTATATTGAAGTCTACACCAAATATGATAAATCTATTTTTTCTTGCATCTATATTTACTTAAACAAATATACATACTATAATTAAAATCATGCATTTATATTCATTAAACATAATTCATATATACATTATTACATTCATATATTCATTAAAATTAAAGAAAAATAAATAATGTAACACAATAACCTGATTCATTGATTTATTATCAACTAAATACATATATTTTTGACAAAAAAAAAGTTAATTAATATATTCATACATTCATATATTATATATTAATATATATTAGATCAACATAATACATTGCATTCATATATTCAACCTCATATATTCAACCTCATAAATCTACAAATAACCTCCACTCATTAACGGATTCATATATTTATTATAAACAATGAATATTTAACACTTACCTCTTGAAGACGTTGAAGACGTATAAAGAGTTAAAGTTGGATTGAGCAATAAATTTCCAGTCAATGTAATTCCACTCACAGATTCTCCAATCAGATAAGCAATTTCTCCTTATGTAGATGCTAAGTTCAAATGTCAATTTACAAAGAAAACTATCACTCTAAAACAAACCAAACATGTAAACATAATTATATGAAATTATTATATAACAAAATGCTTCAACAATGCACACAAAGCTTCAAAAGAAGTTTCAATGTTACATTCAAATGTACCACTTGGCTGCCCTAATGCACCACAATCCCCCACCTTCACAAGCAACCACCCAGCCACCTCTTCTTAACAATGGAACTGTATCAAAACTAGTTAACATCTCATACTTACATTGTTGAACTCATCACAAACTCCTTTCATTATCAACAAACAAAACAAAAATACAAATACTTCCATACAATACCAACTACACATAATGATGTTGATGAACCTCCACCACCTTCCGTAGCTCACACAACGCTCCATGAGGTTGGCAATCTCCACCACCTTCACGAACGTACCTCGACCACGATCACAATACCTCAATCCACTGAACACCTGCATCACAAACAAACTATTAGAGGTGCTCATCTTTCACCCACCTCCATCGACTCCTCTGCATGCACTGGTGATGTTTCACTCCTCTCTGCATTCTGTTGCTTCGTCTCGTTCTCAATCTTCGTCGACTGCATATACACGCATGGGATGAAGTTGCATCCTCCACCTTTGAAAGATGAAGTGATCAAATTTCACCTATACCAAAAAGGGTTCATGCCAAATGACACGGTTTGGACATTTCATAGTGAGGAAATTCCTTCTACCTTGACTACTCGTGGTAAAAGGTCAGCTTCAAGTTCAAAAACTTTTGAACATACATTTGATATAAATAAATTTATGCATATGCAAGAGATGGTCAACCATGTTCTTAGTCAACATGCTGAACAAGAAGCATACGAAAGTTCTGATGAAGAGTCTCCAAATGAAATAACTTAGAGGTTTTACAATTTATTGGCAGAGGCAAATCAACCTGTATTTGAAGGGTTAACTGAGTCAAAATTTTCAGTGTGTGTTAGACTCATGACCTGTAAATCTAATTGGAAGGTTCTGAATCAAGCATTGGACATCATTTCAAAAATCTTTCTAGATTTGACATCACCAAACAATTCTTTGCCGAAAAATTATTATGAAGCCAAAAGATGTATTTCAAAGGTGGGATTGGAAGCGAATTAAATTGATTATTGTGTTAATGGATGTATGTTATTCTATGTCAACGACAGTGGAAAAAATTATGCATCGTTGCTTGAATGCAAGTTATATGGGCAACCTCGATATGTAGGTTGAAGGTAAAAAAAACAATTCCTGTAAAGTTCATGTTCTACATGCCCATAATTCTAAGATTATAAAGAATGTTATCTTCAATGCAAACAGCAGAACACATGACATGGCATGATGGTAACAAAACTCAAGGAATTTTATGTCATCCTTTTGGTGGTGAAGCTTGGAAGCACTTCAAACGTAAACATCCGTCTTTGTTAGTGATGCCAGAAACATGTGACTTAGCTATGTTCGGATGAGTTTACTCCATACATTCAGGCGTTCTCATCACCATATTAATGTTGTCCTGTGACTGTTGCCCCATACAATCTTCCATCTAAGATGTGTATGACAAAGCATGTTTTTAACGTGTATAATACCAGGTCCATCTAATCCCAAGGCATCCATTGATGTTTATTTGAAGCCTTTGATTCATGATTTAAAGAAGCTATGGAGTGACATTTGGATGTATGATGTTTCAAGAAAGCAAAATTTCTTTATGAGGGTAGCTTTGATGTGGACTATTAACGACTTCCTCGCATATGGTATGTTATCCGATTGGAGCACACATGGTCGATTAGTTGGTCCGCATTGCATGAAATACACAAAGTCATTCTTATTGAGTTATAGTCGAAAAAGTAGTTGGTTTGACTGTCATTGAAGGTTCTTGCCCATTGATCACCCATTTAGGAGAAACAAAAAGGCATTTTACAAAGGGCAAGTTGAGATGAATATGCCTTTGCTTGGGCTCACTCCATCACAAGTTTTGAGAAGACTCAAACATTTTCCAAAAGTGACTGAAAAATATGTTCATGAATGTTAGTGGGAAGACAAAAGATAATGAAACGCAAGAAAAAGATTATCTTTATATTATGGTCGAAGAGACTTGGCATTGAAGGCACAAGATAACGTCAAGTTGTTGAAGCCAAAAGAAAATTACACATTGTCAAAAGACAAGGCTAGAATGGTTTGTCGATGGATCAAGAAGGTTAAAACGCCAGATGGATATTCTTCTAACTTGTCTAGATGTGCTAATATTTAATATGGTGTTATTCAAAGTTCGAAGAGTCATTATTGTCATGTATTCATGAAGACTTTAATCCATGTTGTGTTTAGTTGTTTGCTAATGCATATGTTAAATCGTACATTCTTCAAAGATTTGTGCTCCATGACCTTGAAGGAAAATTTGCTAAGAAATATGGAAGAAAATATTCCAATTATTCTTTGCAAATTGGAAAGAATATTTCTTTTTGCATTTTTTGATTCAATGAAACATCTTCCAGTTCATCTTTCATATGAAGCATGGCTTGGGGGACAAGTACAATATAGGTGGATGTATCCCTTTGAAAGGTTTATGGGACAATAAAAATGTTCTGTGAAAAATAAAGACAAATTAGAAGGATCAATTTGTGCAACCTACTTGCACCAAGAGACAACATACTTTTGTTTACATTATTTCAAGAACTTCATGTTGTTGTCCAATAATGTTAGGAATGAAATGCAATGGCAAATTGAAAGATGGCATTCAACTTTATCATTTTCCTTCAAGTTGGTCGTCATGCAGGCAAGGAGTTCATTCCTTGGTTAACTGATGTTGAATTCAACTCTGCTCACGTCCATGTGTTAATCATTTGCATTGAAGTTAAATCATACCTTGAGTATGTTATCATCTTATAACTTTCCAATCCTGAAAGCGATATACTCACTAATTGTGTTCTTATGTAACAACTCCTTTCTTGTGGCTAAGCAAGTCGTAGAAGGAAGTGTTTTTGCTCGCATACACTCAAAGTTTCGTAACTGGTTTAGATATCAAGTATTTATGTCTTTGCTATAATATGACCAAGGTTTCTAAATACTCTTGTTTTAAATTTTTTTTTGGCATCTTTGTAGGTTTTTAACCAGTCATTAAGGGCCACCATTCAGGAGTTAAGAGATATGACAAATTAGCCAATGAGATGTGTGAAAGAATGGCACACTTACTTCATCAATGGGTACAAATTTCATACTCATGAATGGTCCAAAGGAAAGAAAACAATTAATTGTGGTGTTTACGTCCAAGGCCTTACAGAGGGTGCTTATGATTATTTCTACGACATCATTCATAAAATATATGAACTAGAGTAGAACACTAGTACTTCTCCAAAGAGAATAATACTTTTTTATTGTGAATGGTTTGATCCTTCTAGAATTGGTACAAGAGTTTATCTCAGGTTTAATATTGTTGAACTACAAATGATTAAGATATCAACCCTTCGATCCATTCATTCTACCAACTAATGTTAGACACGTTTATTATGTCTCATATCCAACATTTCGTAGTATTGACAAATGTGGTTGGTTTGTTGCAATATAAACGAAGCCTACCAAATTGAAAAATACCTGCATATACCTGTATTGCACGACCTTGATGGTGATGTTGAAGAATTAGAAGGACAAATACAAGGATAAGAACAAAAACAACAAGAAGACGAAGAAGAAGAAGAAGAAGAAGAAGAAGATAATGATGATGATGATGATTATGATGACGACGAAGAACAACAAGAAGAAGAAGAAGACAATGATGATGATGACGATAATTGAACTAGGACATCTATTGTACATAATTAAAATTTAAGTTCAAAAATATATGATGTATTGTATACCATGTTCAAATTTGTATGCAATTACTTTACATTCACTTTATTTTATGACTAAATAGAATATCCATATTATGAATGAACTAACCCTGCTTTAATCCTTTACTTTGTTTTACTTTATTTTAAACCATTTAAATTCAGTAATGATAGAAGAAGTTTCATCACGTTGTGATAAAGGGAAGGAGATAGCAAAGCCTAGTAAGAGGCAACGACAGACACGCTATATAATAAGGGTGTCTGCTACACTACCTACCATTGTTGTCCCCAGTCCATTGGACGTTGGGCCATCAAATGCAACAGACCCTCATGTGTTATCCACACCAAATATTCCTCCTCCCCCGCATCAGACCCTCATCCTCCCCTTGTGATTGTTACCCCAACTCCTCCCCCAACAACAGACCCTACTTCTATATTGTCCTCATCTTCTGTACTACCTTCAGATATTGCAACATCATTTGGTGATCCTGATTCAACTGGTGTTGACCCCCCTCTCCATGATCGACCAGTGATTGACCCCCCTCTGTTATTTCTTTATATGCAAGTTTCTTCCATCTAGGGTTGCTTCTCAAACCATCACAACATCAATTAAGCAACAATTTATGAACCTATGGCCTACATGGGGAGCAATACTTGTAGAGGACAGCAAGCCATTCTGAAAGTGTTTTAAGGTGAAAGTCCATAAAACTGATTGTGTTTTTTTATTGACGTATGTTAGTTCTAAAACAAAACATAGTACTCTAACTACTCAATGTTTTTATGATTTATTGTTATAGATGAAGGTGCAATAGAAACCTAAACATGAAAGTCAAATTAAAAGAAATTTTCACACAAAAGCATCTCATAGGCAAACAAAGATGTTTAGAGATGCACGCAATGCAGAAGAGCGCCTTTACTGGCTTAGTGAACACATATGGAACTCCTTACTGGCTTATTGGAATTCAGTGGAGTTTCACAATAAGTGTGCTACTATCTAAAGGAATAAAAGCTTCAGAAAAGTTTGGGACCATGCATACAGGTGGATCCATCATTATTCATGAACATGTCATTCGCATGGTAAACATTCATTACTTTTGTTTTTGTTTCATATAACTTATGTATTTTATATTTTATGTACATATATAACTTCATATTTTGTTATAGACAAAAAAGTTGGGACGGGTTATACATGTTGATGAGGTTTTTACAAAAACTCATCTTTGGAAGGGGACTAGTCAGTTCGTTGATGAAAGGGCTCGGAGGACTCATGTAAGCAAACAATCTTAATATTCATTGCTTTAAACTTTAAACTTATGTTACTATGTCATTTACTAACATTGTGCATAATGTTTCAATAGGAAGATTTTTCAACTAGACTTTCACAAGTTAGATCCGATCATGGGTCGTGTTCTACTGCAAATACGAGAATAATCATGACGATGACATCCTTAGGACACAGTGTTGGGTCGATGTCGTTGGTGGAAAAACAAAGGACGAGTCTACGACGCAGGACAACTTGCTGCAAATTACATGACGGAAAAAGGTACTCTCAAGCACCAACATCTTCTTCCACCACTCTTGGCAAGGTTATTGTCCACGTCACGCAGCAACTAGAACAATGTGACCAGGAATACAATGAATTGAAGGACAAGTTTACCAATTTTAAACAATTGGTCATGAGATTGCTATCAAACGCTGCACAACTTTAGTCCACCGTCCCTCGAACCCAACTACGACCCTCTCCATCACCCGTCGTCCCAGACCACCCCACATTAGTCCAGCCCACACACTACTAAAAAGAAGGACATTACCGACGGCTGTAGTTCGTCGGAAATAGCCAAAAGGCCGTCAGTAATGTCTATTACCGACGGATTAGCAACAGCCAGTTAACCGTCGGTAAATCGTTTGTCGCTAACGATTACCGACGGCCTTTGCCCTTCAGTAATTACCGACGGCTCAAAGCCTTCAGTAATTACTGACGACCAAAAACCTTCGATAAAAATCAGGCAGGATTAAAGGATAAAGAATCAATGAACTACATTTAAAATCATTAGCAAATTGTAATGCAGCTAGTAATGCGATGAACTCTATAATTTCCTTTCAAGTTAAATCATTTTTCGGAACATATCTCTTGAAGAAGGTAATAATGAATGTAATCTTTTGTCATTCAACAAAGAATAAAGTATGATTCTTATATTCCAATACATATATCTCCAGAAGAAAAAAGGCTACAAATTATAAAATCTAACTGTAAATAGAAAGCTCTTATGAATCGTCATTTACATTCTTGGCAATCTTCAAAAGATATTCGACGAAGAATGAATAAGAAAACCGAAAGACCTCTATCTGGTGAAATTGAGTGAGAATACCAAACAGGGATTGTCCAACTTGGCAAACTCGTAGCTGGTTATGTATGGGCTGCTTTAAATGAAACAATAGACAATGTTTGTGGAACTGTAAAACTAGTAGCAATCACATTCCCCTGCTCCATAAAAGTGGTATATAACATAGTAAGTAGATAGAACTAAAAGTTCTTTTTTTTAGCGCCATTTTCACTAAATAGATTATATAAAACGAGGGAAGAAAAAGAAAGAAAGGGCATGATTACTTGGAAACGTAGCTCCTCCAACAGGGTCTATTTGGAAGTTAGGAGGTAGAGAACGCATCTCTGATCTTTTCAAATAAGCCAATACTTCAAGAACAATTGTTGCAGTAACCATAATACCAAAAAGGAACCCATAGCCTATCTTCCAATCACTTCCTGTTGGTGTATACTATGAAGGAACCTTGTAATAAAAAGCATTAACAAAGTTAAGGAAATAAACAACCAGTATATATAAACGAGTCACTCGAATAAATAAAATAAAAAATAAATATTTATTTATTCTTTTATGAAAATCTGCAAGGATTTGACTATTAACCTTATATATGAAATAAATTTAAGTATTAGAAATATATAAATAAAATAACTATGACATAACAATACAATAAAAATTACAACTGTCAAAGAACAGCAAACACAACATGATAAATAATTGATTTTGAATGTAATTATATATGGATTTGATTTAAATATTTGAAGATTTTGTTTTTTATCACACATATATGTTATAATGTTATTCCATTTGAAATAAAAATATCTTTCATCAAATATAGCATTCAAAAAATAGAAAGAACATTGCATTGATCATACATAACACGGTTAAATAATTGAATCCCCAACACTATGTTAATTTGAACGTAAACATGAGTTACCTTAATTAACTTATTTTTCTTAATTCCTTTTGCTATTATAATTTATATAGAAAATTATCATAAGAGTGGAGGCACACTAACCATAGCTGGAAGCAACTTCTTCCATATGGAAATAATCGTTCTAAATACATTCCAATTTAGATTACAGAAACTGATGAAAGAGACCTCATATAAAAAATAATCCATTATTCTCTCTAATTCTTTTGAACAAAAGACAATGGAAAATGCTTATTATGGTATGAATCAGGTTCCAGACTAAGGTAAAGCAAGAAAGCTTCAATGATATTCAAAATAGGTCTATCTTGATTGAGAGAAGGATTGAACTTTAAGAAAAAGAGTTTGATGAATTCCAAAGAGCACTAGAGACCAAGCATTGAAGTATATTAGCCAAGCTTGATTTTAGATTATATCGAATCAAACCAAACGTAAAAAAAAAAAGTAATTTACAATAAGTATTACAAAGTAAAAGTGCAAATTAAAATACAAGCATTTGAAACCTTTAATAATTTAATTGATGAAAGTACTTAATGATTAGTGCTATACAAATATATTCTGGTTTAAGTTCTTTATATTTTCCCTTATGCATGGCATTGCAAGCATTCAGTTTCCCCCAGCTTGGTAATAATCTCACTAAAATTCATCTTTTCACTAAACTTGTTCAAGCATGCAATTTGAAGATGTTCATGAACAACACATTTAAGAACCAAAGCTTGATTTGTGAAAATAGTTCCAAAACAGAAGTAGTAAACTAACCAAATATTACGAGTGCATGTACAAGTAAAAGCATGGTCATGCTAATAAGTGCACTAAATATTCAAAAGAGCTTTTAGCTAACTGAAATTGTCTAATGAGAACTAAGGACAGAATTTTGGTTTCTCTAGTTTTTATTCAATTAAAAACAGAGCTTTGAGTGACAACAGAAAAGTAATTTTCTCCCTGCATAGCAGCCTAAAACTACATAGTCCTCTCCCAATCCACGTTTTCAAGGAAAACAAACAATTTGTGATTGCACTAGAACAAGTTCACCGACCAGCTTAAGCAGACAGGTCAATTTGACCAAACAATACCAACGTGTAAAATTGAATTCCTAATGCACTAGACCTACAATTAACCAAACGAATCTGACACATACTGCATGATATGACAAAACAAATAGCAATTGCACTACTTTCATCCAACAAAAGTGCATCAACATCTCAAAACACTACATGAAAGTAAGCACTTAGGTGATTAACTGAGTTAACCTAAGCACACAGGTCAAATATTCAAGCAAAATTGAGTACAAAACTGGAAGTGCTACTACAAGAATGTTAAAGTTCATTCTAAGGTGAATGAACGAACTAAAGCAAGAAAGATATGAGTGGATAATGTAATTTTAATCATTTTAATTTTGCTATTTAAGGTAAAATAACTCATTCACAAAAAGAATCCTTGCATTTGTTTCTGCTCACTATGGAAAAAAGACTTTTTACAGTATTCTGCAGCAGAATATAGTTGAGGCCTTAGGTTCTTAAGTTCCTGAAATGATCACATATGAAGATTATATCAGTATTTATGCATGTTAAAACAATAACCACAACAACTGAAGAGAAACTAATCACGCATTCCACTAGAAGATCCTCGGCTATATTAATCTAAAAAAGAGATAAGTATTCGCTAGACCTTAACTTAATTAACTACATAAAGTGGTAACATTCAGATCTACAACTAACCACCTTTAGTTCAAGCCATTGACTTGACTTAATATTGTGTTCACCAATTCATTTTCCCTTCTAAGACTCCCAAGTAGGCATTGAAAGATATATCCCTTGACCATTTGATCCAACCAACACACTTTCACTAACCATGTCATGTGAGTGAGTGATGTAGTTACAGTGTTCATTCTAAATTGACCTGAAAATGGGTACAAGAAATGTCTACCCAAAAAACAAGACATACTATGACCTTAAAACTTGTAATACTTCCTTTTATGTATTCACACCTTCTCTTTCTCACACTCACTCACAACTTCTAAAGGAATGTATAGGATATAGAAAACTAGAGAACTTCTCATTATTCTCTAAAAAATAGAACAGAGAAACCTATATATAATTTTAGCTTCCAACCAAACTGTTACCAAAATTAACTACCCAACATAATTGCTCTTTCTGTTTTGTTCTTAAATAGTTATCACAAAACTCAAACACAAACCTGCCACAGTCATATCTTATTTAGGAACGTAATTTCCTAATCTAAATCGAACAAATTTAACTTAGAACTATGTAAATCAAGGTCAAATCAACAAAAACATAAAAAACCCTTTGAGAGAAGTATAAGAATGATCCAGTTACAAGGGAAATGAACCCATACAAGGTACTTATCCGTAGATGGAACCTTCTTATTGCAAAAACATGAACGTAAGAACACAAGAATCAATTTTGAAATCCTAACTCTAAAACGCAAAACTTACCTCCAAAGCAAAAGGGTCGACGATGCCAGCCTCTACAGACCACGACAACTACGAACTTAACAAGGCCACTTCACCCAAACGCCGTCGTCAAGCCAACCTCGATGACCCACCACCACTACCGCATACGCTAACTAGTATGACCCACTACCCTTTCGAAACACCACGAACCGTACCTACACAAACCACAAAACACCAGCCACCAACGAACAGAGCTTGGCGTCAACAACACGAGAACGCCTTAGGGTGACCAACAAACAGAGCTTCGCGTCAACTTCTGATCTTTGGCATAGGGCAAGCACAGAGCAGTGTTGGGGAGAGAGGGAATTCTCTGATTTTAGTAATTTGGGGACGAAACCCAAAATGTTTAGTTAAAAGCATCGTGGAGATTTCCGAGGGCCAAAAGCCCTCGGTAAATTATTTCACTAATTCATTACCGAAGGCTATAAGGTCGTCCGTAAATGCCCGTCGGTAATTAGCGCATTTCCTATAGTGACACCAGTCTAGTCCAAATCAATCTAGCCCATACCACTTCAACCACCTTCACAACAGTAGGATGATGGATGAACAAGAACAAGATCATTCTGATGATGACTATGTAGATTATTAGTTAATTTATTATTGAACATACTACTTCTATAACTAATCATGGTTTTACACTTGCTCATGTTTTACAAACACATAATTTCTAGGTCTAGATGAACATTTTTTATTGGAAATACAAGTTCTTAAACTTGAACATGAACATATGTTGTGTAATTCAATATTGTCTATTGCATCACTAATTGGATGATTGTTGGTTGCATATTTATCACAACTTTGATTGTGGTTTAAAAATATTATGCAGGTCTGTGTTTAAAAATATTATGTAGGTCTGTGGTTAAAAATATTATGCAAGTCTGATTGTGTAGTTGGATAATTAACATATACAAATTGAACTGTAAGTTGCCACGTCCTTTTCGACAACTTACCGATGACTTATCCTTCGACAATTACCGACAACTAATTCCTTCGATAATTACCGACGAACATTTCATTCAGTCATTACCAACGGACTCTTCATTCGATAATTACTGATGGCATATTTTTTCAGTAATTATCGACAGTCTTCTCTTTCGACAATTACCAAAGGCCAACATCTATCAATAATGATTACCGACATAGGTATTACCAACAAAATATTTGTCGATAATTCGTTGAAAAAAGTTTATTATAGACGAAATATGACTATTTTTGACGGATTTTATCTGACGGTAAAACCTACTTTTTTTTTATAGTGTTGGTCATCATTTCAAAAGCGAAAATCACCTAATATGCCTCTCTTTTATATTTACATATATATATATATATATATATATATATATATATATATATATATATATATATATATATATATATTTTAAAGAAAACTATTTTAATAAGGAATTAGTTATCTTTATTCTTTTACAATCAATTTTTATTTTCATTTTCTTCTTTTATTTTTATTTTCTTCTTTTATCTCTTTATGACTTCTCATCTACTTCCACTTCTTGCCTTTCCTTTTTCTTTAATTTTATTGTGAGAGTTTTGATAAATTTCATTCATTGAATCTTACGCTGCTTGTGTGCGCTAATATTTTTATCATCATTCTTTATTAGTATGTTTTATTATTTTTATTCTATTGGTAGTAGATATGTGTTTCTTTTGTTGTTTTTGTGTTTTTGGTATTTTTTGATTTGTGAATTTTATGAGTTTTTTTACATTTATTTCGATGAGGACTGAAATTTTTGTTTGAATTGAATTGTAAATCTAGGTTAGGGTTTAGTCTTTTAATTAATAATGAAGATGAAATTTCTAATACTATAAATAATAAACATGAGATGGAATTTAATAAGTAATTTTACACGAAGAAAAAATTCAAAAAATAAATTTTAAATAAAAAACTTCATTCTTAAATTAGTTTTAGGTTTCTCGTACCATTAGAAATCGTCCATAACGTACAGTAGTTATAACCAAACATGTTATACATAGAAATATTTACTAGTAATTGTTTAACATAATAATAAAATTATTATTATTTTATTATTATATACTTATGCTTAAGTTAATAACCTAAACCTATTCAACAGTTCTAATTAATAGATATCTTATAGAGGAAGAGAATTAATATGAAAAAGACGAATATGTAGAGGTGATACTGTGCTGAAGCCCATTTCATTCGCAAGTGCCACCACAATAAAACTACAAATTTATCGTTTATTCTAAGCCACATATGAACATGTATGTACATCTGATTTACGAGCAGAATTGTAATTTTCAGAAAATGAATGGCGTAGGAGAGAATGCTGGCATTGCTCCAACGGTAACTCGCCTGCAACTTCATCAAAACAAGATAAATAAACATATTATAACATACGGACCGGACGGTCCAAGGAAAACCGGCCGGTAGGTTATCTGGTCATTAAGACCATGATCAAGGTAAACAGCAATTAGAACTATTGAACTAAAATTAGACCGTGATTAACTTTTCACTAATCTCAAACCCATGACAAAAACTATAAATACAGGTCAAAGGTAAGTAGTAGGTATGTTACATTTACTACGCATTTATTATTGTTCTATTGAATTGTCAAACGGTTCACATATTAACATCGGAGGATCTTTGGCAGGTTCCCTCCCGAACGGAAGAGAAAGACAACGGAATTTGGAACGAGACCGGACGACAAGTAAATAAAATTGTAAAGGAGCCCAGTAACTCAACCCCACAACCGAAACACATACACATTCACCAACCGTTAATACTGACCCAACAAAATAAAAAATTTAAATAGGTATACATCATTACATATTTTCAATCTTCATCTCATAATTTAGAAAGATGTCCACAAATTATGTGAATATTTAAATCCAATGAATTTTCAATTTTGAATAAATAATGTGATTTAACTAATAATTTGACATAGTATATCAAAATATAAAATTTTAAACTACGATAATATATAATCAAAATGAATTTTTGTTTCTCAAGCAAACATACATGATGGTGAGCATGATTGGATTAGCTCTATCATTTATGATCTGACTTATTTTTTAGTGAGTTAATCTTTAATGTTAATTTTATATATTTTTTAAATAAAACCCATGTACAATGAATTAAAATGTGTATTTACCTTTTTATGGATATGATATTTTCTCTCTACTATTTTACCGTTACCATTATTCAACCAGTTAATAGTTTTTTTTTAAAATTTTCGTTTTGTATTTATTTACTTCTTTTATATTAGTGTTACCCTTTATTTCGTGTTTTTTTTTTTTTGCATCAGTGGTTACCTTTATTGTATTTTTGTGTGTTATTGAGAGTATTAAGATTAAATATCATGACTCAATTTTAAACTATGACTAAAAATGAAATATAAAAAGAAATTGTTCACCAAGTATACAAATCTTATATTATATAATTTTATATAATATAATAAATTACATATTGTTGTAGATTATATTCCAATTTGAGATGTTATTTAAGTAAAATACAAAACATTTGAACCAATCACACATTAACAATCAATTACAAATAACAAATTTGATCAAACAATCAATTGCATAGCATTTTAATTGGCTAAATTGTCAAAAATTTAATTTTAGTTTTTTATTCTGCAATTATAAACTATTATTTATATAGGTATATTAATTGTCATAACATCTTAAAAGTGTACCAATAATTATTTTTATTAACTTTATGAAAAAATTTCAACCATGCATATGAGTATTTTTTTTTTCTTTTTTATTATTATATATTCATCTTTGGTCCGGTGCAACTTGGGGAAGGAAAGGGAGAAAACATTCCACTTCAAACTTTACGTAATAAAAGTGTGGTTAAGATAAGATTGGGAGTGTGCAATGGCAATGACCTAAACTCTAAAAGATAGAACCACCAATGGTGACATGAATGAACATTTATTGATTATACTTTAATTATTAATTCTTGATAAGGGCCACTAATCCATTAATGCCTCCACCAATGCCATTTATGAACTTACAACCAATCTAATCTAACCCCACTACATAATATCAAACTATAATCACCCAAAAATTCTCTTCCAATAAAAACAATGAAAAGGGGAAAAAAAAGAAGGATTTTTTTCTTAATTAAATTTTTTAAGTTTTATTTTCATGAATTTTCATTAGATATATTGCATATTATATATTAAAGTAAACCTTGAAATACGATGATCAACATCACCAAAATTATTTATTTTAGTTTGTAAGTTTTCTCAAAAGCAAAAAAAAAAAAAATATATTTTATTCCAATTTTTTAAGCTTACTAAAAACTTTATCTACACATGGAAAATTAACGTAAAAAGGTCAACAACAGAATTAGAATAAGCGGTCATTGTAAATTCAAGCTTTTAAATTTACAGTACCCGTAATCGCTACCCTCGCTGAAGTGACGGCGGTGAGACTTTGTAGTGGCGCTGTTCTCACTCTTTTTGATGTCTCCGGCAGACTCCGCCGTCGTGGCCCTTTCCCTGTGAGGCGGCGCGGTGTTCTCTGAAATTGATCCGAGGGTGGGTTTCCATTGGGGCTTGCGGCGGAGAGTCCGGGAAGGCGGAGGGACAACGGACTTGGTGGAGGCGGTAGGATCGGCTGCACCGCCGAAGCAAGAAACGAAGAACCACATTAAAGAAAAACAGAGAAAGAAAAAGAAGGTTTTGGTTTGGTTAAGGTAGAAGTGTGGATTAATTAGTATAGAATGGTTGCAGTTTTGGAAATTTAATGTTATGCCAGAAACTGTGTTGGTGTGGTGTATTCTGCTATCACTTTATAAGAGACGCAGCCAAACCAACTCTAAGGTCCTTATCCATTGATGTGTATTCTGGTATCATTTTCTTAATCAAAATTTAATGTTGTTATGCCACAAAACGGATTTCTTTAAATTTAAAATTTTATTTAACAATTAAATTTAAAATATTTAAGTAGTTACGTTTATAATTGAAATGTTGAAGTAATAAGATAGCACCACAAATGAAAGAATAAAAAATATAAAATAAATTAGTTTACTATAATAAAATTTAGATAAATTAGTAATTTCATCAATATGTTTATGTTTTTTATTCATTTTAGTTTTTATGTTTTTTTTAACATTTTTAAAAGACTTAATGTGGTCCTTTTATTTTTCTAACAAGAATTCAATGCGATTATTATTATTATTATTAAATTGATGTTAGGAAAGTATCTTGTTAGCCTTTGAGATTAAAGAAAATTCAATAAATTTCATTAAACATTTAAGATTTTATTTATGTTCTTAAAATTAATCCTAGATATTGCTCTTGACGTAGGCCTCTCCAACCAGTAAACAAAACTAAAACAAATATTATTTTTTAATTGAAATCTTAAATAATTTCAGGAAATCATTGAAGTACAATATGATATTAAGATGTAACTTTAAAGATTAAATTGATCATTTAGTACAAAAACTATTTCAAAAAAAGTTATGAATATGATTTTAAATTGATGTAATTTTAAAGATTAAATTGATCGTTTAGTATAAAAATTATATCAAACAAGTTATGAACATATTTTAGATTCCATTTTAAAAATAAACTACTATTAAAATAAACATATCTTGAATATTATAAGATGATTTAAGGGTTTATTACACTTTTTATAAAATTTTACAAATTTTTATTGTAAGTTTCTAATCCAATTTTTATGAATACTACAATAAAATTAGGTATGATCGACGATCAAGATTCTTAAAAACGTAAAAAATTTATCAATAATTAATTTTTTTCAACGGATTACGGACAAACTCAAATTTGTCGATAGAAATGCAGTTAGTAATATTTAGTGACGAAATTTTATATCTATCAATATTTATCAACAAATTTTTGCGTTAATAAATACAAAAAAATTGTTAGTAAATATAAGAAAATTCGTCAGTATTTACCAACAGAAAAATCTGTTAATAAATATCGCAATCTGATTGATCTTCTTCTCTTTTTTTTTCTATTTTTTTAGTTTTTATCAATGTCCTCCTTTATTTCTAAGACAAAACAAATTCCAAAAACTCAACCTAGATACCCTAATTGCTTTAAAAACCCTAAAATTGGAAAAATCCTCAATCATAACCATCGCACCGTGCCTAAGCAACCACAAAATCATCACAGACCATAAGCCTCATCACCAACCACTACTGTCCACCAACCCTTATGAGCAACCTGCGAATAATGTAGAAACTAAAGCACACACAAATAAAAGTAATCAAACCCTCATATCACAAACCTCTTTTAGTTCGTTCATCACCACACCATTGACGAACCCAACCTACAAACAAAAAAATTAAAAACCAACCCTAAATCACAGAAACCCAAAATCAAACAAACAAAGAATGCAAAACCTTCGGATCGCATCTACATCAATAGCGAGAGGCCATGAACTTCCAACCTCACTAGCGAGAGACATTCTCCTCTTGTCACATGTGGTGCTTCTATGTGCTTGACAAAAGAGATAATGGCGTGCAACACTACTCCAAGTGGTTCTCCTTCATTAAAGAGCCTTGTAACTGCGGTGGTCTGAGTTGAGATGAGAGAAGTCGGAAGATGGGAGCTGCCTCACGCGAGAGAAAAGAAAATAAAGACCTGTGTGAGAAAGAAAGAAATAAATAATATGGCTCGTGGAGAGAGAAAAAGGGATCAGAAAATTTATCGTTCTATTTACCAATGAAGTTATCAATAAATTTTTTCCATAAATAATTACTGACAAATTTACAGAAAAATTTTGTTCATCGATAATTATTGATATATTTACCGATGAATTTATTGATAACAGATTTATTGATAATTTTTTTTAAATATAATACATTCTTTAATAAAATCCATCAATAAAATTTGTTGATAATTTAAATTTATCATTGTTGGTATAATTCTATGGATAATTTTATAAATTTTTACAATGAAATTCTAACTTCTTAACAGTTTTTAACCCACAGTCACGTGTAATTTGATTTTGTAAAATGTATGTTTAATCATTTGTCAATTAAATTGTCATCTTCAACTGGTCTAAATAAATAAATAAACGAGGATTAAAAGTGTAGTTTGTAAAACATTAACTTTAATTGTCTTATCAAGCTCTTACATAAGGTCAGATAAAATATATTAACTGAAAATAAAAAAAATGAATTAATACTAATTAAAAAACTATTATAAATTAAAAATACTCATTTTTCTTATGAAGTAGTTTTCTAAATAATCAACACTGTCGTTCTCACATTAGTTTGGTCTACGTAAGTTTTTTATGGTAAATATTTAATTTAGTCTCTAAAGATTATCTCATTGTCATAATAATATTTGAAATGAAGTAAAATTTTAAAAAATATTTTTTTATAATTTCAGTTATTTTAGTTCAATTTTTTATTTATTTCTGAACATATGTTATTATTATTTAAGTTTCTAGAATAAGAATTAAAATGAAAAAAAAAGATTAATTCAACAACCTAAATTAAACTAAAAAAGAAAACAGATGTATGAATTTTTGTTGGTTTTAAATATTATCATAGCAATAGAATTTCAAGGATTAAAAAACACACACATACATAATATATATATATATATATATATATAATACTTTTTCCTCTGAATCTCGTTTTTTTATTCACGCGGCGCGCCTGCTGCTGCTAGTTTACGTATATATATGTTGATGTTTTCAAACCGTTAGTTTCTTGAATAAATTACATGGTAAATCTTCCAAATTTCACTTAAAGAATGTTTATTTGTATAATTCAATTACCTTTGAACTCGAAAAAGATTGACAATTAGCTAGAACCACTGGTGTTATAGTGAAAGTAATTCCAAAAGAAAGAAAATTCGCCACATTAAAATGGTGATTAATTTCTTGCTAATTTATTTCCAAAAGGCCACTTAATAGACTCTCTTTTCTCTCAGATTCGATTCTGATTATGATATGAGGACTTGATTGCCTAGAGACATGCTACAATAAGTATCACTGAATTGACCTACGAACAAAACCTTTTCCACCACAAATATCGAAGTACACATGTTGCTGCTCTTTGTCATCTAATCAATTTCTATCAAAGGGAAATTTTGTCCGATACAGATGTAAGGTTGAAGGGTGTGAGAAACGAAAACGCATAAAATTGCATGGTTTTGGGAGTGCCTGCACTACAACAAGTTATTGTCTAAAAAATGGTGACAAAGCAGTCGAAATGGAGATATGGAGTGTTTGGTTGTTGTCGTGACATAAATTTTCTGCAATTCCCTCAGCAATGGGGCTTTTCTCTCACACCATTGGTTCATTGCAGAATTCAAATTTGGTGAGGCTCTCTTCTCTTTTATCCATCTGTGCAACACTACTAAATGTTGCCTTCATTACTTGTCACCTTTCTCTTCATTTCCAACTATTCTCTAATCAACAGTCATCGCTGCCACCTTATTCCCATATTTGGAACCTACAACATTTCCTACTGCTATATATATACTTAGTAAGCTTTTACTTTCGAATCTTACCCAACAATTTCTAAGTATTTTTCCCTTCCTTTCCAAATGTTATATTAGTTTTAAAAAATGTAGTTTCGGTTTAACTGGATTTTCAAAGTTCAAAAAACCTTTAATTATTATTATTATTATTATTATTATTATTATTATTATTATATTTCTTATGATATTAGAAAATTTCTTTTAAAAAGTTAATTATATTTATTGATTTTATAAAAACTTTAAACAACATTTTAATTATTAATAGAAATTCTTATGTTGATGTTTGGAATAAACTTTTGCTAATACAATTGTTTAACATGGATATCTTTCTATAATCATGCATTACTCGACACTGTTACATTATTTAGATCGGTCACGGTTGTTGTTAGTGGTTCTAATATTATTAGTGGATATTTTTAGAGAAATTTATTAGGATGAGAATACATAGAAGTAAAAAACTAACGTCACTTTCAATTTAAAATCTAAAATTATGAAACATTGAGTTTATGAATTTTGTTTTTTATATGATGTTTAACTATGTTTCTATAAGATTTAGACTTATTTGAATTATTCTCAACATTTGGTTTAGTAGATGAAAAAAAAAGCATGAGAAGAAAAGGTTTCTAAATATATAGAATATAAAATATTGATTATATATCAATTTTAATTTTTTAAATCTAAATACTAATTAAATATATTTTTATATAAAATATTAAAATGATTGTAGAATTTCTTAAAAACCAATTAAACTAAAAGATATTAAATAAATATTTTTATCCTTCATCTCAATATTTGAATTTAAAATTTTAGATTTTATTTTATTCTTTTGTAATGTTTCATTTTCTCCTTTCCCTTTTTCTCTTGAAATTCTTATCTTTTTCTTTCTTTCTTTTTATGACATCACACATTCATTCAATTTAACATTTTTCTATTGTATTTTTTCTTTTATTAACATGATTTTGTATATTGTGAATTTCATAGCAAAAATATTAATTTTTTATGAATGTTAGAATGTGGTTTTGTATCTACTTTCTATTGATATCAAACTTCTCTAAAAAATATTCACCTTCTTTTTTATTTTGAGATTTCTTTTATATCTTTTTCAACTCCTCAATCATCAAATGAGCTTTAAATTCTTCTATGTTATTTGCATGTTTAATAATACAATATTTGTTTTATAAAAAACACTGTAATTATCTGAAGTTGAACAACACTTAATAAATATTGATTAATTTTAGGAACAAAGACGTAAAAAATTTAATTTGACACCTAAATGCATTTTAATTCTATAAAATTATCATATTTGTTAAGCTAGAAAAGTTCTTATATAAGTCATGTAATTTGTATAACCATTGTTTATAAATTAATTTTTTTGTATTTTGTTGGTTGTAAAACATCATTTTTATTAGAAATAGTGTCTCTTCTTATTTGTCTTCTACATTTAGGCTTAGAGCATACCAGGTTCATCCCTCTTTTGGGTCTACTTTGGCGGTGACGATGTCTGAGTGATCTTCTATCGAGAACTTCATTACCATGTGTAGAATGAGTACGAGAGAGTGTGTATGTAGGGGTGGGCAAACTGTCCTATAGTGTACTGTACTGTAAAAGTTTATAGTTAACTATAAATTAGTCTAGGAAAACTGCACTGAACTAAAAAATAGTTAAGAGAGTAACTGAACTATTTTTTAGTTCACTTATAATGCAGTGCGGTTCAGTTAATTGTTTTTATAGTGCAGTATACAGTTCACGGTCCAGCCAACTCTTTCAACACATCAAGAGTTTCCCTTCCTTTGAAGCTTAGTTCTTTCTACAATACTGAAGCCTGCTCCTCCAGTGTTTCAGCGTTGAGCTCTACTGAGTGTTGTTGCTAACAAAGATGAGGATACGTGAGATACTTAAAAATTTAACTCAACCAAATACTTAAAAAGGAAATTTAACGAAAAACCAGTATTAACAGATAAAGTAAGTATAATGCCAAGGACAAAGCGTAGATAGAAATCCCTTAGTGCTTTCGGTGTTCTCAAATCAAAATTAAAGTTTCAATTTAGTAATTGGCATAACATAGGTTTGGGTTAAAGATCAACACAGTTACTGAAGTATTTAAATTTTTTCCTTAAAACACCAATAGTTTCATTCCAATTTACCAATCAAGAAATCAATACAAAGATGGCATCTTTTATCTTTTTTCCTTAGATTTTAACAATATTATGCATAAATGACTTAAACTACAGTTCATGGGATCCAATCCTCGTACAACACAGATATAAAAACAAGGAAGGAGAGAGGGATTTGAATAAAATTTGTTGTTTGCTTCAAAGGTTTAGAGGGAAGGGAAAATGAGGACCTCAAATACCTCCCCTCCAATTAAGAGTTCACTTATAAAAAAAGATGCTTTTATTTTTTTCCAGTTCCTCTCCTCACTTGAAACTAAACCATTAGTCCAAGGTTCTAAATTGGAACTACAGTCATGGTTTTGTCACAATCCAAGACCATACCGAAAACTAAATAAATAGAACAAATGCGGTCCCATTTATAACTAGAGACCCCAAAAAGCCTTGAAATTGTGGCACAATTGCAGCTACAAATCATTTTTGAAACCTTGAAAGAGTCTGTAGATCTTTTAATCCTTGAACAAGATTTTAAAAAAACAGTCCACAACCACAACTGTAGCTGCAATTTCCTGCAATACCAAGAACTCAACAAAAATAGACTCTGGGGACCACAATTTAGAACCTTAATCTTCAAAGAGTTCCTTAATCTTAACCCACGAGCCAAAGAAAACAAGGAGAAACTGTCGGAACAATCGGTACCGTTATAGAGTCGCGCAGCGGAATAAAATATAGATAGCGGAAAGCGTGTAACGATCACAACACAAGTTAAAATAGTCGGTTTCAAAAATTGATTTTCTTAGCAAACTTTTATCGAACAATTGATGTGCTAAGAGTTTAGGGATCAAAAAAATCAACATAGAATTTTTATCCTGGTTCGAATCAAAAGATTCTACGTCCAGTCGTTAATCACAATAAATAGTGATTAAACTTTTTCACTAAAAATATAGTTGTACAGATTACAAGATAAATGAAATGAGCAAAGAATAGAAAACACATTCCTTCAACAAACGAACCGGAAGAGCTTCCTTCGACGCACGAACCGGAAGCAACAGCTCTGTCAACTTGAAGAGAACTACTCCGACCTTTGACACACAAAGTGCGAGCTTCTCCTATTCACAAGACCAGACAAGAGCACTCTATCACTTTGAGAACTTCCTCAGACAAACTATATTCTCAAAATGGCATAGATCCTTTTCACTCACAGAGAGCTTCCCTTAGGCACAAAGCTCTAATACTCTCAATTGAAAAGTTTTTTCTAAGAGCTGTGAAGACCTCTATTTATAAGCCTAGTTTTGTGCAGGGTCAAAAACTAAAAAGACATCTCCCAATTGCCACTGATAATCGATTATCATAAGTGATAATCGATTATTTGTGTCCGTTATGGGGTTTTCAAAAAAGTGATAATCGATTATCCTGAGCAATAATCGATTATTCCAGAGACTTGGATAGAATTAAATGAAACAATGATAATCGATTATTCTGTGTAATAATCGATTATTTGCGCAAGCAACTCTCTTCTAAACTAGCTCGTGATAATCGATTATTCCTCTTGATAATCGATTATTTGTGCAATGACTCACTAAATACGAAAACTTCTAAGAGTTTTTATATCATTACATTTTATCCTATACATTTGTTTCTACAAAATGCGTTTAACAAAGATGCATTTAGAGTCTTCAATTCTTTAGCTTTTATCATCATCAAAACTTTACAATAGCTTCAAGATACCAATGCTCCTCATTGGTAACAGAAACAACCTAGAATCACAACAAAAAACCAATTTTTCAACAGCAAACATTAAGGAAAAAGCACAAATGGGTCCAGACACTGCAACATATCACAACTTACCACACGAACAACAAAAAAAACAAAAGAACCCCAGTTTCTCCCACTCCACACAAGTAAAACAACAGAGACACCCATCAAAATTCCATCAAAAAAGGTACCACCTTTTCCACTGAAAATGGAGAGGGACATACCAAAACAAAGAAATGGCAGCATTTCAGCTTGTGCAGTGCTATACGTAGCAATGCCACAACTCAATTAGAGAGACAGCGGCAAACCTTTGACTGCAGCGAGCCTTCGACAGCGATGAACCTTCGACGGCGACGAACCTTCGATGATGGTGGTAGAACCGACAGTTCGGCGACGGCAGAATGCGGAAAAGCCTTCGGTGAGTCTTCAACGGCGACGAGCCTTCGACGGTGACGAGACTTCGACGGCGACGAGACTTCGACGGTGACGAGCCTTCAACGGCGGTGAGCCTTCGACGGCGGCGAACCTTCAACAGGGCTAAGAGTTGAGAAAGGATGGAAGAGGCGGAGAGAAAATTGTGATAGAGAATAACCTAAACCACAGTTCACAGTTAACTGTACTATTAAACAGTATAATTGGTTTGGTTTAATCATTCCGAAAGTCCCTATTTTCAGGCAGAATCTCAATTTGGTCATTTTCTTTCTCGACGTCTCAATTGGGTCCTATTTTTGTAAAAATTGCAATAATTTGGCCCTTGTCGTTAAATTGAACCCAACGGTGTTAGTGTCTTGTTGACGTGGCACGCTGGAATGAGTTTTTAATTGACGTGTAGGGGCTACTTTGTCTGACGTGTATATTTATATTTTTTTAAAAACAAACAAATGGAAAGTAGGGTTTTGGTGTTTTTGATGATGGTGCTAAAGACGGGAATGGTAGCCGCGGAGGTGGCGGCTGGGGAGAAACCCACTGACCCCGGCGGTGGTCGTCGACGGAGTCTAGTGGAGGCAGAGCTCTTACCTTTTTCCATGGCAGCTTTAATGGCATCCGAGAGATCTGTTCAACATGTTAATTAGGGATTGGGATTGGGAGAAGTTTGACTTGACATTATGGGGTTCTTGTAGGGTTCGTGCAAGGTTTAATCAATTTCACAAATTGGGGTATGAATTTGGGGATTTAGGTTTCAATTGAAGTTGACGTTGACAGAGAGCATGTAGTTGTCGTCTTCGTCGGAGTTGTGGGAAGAGTGGAGGCCCCTTCGAACCTCGCCTCCAACCTCGCCTCCAACCTCGCCCCTGTTAGCTCCCTCGAAAACACCGCCGGCAAACCAACCATTGACAGAAAAGCTCGGAACTTCGGGTGCTCCAAACTAGCGAAAGACACGGAACCACAGGACTCGTATACCCAATCGCCCAAAAACTCAATCGCGCTATCGATTTGGGCCTTACTCAAAGCGGGCCCAGGAGATGTTTTGGGACTCTTCAGCTTCTTCACGCTATCCTCCAACATGGCCAAAGCCCCCAAATCCTCTTTCCCACCCGACAGCACCAAATGTGGCTGCTGCGGAACCAAAGCCGACCCGAACCGCGATGGTGCGTGGTAGAGGGAACCCGAACCGGAACCCGAAGCAGAAGGCGAAGTCGTTGTTCGCTTGCGATGGTTGTGCTGAGCCGAAAAGGGAGAAGCTGAAGAGGGCGAAGAAGAAGGAACGACAATGGGGGAGACAGAAGAGATGGGTTTGGCGGCGGAGTTGAAATTGGGACACGTGTCGCGCTTGAGGTGTTCGGAGGCGGTGCTGAAGGGTTGGAGGCGGAGAAAACAGCGTCGCAGAGGGTGCAACAGAGTTTCACTACTTTGGGGAGTCCCGTTTCAGTGTTGTGAGCCAATAAGGGTTCCAGGTGTGTCAAGTACCATGCGCCTTTACCTTTTATCGCTTTGTTTCGAACCATCAGAAGCCCCTCGTAGCGCTTTTGCGCCGTCTTCGTCAGAGAGCATGCAGTTGACGTTGACGACCCCTCCGCTTGGTCCAACCTCCTCCCCCTCCTCTTCCAGTGGGTCACTTCGCCCGAGCCTAGGCTCCAGGAAGTCTCCCTCCTGATATTCGCCCAATTAGCGCACTACATCGGTCAAACCATACTTCCTCAATTGTCCACTCTTCACTCTGTCCTTTAACTTTTCTCCTAATTTTACAAAGTTTTTAATTTTAAAACTATCTTAATACACATCATTTATCCACGTCAAGCAAAAAAAGCAGTACAAATCAGTACACCGTGCCACGTTTATCAGATATTGACGCCGTTAGGCTCAATTTAACGACAAGGGCCGAATTGTTGTAATTTTCACAAAAATGGGACCCAATTGAGACGCCGAGAAAGAAAAGGACCAAATTGAGATTCTGTCCGAAAATAGGGACCTCCGGAATGATTAAACCAATTGGTTTTTAGTAAAAATAAATTAAGTTTTTTAAGTACAAAACAACAATATAGATAAACTATAGTTTAGAGTTTTTAAGTGACTTATGCTCAATCCTATGTGTATGTCCTATGAAATACCATGTGTATTTATAAGGTTTCTAGGCCCAATAACTTACTATTAATATCAAAAAATATCAAATAATATAATAAATATAATGGTTTATCGTATATACTATAATTAGCAAAATGACAATGATAATGTGACATATTACCTATTATACCATATATTTTGTAAATATATGATATTAGGGGATATCATGGCGTAATCAAACTACCAAATTTGGTCACATATGTTGTTAATATATGAATATTTGTACCAATAAATATATCTCAGAATATCTTTCATCCACTTTAGGAATAAAGTTGAATGAGTCTTGTTAGGCCCATCACTTAGCATATTTGTTAAGTTAGGTATGTCCAATTCCTATTCTCTTAACATAATTATAGTTCTATAAATCTCTTATTTTTAGCAATCGTAATATTTAATTGCCTAATTAAATGAAGCATAATATTTTATTTATCTTAATAGTCTCACTCAAGTTGGTGCATGGATATCACATATTCCCAACTTGAATAAAAACTCATTAAATACTCTGCTTACCACTCTTTTAGTAAGGACATCAGCTAATTGCAATTCAGACCTTACAATGGAAAGGAAATTATTCTAATTTCAAATTTCTCTTTAATGAAATGTCTATCAATCTCAATCCGTTTTGTTCTATAATGTTGGACAAGATAATATGCAATTGCTATTGTTGATGTATTGTCACAATACTAAGTCATAGGTTGCTTTGGTTTAAAACCCAAATTTAATAAAACCTTTTGTACCAACAAAAGTTTACATCCCAAGTGTCATGCCTCTAAACTTTACTTCAGAGCACTTGATCATGCTACTACCAAATTATTTTTACTCCTCCAAATTACAAGTGCCTCAAATGTTTTCTGTCTTTGATCTTATTTTGTGCATTTAATACTGGATGTACTTATTGTTGCCAAGTCGTTCCATGGTGAGTGTGTCGTTCATATAAGTCACAACGGAAACTATAGAGATAGGTTTTTTTAATTTATTTTTATGTTAGAAGCCATCATAATTTACTAAAAAAACCATGAATCTATATATACACAAAAAATTTCTTTAATTTCTATATTTCTATTCTCTTAACATAATTACAGCAATATAAATATATGATTTCTAGCTATCATAATAGTTAACTATCTAATTAAATCAAATAGATTATTTGATTTATATTAATAGCTACAAATTGATGTCGTAATGCTTATACTATATACAATTCAATGTTATGACACAATACCTTTATAATGCTTGATGTTCACACTTGCTATAAAATGTGGCATTTACCTTCTGGACTTATATAGTATAGCATGATGCTTTCACTAAGCATAACTCAATATTATTGTTGAATATTTTTATTACAGTGAAACATGATTCTTACACTCGGTAAAATATAATTTTCCTTTTAAATTTATATGCTACGATGTGATGTTTACAATAATCTTTAATGAAGTTCAATGCTTATACTTTTTCTATTTTTACAAATTGGTTTGTCAATAAAGAACTTTTCATGAGGTTGAACTAGAAACATCTAAAACATCACTACAAGAAAACTCAATTTTTCATTGATAAATACCCATAAATAAGGTTTGTATATGAATTTATTGTACCCACTTATATTTTCGTATGTAATATTATTGACACACAAGAAAGAGAATGTCCAAGAGAAGTGTTAACAATTAACTATCACCTACGGATTGAGGATGGTGGAAAAATAAAAAGCATAGGTAATATTAATTAATCTATGGGTAAAATTAAAATAATTAAAAAAGCATTACATGATCCAAATCCCAACCCCAGTTTTTTGTTCCCAAATTTTTAACACATTCGTTCGCAAAATTCTCAACTCTTCCCACTCTCGTGAAAGCTATCTTGCATTCCCAAATGCAAAAGCCTCAATGAAAGCTAACATTAGTGGCTTTTAGATTTCACGAGTTTTTTTCATTTACCACTTTCATATAACTTAAACAAATATAATTTGAAATACAAAGTATAATTCTTTACAAGAGAATATAAAATCTAAATTCCTTTTTTTGAGATAAACTTGTAAGAGAGAAAAATTTACAAATATAAATCACTTTTAATCTAACACTTTAGGCCTTTATCAGATAGTCTAAAACTTTAGTCTAAAAGAAATATTCATTCTAGAAGTTTCTAGTATGTTCTAGAACATGATAATTAAATTCCATTAACTAACTATAGCTAATTTGGAAGTTAAATTTATTTGGGTATTTTTGACAAAAACTAGTTGATAAGCTAACAAAGTAACTGATAAACTATGATATGCCAGTTGGTAGCTTATAAGTTAGTTTTTAGTTCATACATAAGTTTCATTATATAAATAAACTTTATGCTTTTTACTCAAAAAAAGAATATTATTCAATTATAATTTTAGATTTTTTAAATAATTAAACTTTTTCGTACTTCTATTTTCAAAAGTTGTATAGAATTTTTTTCTTTATTTGGACATGTAATTTAGTTTTTCTTTATTTTTAATTTTTTTTTATTTCTCAATTTAAACTAGTGATACATTAAATTTATGTTTACAATTTTCATATAGTATGATGTGATGAAACATTAATTACTTCAATGATAATGTAAATTTCCTTTTTATTTGAGCTACATAAAAATTTGAAAAGAATCCAACAAATAAAAAAAGTGTAATAATATTAATAATATATGTACAAAATAAAAATAAATAACTATAGGTAAAAGGAATATAAATAATAAAAAGTATAATAAAATATACAAGAATAAAAAGGAATTAAATAAGTTAAAAGTTTAGAAACTTCTATATTAACTTAATGTGTTAGTGAAAAAGTCCGATACTCTATCATTTTTATTAGGTGTTAAAAATAATTAAGTATGAAAGTATGGTTGTGTTTTTATATGAAAGATTATTGGGTATCCAAGTGTCAGTCCAAGTTCCATATTGGATGGAAATAAGAAAGTAGAGTAGTATATAAAGATGAAAGATCTATTAACCTTTTGCCTTAAGGTTTTGGGTAAAGAGTGATGTCGATACCTTATATAATTGGCTCGGATGTTATTGGTGTTTGTGTAACCCACAGGAAACCTCCTCCTCGATAGTCCCAACAAAGATAATAGTTTATGTCAACATATTCTAAAAGATACAAGTTTTCGTTTAAGAAATTATATAATATTTATTTTATGTTTGACTTAACATAACACAAAATAGAAATTTTCAGAGGATAAATCCTTCGAAATAAGTTAACCTCATATCATATGAAAGCACATAAAGCTTACTTTATATTGTAAAGAAGTTTACCACTTTCTTATAACAAAAGAGATTTGTTAGAAAAGGGACAAATCACTTAGATTTATTGAATAAAGAGAAAAGGTATTTTTTTTCTTCACCAAATTCTTGAACTAAACATTGTGGGAGAATTGCCCACTTCATACAACATTACCGTTTAAGACAAATCAAGAAAAAATGCACATTGTAAAAAAAAAGATAAGTACATCAATTCAATGAAGAAAGAACATTTATTATTGCATGGAGTGCATATGCATCCATCAATACCAAACTCTTCAAACAAAAATTCAAAATTTGCTAAAGTTGTTCAATGGCGATCAATGATTTCACAACACCTACTTTCTTCAAAGTCTATAAAACTATTCAGTAAAAGAAAAACGTTAGAGACCATGTTATAGTGTCAAAATGTTGCTAAAATTCATGAGCTTCAAAAAAGAACATTGTTTGTGTTCAATTAAAAAGCTAGAGGAGAATATCAATTTTACATACATCAACAAATGATCAACCTCGCTAGTGAGCTAAAGTGTGATATATGTTCACCAATTATACCAATTATATATCAAAGAATACTTTATTATTAGTCAATAGTAGCTTATGTTCAAAGAGTAAATACTTAAACTAGAAGTGGCTAGTGAAGTAATATAAGTTAGGTGGAAATGACTTATAAAAAGAATACTTAAACAAGGTCAATTAAGAGTATTTGCAAACCAAAAAAATATTTAGTTTAAACCATAAGTGACTTGTGAAAGAATACTTGGTTGAATTAGAAGTGACTTGTGAAATAATATACTTGATTGAGCTATAAGTGACTTGTTTAATAGAGTAGTCAAGTGGTGCAGCAAGAGTACCTATGATCTCAAGCAATACTCAAAGGGTTAGTCAGAAGTATCCACTGAGTCCAAAAAATACTCACATTATACTTTATAACATTACTTTATTTAATAGAACTCAATCAATTGATTGACAACTAGATGTATTATTTGTGGTTAGATGAACCAATATAAAAATATGTGTATTCTAAATAACACACAATTAAAACAAATAACACACAATAAGAAGAAGAGTTTTCTAAATAACACACAATTAAAACAAATTTTAAACAAGAAAGTCATTTAAGTATTGACAAGTTTCATATGATACATTTCATTAAATGCACCTATTATCAACTAATTACTTAATACAAAAAATTATCTTCCAATTTTCTTTATGAGTGTCGTATATGGTCATCCGGTTAACCTAGGATTGAACGGTAGACACAGTTTGAAACATCAAGACGACTATTCAAGAGATCAAACGATTGTGTCATACAAACTAAACGATTACCCTTAAACATCGATTATGCTTGATGGAGATTAATTTACGGCAAAACATGATTATATCAATTAGGCCCTTTTTAATCCAAAACTCATCCCAAAATCTATAAATACAAGTTTGAGGTAAAGAGGTAAGTGATTCTATTCATTAGACATTAACTACTCAACTAATCGAATATTTACTAACTTTAGCATCAAATTACTTTATGCAAGTAACCTCTCAATTTGACTGAACAATTTAAAAAACTAACACAAACAAAAAAAACGAGCTTTAGGACACACGGAACTTAGAGAACATGTAACTTCCTCATAACCAAAATGAGATATTTTGAAAAAAAATTGTAAAAAACAATTGAAAACACAATTTAACATATTCCCTCTTCGTGTCATCCATGACCATTAAAAGATTAAGCAAAAAGTTAGTCAAATAAACTTGTAACTAACCTAATATCTAATTTAATGTATTTATTCTTATAAATTAAAAATAATAATAAATAACATAAAATACCTAAATCATAAACACGTGGCGGATTTAAACAATTCAATATTTTCCGAAGATATCACTAAATTCCACTGAAAAAAACAGTTATAGAGATCCACGATAATGGTGGAGAAACCAAACGAAATAGCATACATTAATATCTTATAAATAACTTTCAAGAATAATAGAGTTGTGAAAATTCCCAGCCATCATAATCATATAGTAAATTAGAGCTCAACAAAGTGTGTTTTAACTCATTTTTGCTTACAACTTAAAGCAAGTTTCAACATACATAAAAGTTCCTTCACAATGATGTATCGATGAAGTTTGCTTTTGCATTTCCTCTCCAATCAATAACCAGCAATTAAGAACCCAAACTTATTCTGAAGGTGAATTGACACGCTGCAATCATTTCAACTACGGTAAACTTTACATTGCGGAGAATATTTAGCAAATTGACAAGAGAATACACTGAATAAGAATAAGGTAAGTCTTCAACTTTTTCATCAAAACTTCTCTCTACTTCAAAACCATCTGTTACACCACAGATTTCTTTAATTAACATCCATCAAAATTAGAAAGAGAGTTTTGCAATGGCTGAAACAAAATCAAGAAAACAGACCCCTTTACCTGTCTGCTGTGCATGGAAGAAATCTTGTAGTTTAGGATTTTGCACCATCGCATTCCATACATTTGGGTCACAGGCAATAGAAGCCACAACATTCTGCTCATTCAGGTATTAACTCAGTGCACCCTAGATTAATAAACTTGTTTATATTATGTTAATTTATAGAATATATTTTTATTGTAACTCAACTTGAAAAACTGTTGGATGGCCAGTTTTATTTTGGATTTCATCAAAGAAGCTTAGAGATTAATAAAGACTCTTCAAACTATGCAGTATTAAAGCACTACCTGAGCTTCTGAACTTTCACTAAACAATTGAAAAGCCTGAAAAACACTATCTTTGTTCTTCAAACCAGAATGAGAAGGTGACAGAACAGATATTTGATTAGGAAGAGCAAAGCCTTGGTATTCGGTGGAGTTTGAAGATAGGTATTTCCTGAAATATGATCACATTCATATGATGTTTGCAGAGAAAAAAGGTCCATAGAAATCAGTACACGATAATGCATAACACAACACAAGATATCTGTTAGAACACAAAAGCTACTTATTTGTTTCTTGATAGGAGTTTAATAATATCAATAATTAAATAACCAATAAAAGAATAATAGATTTATTATAGCATGGAATGCAACTCAAAGGAAATGAACAATGAGATAGAGAGAGTGTGTATACTTATGTAGAGCATGTTTTAGTTCAGTTGTGGCTTCATCAAAACAAGGAACACTGCCTGACACCACCCTCGCCGTACTGTCTTCACCGCAGTCTGCCGGTGACACTTCAGAAGCACTCTGAACAGATGACTGGACAGGCGGCACGACGCTTCTGATCCCGGTGGCAGTGAACTTGGCCACCGCACTCTTCACTCCACCACCCATTAATGAGAGCGTGAAGAAAGTGAAGAGAAAAGGGTAGTTTGGGTATTTAAAATTCAAATGGGTAGCACAAAGTTTCTTGTGCAATGGTGGTACCTCTTAAGATTGTGAAATTTCACATGTATCTTCCCTTTTTGTCTTAAAAGGGTTGTACAAATGTATAATTGATTGAATTTAACGTCTATTATACTCAATCAAATATTATTTTAAGTTTGAAAACTTATGTTTTTCGGTACTGATAAAATCAAAGCAAAACAGAACAACCAAAACAAAAAAATTGGCAGAATCTCCCTAGAAACTATTCATTACTATCTTTAGAAGTACTTTTAGTTTCCATTTCAATACGAAAACTGATAATTTTATTTTAACTTTCATTTTTAGGCGGTCAAGTCAATTATGAGTAATTTAATTATTTAAAAAATATTTTAAGTAATGTTAATAATTCTAATTTATAAGTTTTATTAATAATGTTTTAGAAGTAATGGCGGTAGCATATCATAGGAGAGGATCTTTATTACATATATCATTAAAAAGGATTTACAGAAAATATGATAATAACGCATTTTATTTTCATGTAAAATATGTATTGAAAGGAAACTCGATTGAAAAACAAGGAGAGCACAACATTATATAATTTACAAGGTATAATAATAATTCAATTTTTTTGAAAAAATTATTATACATAATATTCATAACTATAAGAAAATTTATCATTTATCAATAATTTATTTTATTTTTCATTATCTATTTTGTTATTTTATTTGTATCAGATCAGATACATTATAGTATTTCAAATATTTTACTACTGTTGGATTCAAGTAGCAAATGTGAAGCAACATAATCTAAAATGTCTGAATTAACTTTCAATAAAAGAATTATAATTATATTAATATAATTAATACAAAAAAAATCAATAAAAGAAATAAATTTTCTTGAAATGTGATATTTCACAGGAGGGCATATATATATATATATATATATATAATATTCTTTTAGGGAAATGGAGATGGAGTTCATAAAAAATGCAAACTATTATTCTCGACCTTTTCAAATAGATATAGATAATATATAACATAAGTATTTTTAACATATAGTATCAAATAATAAATTATATTTAATGTCACTTCATAATTTAAATTCAAGAAAATAGTTCTTCAAAAAATATGAAAGGATTTGAAGACCTGAGGTAATTTGAAGCCTAACATGACCATGTACACGGAGAACCAGAGGAAATATAAGCAGTTCCAAGTCTGTATTGTCAAGATACACGATTAAAACCACTTTTCCTTTCCATGAATACTTCGATGAGAAGTCAATAAATTAACTGAAATATTTTTTTGCCAGATTGTCAATGTTAACAAAATCTAAGAAACGAAGCAATAGATGTGCGCAAACTCTAATTAAGAATGCAATTGAAGACCAAAAAAGGGCAATACTTTTAATGAAAAAAGTGAGCTATTTGAAAATGGCTAGGCACGGAGAGTTGGAGGAGGCCGGTGAAAAAAGTAAAACAGGAATGAGCCTTGAAGGTGATCAACTGCTTTAAAAGTTGATGAATATATAAAATGGACCATGCTTCCAGTAAACATTTGAGGGATACAAGGTTTCAGAGTTAAGTTCCAAAACAGCAAAAAATAATAATACTACAAATCCTAAACCAGGAGACTCTACAGTTGTGAACACTCGTGACCATGGTAGCTCAGCACTATATTCTCAGGGTATACAGCAAAAACATTTTTTTAAGATGAGTCGGATTACCAACTCAGTCATCAAACTTTATTTTCTTTGGAGCAGGCTGGATGTTACCCATCTGCATGAGCAATTATATATGTAAAATGAGAGCAAATCTCAAGATGCACAAAATTCTATATTTGTGAAAACAAACGAACAACCACAGAATGATAAAAGCAAAAGTCTCACGATCTCAGGGCATTCGAAATCAATGCCAGCAGCCTCTATCCTTTTCCGTCGTTTTTGGTCATGTTTTAGAATCCTCTCCACCAATTTTTTGTGCTCTTCTAAGGTTCTTTCCTGGAATGACAGCATCAAGAAACAGAACTTAATACTCAGAATCAGATGAGAAATATCAACCAGGTATACTTCATTATCCAATGAACTAGATACCTTGTCATGACGCTTCCGTTCAATTTGGACATAATCCAATGGCTTGTGACGATAACTGAATCCTCTCCATCTATGATGAAAAATGCCACACATTCATTTGTTACCTTTGGTCATATTCAACAGAATAAACTTAATTTCTAACCTTAAATCAAGGCACATAATACGCCATTTTACAGGATTGCAATTCCTTCAGCCATGTGGAGTTATTTGGCTGAAAGGCAGTTCTAGGCATTATAACCAACTAAACATGCACATTTTGGGATATGATAATTTTCCAGACTACTAGTTGGCTTTCTGTTCAGAGAAGCTTCCAAGGTCCGAGGGATTTGTTTGGGGGTGTCGAAACAATTTTGCCTATGAACAAAATGTGACCAAGCTAATGAGCATGTAAAGCAAGAACTAGACAAAAGTTTCCCATGTATGGAACAAAAATGGTTATAAAATAATTTGAGTCCTCTCACTCACCGATACTTCAATGTATCACCAATACTAAGTATTGAAGTATCCAATCAATGAAACACTAATACTTTTATGATGACAACAATTTATTTTATTTTGACAATGTCTAAGGAATCTGATTTTAGTTTGGATCCACACAATAACAATTATATATTTATTATATTTTTAAGAACTTTTATACATTCTTAACTATGTATCGGTCACGTACCACATCCTCTTATTTTCAAAATAAACATACTGCCGTATCAGATATGAATCATATCCATGCATCATAGTCTGAGTCTAACCAACCGTGCACACCCAAAATGGTTGAGGAAATTCCTAATTCTGTATTAGTCATTTTTTTCAATACTCTAAATAGATATCTTTCTTTATCACACATGCAAAGAAAGGAGTGAAAAGAAAATTGATGGTTAGACACTAAGGTCTACAATTAAGAAAAACATACAATGGCATCCTTAGAAGGAAATAGATCCGGAAAAATATTAATTAATAACTTACAATCTTGAATGAACATGCTCTGGAGGTACAACATGAACTTGGAGAAGGTGCTCAAAAAGGAGATAATTGTGCATAGTATCAGCTACAATTTTCGCTACCTACAAATCAAGGCACTATTAAAACATGGAAACTGAATTCTATTACAAACACAATAGCACCAAAATTTGTCATGTCATAACACAATCAATTAATCTGCAGAAACAACAAATACCTCAGGAGATTCAAATTCTATGTACCCAAAATGTCTTGATTTTCCTGTCTGTAAAAGAACAAGAAACATATATTGTCAGTATCAATCAACTAAAACCAATATCCATCATCCCTAAAACGGTAACAACAAAAAAATATTGCAGCCCCAAAGTATTTAATGAAACAAATATATTGATGGTTGAAAACCCGTAGCTTTTTTCAAAATGTAAGGACCAAACAAAAGCAGAATTACTACAATATTGATTGATTACAGAGGCTTCAACTTCTATGAGAAACTCATAACTATTAACGACACAATTGATATTCTGCATTGGAACATTATCTTAAATTAAGACCACTCATGAACAAATAGAGCATGAGACAAGAAAAGTAAATTTTCGCCATACAACCATACATTGCATTATGTCAAAATTGACAACTCTTTGGGGTGCATTATCTATCCTGATGATAATCAATAATGTGCGCAAGCACCATAGTGCACGCCACACACCCATCCACCAGAATAAAAGATTATACAAAAATAATCACTGAATCCACAGGTCAAATTAACTACATTAGTAAATAAACCAGAATAAACAAAGTATGCCTCAATTATCAAGTTGATACACAATCACACAATATGCAAATAATAAAAAGCACGGACATTAAAGGAGACAAGTTAACATGCAAGCCCAACCTTTTTATTTCTCGCGACTCTCAACCTCTTGATGGTTCCAAATTGCCCAAAATAACCTACAAAATGCAACTGTAAACACACTCCACAAAATCAATAAAAAACCAGAAAGAAAATCTATGAGCACCTTCCATCTCTTTCTCATAGAATCCATGCGGAATCCTGGACACGTGCAATACCGTGGAAGTATTCTCCAGCGGCTTCTGTTCGGCGATCTGGCGAGCAGGACCACCTTCCAAGGGCTTTACCGATTCAGAAACAAAATTAAGCACCACATTGACACAATAAATTGAGAAATAAAAGGAAAAGTAAACTGAAAACAGAGAGCGCTCAGAATCGGTATTATCGACATACCAAAAAATCAGCACCCTGGGATGGCTGTTTAGAGGAAGCCATTTTCATGTTCTTCTTCATAGCTTTCTTTGCCTTTGTTCCCATTTCGCTGTCTGTTATGCTAAACCACTCTGCAAAGAATCGCCTTCGTGAGATGTCGTAAATAAGGGTGGTGAGGAATTGTGTCAAAACCCTAACCCCTTTGATTGCATTTTGGATTATATATTCTGAAATACAATATTTTAAATTGTGCATTCCAAAATGTAAAATAAAAAATACATTCTGAATTACATAATTCAAAGTACAAATTTTGTATTTCTGAAGGTATATTCCAAAGTATAAATTATAGAAAGTTTAGGGGAAGGATGAAAGAGATTAGAGAAAGGCAATTAAAAAGTTAGAAAAATAATACAAACAAAGAAAAAACAAAGAAAAAAAGAAAGAAATGAGAAGTTGAAAATGATATTTTTTATATGCCTCCAACTTTATTGTGCAATTCTTTTAATAATAGAACACAAAATAAAGTTTATTTAGCTATTCAATTTTTGCATTAGATGGAATTGGTTATGAAACTTATTATTAGTCCCTTAATGTTAATATTGTTTAATGTTTTTTATAGATTGTTATTTGATTTCAGAGAAAGATATAAAAGCATATGAATAATAAGATATTTGATTTTCATAAGATTTCGATTTCAATAAAGATAGTTTTTCTTCATCTTTTTATTACTTTGAGTTTATATAATACTTTTATTTATCATGAACAAATTCTCTCCAACCTAAGAGAATGATGAGTGCATGAAGGGATTCACAATATATTTAATCTTCTTAGAATTTAATTTCTTTTCTTTATATTCTTTTATTTAAGATTTTGTAATTCTAGTATAAGAAGGATTCAGGAGATTTCTTTCTATTGGAAGAGTGAGTTACATTTTCTTAAATCTTATCGTATGATTCTTCATCAGTTGAAATTCTTCCAAGTGGTATGACATCTTTCAAGATTTTATTTTGTCCCATCTTTTGTTTTCTATTTTCATCATTTTGTTTGGTGGAAATATTCTAGAATCATCCTATATTATATTAAATCCGAGGTTAGGTTCTCATAAGATTTTAACTAAAAGGCTATCAACTTGCTAATCACAAATAAAATGTATTTTATTGAGAATTAACTAACAATTCTACATGAAATATTGCAGGTCTTACTTTCCTGTTTTCAAAGTACTAGATCATAGAATATTTCACAAAGGATTTAGAATAACATAAAACAAGAAATGTATGACAAAAGGAAGAACTTCAATCAAACTATAAATGATATAAAATGATATCTCAAGCTAGTTAAATTAATCACAGTTATATATATCTATACACACCCACATACGTTTTTCCTTGTGTAATGAATGTTATCTAGTATCTACAGAGTGTTTTTACATATTGTACAACACAGCAGTACAGTAAACGCCTTTTATAACTATTAAAAAAAGGCTGCTTGTTTTTATCCATCATATATACAGCCAACATAGAGAGTTTCCACTTTATATGCCGAGTATGGACCGGTCAAGAAAGATCAATTTTCTATGTGAGGAGCAAGGGACCCAGTATATAAAATATGTCATGCCTGTCATTGGAGGTGTCAATTTCTATGACTGGTTCATGTCCAACCAGCATGAAAAGTGGACCTTTTACGATAAGTGTAAACCTAACCGGCATAGAAGGTGACACTTTCTTTGACTGCTATAATGCAAATAACTGCCATAGAAAGAAATTGGTGTTTTTTCTTTTGTTTTCAGGATTATTCGTTTCCCTACTCACATAACATACAAAACCTGCATAATGAAAATTCCCAAACACAAATTTATATATGAACCCATTTATTAACAATGAATAGCAACCAATATTCCATAGATTAATCATGTTTTAATAAATTAACAAAAATATTAATATTTTAAAATGGGAAATAAATCCTTACTAAAACTTTCATTTTTCGTATAATATATATTATGCATTCTTAATATTAAAACAAATTTTAACTAACAAACTTGACAACTTATATTGATTATGTAAGCAACAATTGAAAATTCATCTACTTAAAATTGAACTTTATCCCTTTTTACTAAATTTTGTGGCTTAGTGATGGCATGCAATGATTGAAAGACTTTTAAACTATGAAGGTTTTCAATTCATATTATGCTATTATCTTGTTTTATAATGTGCATATCTAAGCGGCAGTGCCATTGAACTGGCTGTGGAATTTGCAGGTATGATTTGCTATCTAGAAACTTTATCTAAAAGATCGACGTCTGTGCATTTTATGCAGGGATTGCAATGCATTTGAAGGGGACTCCTCGTTTTATCTCAATTCCGTTTTTCAAATGTTAGTTTAGCTACGACTAGCAGCCACCCAAATAAATATGTTGATATGATTATCAAACTCTTGCCTTTTTTCTTTTTGCATTGGACCTTAAAGATCACTACTAAGGATATCTTGAAGCTTGTATGCTTTGCCTTTTTAGATTGACTAGGATCTGAATAAAAATCAGACTGCTTGTTTTGGATATATTTTAACTTAATACAGAATTGGAGGAAGCCAAAATTTATTCCATTGTTACAAGTGTGATAAGTAATTTTTTTAATTCTTTTTCCTAAATGCATCTTTATATGCGTTTTAAATAAGTAGAGTAGCGATTCATTTATTTTACAATATACTACATATTGATCATTACATTTGAAATTATCTGTACAGGTTGTTGCTACTGAACTCAGCTTCTCAACTTCTTATTTTCCTTCTTTTTCTAAAAATCCATCTTGTTGTTACTTAAATTTGATTTTATGGATCATGTATGTCTGCCCTCTTATTATAACTATTTAATAGAGTTAGGGTTTGTTGTAAGTCTTTTTTTTTAGTTGTTGAGCCTGTGGGTTAAACAGAGCTCGTTGTAAGAAAGAGTTATAAACATAACCCCTTTATTCTTCTGCACAATAATAAGATTTTTTTCATTCAAATCATAAACTCGTTACATCCAAATCATTAACTCTTGAGAGAGAGGACAAACCTGAGTTCTGGGGTGGTTACCACCGTGACGTGAAGGTGAAGAGCGGCGTGAGTGATGGTGGTGCGATTGGAGAGGGGTGAGTCCGGCGCGAAGAAGAAAGGAGGGAAAAGGGCGAGTAAAGGGAGAAGGAAGAAAAACCCTAACACTTTACTCTCTGATATGTCAAAAGTTTGGGAACGAAATTATTTCATCGTCAAAAGAAGAGGGGAAACGTAATAGTGGTATTTCTCAAGATTTACACAGTACTTTCTTAAGACTTAGCCCATTAGTATAAGAGGGTTACTCCCGCAACCATGCCACTTTGCTATCTGTACCACCGTATTTTTTTTAAATTCTAAAACTATTATTTATATTTTAAAATATCTTATATTCCATCTTTGTTTTTTAACGAATGTTAACATTAGTTGAACAAAAAATTCTTCAACAGTGTTATATCGTTGAGTTTTTTTTTTTTTTTTAATTTTTTAATTTATTATATTTTAAATTAATATATAAATATTATTTAATTTTTTAAAAATTATTACTTAATTATTTATAAATTAATTTTATTTTATTTAATAAAATAATTATTTATAAATTAATTTTATTTTATTTAATAAAATAATTATTAATTTAATTTATATATTATTATTTAAATAATAATTAAAAAATTTGTTATAAATATATTAAAACAGATTTACTACCTGGGCCACGTCCGTTGAATTAGTTTTGTTTTTTCTTAGGTTTTAGTTTTTTAATTTTTTATATTTTAAATTAATATATAAATATTATTTAATTTTTTTAAAATTATTATTTAATTATTTATAAATTAATTTTATTTTATTTAATAAAATAATTATTATTAATTTTAATTTATGTATTATTATTTAAATAATAATTAAAAAATTTGTTAAAAATCTATTAAACGAATGTGGCACATCTGTTAACGGATGTGGTCACATCCGTTGAAATTTTTTTTTTTTAAATAAAAATAATAAACTAAAATATAAAATATGTAAACGGATGTCAACATCCGTTCACGAATGTCAACATCCGTTGAAGGTAAAATGGATGTTGACATCCATTTTATTGAAGGGCAAATTAAGTATGAGAAGGTGCAAAGAGCGGTTGGTGGTAGTGAGGGAGCAACTCTCTAGTATAAGTGCATGACTGAATTGGCCCAACAACTCCCGGTATTGGGTCTTTCTTCCTGCACCCATACAATGGTTATTCTCAAACTATACTCTTTTTAAATTATAGGTTTTAGTATAGATTCGGTCTCATATTTCTTTAATTGGTTCTTTTTTTTCCCTTTTTATTTATTTTTTTAGTTTAGCCTTTTTATTTATTAAAAAAATTCAATTTTGTCAATTTTGTTAAACATTAATGTCGTACTAATACATGTTGTGCCAATAGTAAAATTTTCAATTTTTTTTAATTTAAAAAAAACAAAAAATTGTTATATTAGGCCATAATCATGTCACATGTATATGTTAGGTATGTGTCACTATTACTATAACGTGGTATTTTTTATTTTCAATTTCTCAAATTTATAATTTTAATTCAATTTAGTTTTTTTTTAAATGGAGCAATTTAGTTTTTTTATATGATTACAATTTATATATACATGTTAAAATATATTTTTAATATTTTTGTAATTTTATAAAAATATTAAAAATATAAATGTAAAATGACACTTATAATTTTTAAATGTTTAATGTGACAATTATTTTAACGTGATAAGTGTGATCTCACATTTACATTTTTAATATTTTAAAAGAATTATAAGTTTAAATAAGGATTTTTTTTAGGTAAAAATATAAAAAAATAAACATTTAAATGGAATGATCTTATGTATAAATTATAAAAAAATATATTTTAACATATATAAGTTGTAATTAAAATCAATTATTAATTTGGTCTCAAATTATAAAAGAGGACGAATTACTTCATTTAAAAAAAATTAAATAAATTATAAATATGGACTAAAGTGAAAATAAGCACGTGGCAATAACACGACATATTATCATTGTTATGTGGTACGGCCATGATTTAATACATGACAACTTTTGTTTTAAAGAAAATAGAAAAAAGTCAAAAATAAAAATTAATGTTAATCTAACCGAAAGATCAAATTAAATTGTTTTAAAAATAGAATGACTAAATTGAACCCAAAATAAATAACGGAACAAAACTAAATCAACCAAACAAATGCGAGGACTAAAAAATTATAATAAAAATTCTTACACTTTCTTATTTCTTATAATTTCCGGATTGAGTGTTTCTAAAGGTATTTCTGAATATGATAGATATCTTTTTAAATACTCAGTATAAAAAATATATTCCAGATTAAGTATTCTGAAAGATATTTTCAAATCTGAAAATATATTTTGGAACAGCCAATTCATAATTAAAAACTATTTTCTTGAAAATCATTTTCATTTCGAGAAATACATTCCAAAATACTTATTTATGAAATTATTTTGTATTTTGGATTGAATGTTCTGAAGAATATTTCTAAATCCGGAAATACATTCTCCAACCGTGATTCCAAAGTAAAAAAAAGGTATAGATGTTCTGAAAAATATTTTCAAATCCTAAAATAACTTCCAAAACAACTATTTTGAAATTTGGTTTTGCATTTCGAAGTTTGAAATGTATTTCTGAATCCAAAAATGACTTTTGGAACGGTCATTCAGAAATAAAAAAACAATAAACTGTAATGAAAGTTATAAAAGTCATCTGAATCTGGAAATACCTTTCGTATTAGGTGTTCAAGAAGGTATTTCTCACCAATTTTTTTTTTATAAATACATGACTTTGGGCTTTCTCCTTCTTATTCCTGTTTTGTTCTTCTATAGCCTTTTTTTCTAAAATTAAAAGTGTAAGTTATAAATTCAGTAAATAGAAGGATTGTTTATATTTGTTCTGAATAATAAATCTGTAAAAAGTAAAAGAATACGAAAGGTGCATGGATGCATGTTCGGCGATAGAACAAAGAGAAAGAGAATAGTAATATAAAAAGGAAAATGATAATTGTTAGATATAATGTTGAAGGAGAGCTTCTTGAATGGTGAGGAGCTGATGGGGTGTATAGGGTTTAGGATTTGGAAGAAAAACAAAGAGGTGTAGGAAGAAACATCCATAGAACTTTGTCTGAAAACAAAATAGGGAAAGCCCATTACAAAGAAAAATGCATCAACTAATCTATTTCCCAAAACCATCAAATAACAGTATGCAGAAAGTATTTATTATCAACTTGTTTTCTCTAATGCGAGAAAAAGATGGCAAGATATATGATGAGTGGAAGGATGGAAGAAAGAAGAACAGAGAAATATGTTTGAACAATTTCTCATCTACTCTACTGATTTTACTTTTTTCCTGGATAAAATAATTACGTAAATTTGAACAATTTAAGAAGATATTTTTATTTTTTTTATTTAGTATTAAAGAAAATTAAAATCATTAAATTGTATATTTACTTTAAAAAGAAAATTACTTAAATTTTAAAAAATCTTTAAAATATTATAATTTTTAGATCTAGTCTAAAAATAGTGAGACTCAATTATTTTAATATTAAATAATTTTATTATAAATAGTTTTGTTGTAAACGAGTTTCATTATTTTAAAACCTATTATATCTCTAGAAACCATTTCTATAGAGTTTTTTACCTTCTCTCTAAGTGTTCTGACTCCTGAATCATGTCTTTGATGATCAGGAGGTGCTTAATCAACCACGACGGTGAGGTCTACATTCCTATCCGATCAGTTTCAAGAATAGAGCAAACACTAATAAAAAATATATTTTTTATATCGATTTTTTATACCTATTAAAATCCACCAGGCATAGAACGTGATATGGTGGCAATTTTGTAAATATGATAAACTTTTTTAAACCGGTTATATTAAAAATAGGTATAAATATAGTGAGATTATAAAATACAAATATTTTACTCTCGTTGCCATCCGAACAGGTGTAAAATCGGTATAAATATATAAATTAGTGTTTATTTCATTTTCAATTTTCTTGTGTTCTTGGTTATTACTGTTGTGCCCCTTATTCTTCTAGTGGTAGCCAGTTACAGGAGCTTTTCTCGTGAGAGGTAAAATCATTAGTGATGGCAATGCCTCTTTTAGATTTCATGATTTTCATGATAATAACAATATGCTAAAGTTTATTATCTTTCACAGTTCTTGGATGCTAAACTTGTTAGATGAATGAACAGTTTAACTTGTGAATGTGCATCTCCTGCTGCTTTCATAACATGCAATCAATCTTCCATTTTGTTTTTCTCAGTTAAGTCCTTGACTAGGGAGAAGAGGGACATCGATCAGATGCTGAAATAGCTTCTTTGAGAGCGGCGTTTACTCAGGAAGTTGTTGTTTGGCACAAGCTTGACCATCCTAATGTAACCAAGGTAATATTTTCTCCTTCATTTTCACTTTGCCTTAATCATGTTTGTCCTTTATCTTGTGCCGGGGGACGGTTAACTTCTTTTAACAGGTGGTTTAAGTTTTGTTACTTGCTACTGAGTCAAATCATGATGAACAAAATGAAAGAGGGAAGATAAATGATGATCAAGATCTTGAGATTTAATGTGTTACTTGAGGCTAATTAATATTGGACTATGTTAAATCTGGAATGTGGGAAAAATTCTAGGAATCTCAAATAAATTCTCTTAAGATTTATTTTCTGTTTTGTGTCTAATATGTTGGGGCATGAGAAAAGGATTAAGTGGTAGTTGGGTGGGTCCATTAATTAGTAAAAAATACATCGGAGTCGTTTTTTCGAGAATATATAAATAAAGTGATTTTAATAATATATAAAAATGAATTGTATTTTATTTAAGAAGTAGCTATGATTTAGATTTTGGCGAGAAGCTACTTAAGAAAGGTTATTTCCGAATCAAACAAATTTCAAAGGTTATTTCCCAAAAAAAAATGTAAAAAAAAGGTTATTTCATATGTAAACTTTGCTTACTTATGATGTAACGGTAATTATTTGATTTGATGGGTTGCATTAGAATAAGTTTATGAAAATAATGTGACATATATAATTGAATGGTTGACAGTATTAAGAAATTCGTTTTCCACTTTATAAAAGTACATGATGCAGTGTTTGTCACTGAAAGACTTACTTATCACTTTTAGTTCAAATAAGCTTAATCCTGAGCTAAAGTCCAGCAGAATAAAATGTTGAACAGAAGAACATGACCATGAATTCTAATACATAAATGAATTCCAAAGTGTTGAATACGCTGTTGTTTTGGAACATGTTATACCCATAAGGTATTAAATTTGATAGATGCCAGAATTTTTTATTACGTGTGAGCATTTAATAACTTAGCTTCAAAAGTCAAAAGTCAAAGATATTTATCGTTGCTGATAATAATCAGAAGTGCAAGATAAATACATTATGATTCTTTTTTAAATTTGTTAGTGAGACAGAAAATGTATTGTTAGTGAGATTATGATTACTATGTGGCATAACTCTTCCCAGTCAAAAACTCTCATTCCTCTTGGTCTTTACCCTTTTTGTTTGAAAAAAATAAAAAGAAAAAATTGCATTTATACTTTTGAATGTTGTAGAGGTGTTGCATTTCTAAGATATTTATTATAAGCCATTAATATTATAACTTTAATCAAATTATTTATTGTGTAGATATTTAATGACACGTCTCCAATAGAGCAGCATGTCATAAAGGATGTTCAGGAGTAGTGGATTGCATTTCTTTTAACCATTTGTAAATGATTAGATGTTTCAATATTACATTTTGAGTTTAGGAACTATTTTATGCGTAACTAGTTAGGTAAATATATTTAGGATTTTGTTAGATAAATATTACATTTTGATGTGTTAATAGAAACAATATTGATTATTTTACTCGTTATTGATTATTTTACTCGTTATTGATTATTTAAACTGTATTTTGGGATTGAATTTTATGCAGATTTAGATATGGATATTAACACATGCAAATCAAATAATTTTAAAAAAATATCACTTTTTACATCGGTTAAAGCCACATTAGGTATAAGAAGTCTTATTTTTCACACCGGTATAACACTAGTAGGTATAAAAGTGAAACTCTTTTATACCTGTTCCAAGCACTGGGTGTAAATATCATACTTTTATACCTGGTACAAATAGATCAGGTGCAAAAAGTAAAAGCTTTCTACACCGGTTCTAGAGGAGGTATAAAATTGAAATTTTTTTATACCCTCTGCTTCTATATCTGCTCGAAGAGGTATAAAAAGTTTTTTTTAACAGATATAAAAAACCATTTTTGAGTTAGTGAAATAAGTTTCCACTCATTTTCCTCTTCCGTTCCTAATCTGTTTTTAGAATAATCTTGTATTGTAGCATGTATGATCATGCTTCTCCTAGTCATTCTTGGTTCATCTAGAGTTTTAAGGACTCTTTCCGTTTTCAATTTGGTGATTCGTAGGTTCGTATAGATATTTCTTGCATTTCAAATAATCAACAAAAGATTCTTTATGTTGGGATTGTTTCTTTTGAGGTAAGGGAAGTTAAAACTTGTTTAGATTATGTTTGTTGTGCTAAATTAATATTCATGAGAATAGTATGATGTATTTAATGGGTTTGTGATGTTGATATTTGATGGTATGATGTGTGTAACATTGGAATGATGTGAAATTGATGTTCTATGTTATCATGATTGTGTATGATAATGTTGTTTTGTTGTTTGAAAACTGAATTCAAGTGGTTGGAGTGAGGGTTGGTTAAATTATTGAGTTTTAAGCCTAAAAGGGGGGGAGGGGGGTTTGAAGGCGTGAAATTGAGAATTTGGGGTTGATGTGAGGAAATTGTTATTGAGGTGCTATCATGAGGTAAATTAAGACTTACTAGAGGTATAATGGGATTAAAATTTGATATGTCATAAAGAGGTAGTGCAAGTTGAAGTTTAAAGTGTTTTTAAAGTGAAAATGAGGTTTTTGAGTGGTGATATTTTGAAGTAAGGGGTTTAAACTGTTTTGGAGAGTTTGGAATAGGTCATGGGACCAATTAGAACTTGTATAGATGTTCAAACTAGTAAAATTCTATCATGAAGGTGATAATTGTTTCATAGGTTGGTTTTTAGTTCATTTTGGGGGTTTTGGCAGTTGGAAATTTAAAGTAGAGTGATTGTGAACAATCTGAGGTTTTGGAGTGTACTACCAAGTGTATTTGGACCTGGTTATATAGTTAGGAAACTCATATGAGGTTAGAAAGTGTAGATTTGAGTTTGGGTAGCCTATAAGAGTGAATTTGGATTTTCATAGGTCAATTTGGGTTTGGAGTGGTCAATTCATGTTAGATGTTTGTTTTTAGATGTTTCTCAACGCCTAAGACTGTTTAGGAATCATTTAAACTTGTGTAAAGGGTCACCAAATTCAAAATAGGTGAATTTTAGAACCTGGTGCAACGTCGGGCACCCTCTAGGAGCCCTTGGGCGTCATTTTTGCAAGAAGAACTCGCTTGAGTGCCCCTGTTTCAGGGATCTGGCGCCCGGGTGCCCCTTTTGGAGTGTTGAGTGCCACTCAGCAGCTTTTGATTTTTTAGTTTTTGATATCTTAAATTTGGGGTTTCAGTTATCCGTTTTGGAAGTTCTTTAGGTCGTTTTGAGGGTTTTGCACCCTTTCGAAACTGTTGGTAAGGGTATCAAAGTTGATTTCCTTACCTAAGTATGAGTTAAAGGGGTTTTGTGTTGTTTAGTGGTTCTTCTTGGACTATTCTTGTGTATTAATGTATATGGAATTGTTTCATGTGATTTTTGATGACTTGTTGGGTTTTTTATGGTCCTTTGAAGTATAATCAGTGTTATATATGTTTGTATGTAATGTAAAAGTGAAAGGTTATAAGTATATGGTTTCATATGGATTCAAATGGTTTCACGGTTAGTAAAATGGGTTCCACGGAGGGACTCCTTCGGTGTGGTTTCAAGTATCTTCAGAATAAATGCAAGCAACTCAGTATTGAGGGTTATCCTAACACTCTAATGATCTTTTATTCTTAAGTAGAGAAGATTGACTCATGTGGTGAGAGTAGTAGAAGGTCTTAGTCTAGGTGCTTCTTGAAGGTCTATGATGTAGTAATAGACTAACCTTATGTGGGTGGTAGGTTGAAATTCATTGGCAATGACTTTGCAAAACAGTAAATGCTACCACAAGTGCACAACCCGCCATAGCTCGACATTCATTCTAAGTCCAAACAGTTAGTTTAGGTCTTTGCATATTAAGAAGTTTAGATTGATGTATGTTACATATATGGTTTAAGTATGCTATGTTATGAATGATGTATGACTTATTTTTGTAATCTAACTTACCCTTGCTTTTGTCTGTGTATGTTTCTCTTTTGCAATAATCACCTTAAATGGTATGAGCTTAGGAAAGAGTTTTCTCTGATTGTCTCAGCGTGAAGAGTTGGGTGCAACAACAACATAGATAGAATTTATTCTCCAAGTATAGGATATCCTTTCTCAATATTTTTGAAAAGTTTCTGGTAAGTTATGATTTATGTAATGTTTTATTTTGATAGTTTTATTCTACTAAAATGGAATGCTAAACTAGATAGATTGAATTTATTTTTGAAATTAAATATCTTAAAAAAAATTATAGGATTGAAAAATGATAAATCAATTTATATTCTTAATTATATATATAAAATATTATTTTTCATATAGCTTATAGAATAATATGACCACTAACAGTATAAATTGTTTCAATCAAAATAAAATTTTCAAAATTAAAAATAATAAAAACTTATTTTAAAAACGTCTCAAAAAATTAAACGAATCAACATTATTATCTATTAAAAATAAGGTGTAAAAGATATTAATTATGATAATTTAATAAATAATTTTATATCACAAAAAACTAAAAAGCTAAATTTTAAATAAAATTATAACACATCTTAACAAAATTTGATTTATTAATAAAAAGAAATTTAATTGTTTTGAACATATTTGTTTTAGATCTAGCATTTGATGGGTTCTTAAATATATGTTTGTTAATATTAGTTTTGAACAGTAGAAGGATGGTGGGAGGCCGGCTGATGTTTTCCAGTACAACATCCCTTTTGCCTTGAATAATGAAAAGATGAAAGAGAAAGAAGAAAGGGTTAGAAATGGGCCCGACAAAAGAAGAAGGAAAAAATGGTGAGGAAGAGTGGGTAGGGTTCAAGAAGAGATTCAATGGTCAAGGAAAATGAAAATACCTCATGCGCTAACACATCAATGACCTCTCACCCCTCAATATCAGGCCAATGCTGCCTCCCAATATCTATCTTTTAATTTTTTTTTTCTCCATACGATGCTACCCAATCAATTTTACCAAAATAAATTTTCAATCATTCTAACATTATCTTTAAAAAAAAAATACTGAAATGTGAGGCACCAAAAATGATGTCTGATCTGTGAGAAGTAGCATTCATTGCATGCAGTGAATAATACAGAAGAGCCCTTTTAAATTTAATCTCCAACCCATGCACATATATAGCTAGACAAGGGTTACCATCAAGTTTTCAATTCCATCTTCTGAGTTTCGTTTCGTGTCCCATTACCCATTCTTTACTTCACATCATACTTTGCTTATTTCTCATTATTATTGCTGCCCATCTTTCTCATTCTTCCCTATAATTTCACCACACTCTTTATAGATATATGTATAGCACCAATTATTAATATTAGTTTCTTTATATCGTTATTATTTCATGGATTTTGCAATTATTATCTTCACATGAGATGTCAAAACCAAACTCACATACTTTTATTCAACATTTTTTTATTGCTGTGTACCAAAATTAAAATAAAAAAGTAGCAGTAGAAGTATAACTAAAATGGATCTTGCAGAGTAAATAAAAAATATAATTGATAACATAATTAAATATAATTGTTTTAAATATGGAGAGGGAATTCACCACTCATAAATCTCACTATTAAATTCGAACAAAATGATCTATTATTGAAGATATTTCATTCCAGAAAAAAAAACAAAAAAATATGAATTTATTTATGGCAGAGATAAATGGGCTGATTTTTAAATTATGCATAAATTGACTTTTAATAGATATCTTAAAGAACAAATGAAGAATATAGACATCAAATATTATAATTAATGAGCCTGATTAGGTTATTATCTGATACAATTAATTAAGTTGTATGTTTAGAGCAAAGAGGGTGTATGTTTGGCCTGAAGGGGTTAATCTGATTATCTGTAATATCCAATCATACTGTTGTATTCCTCTTTTTTCTTTGCTTATATATCTATATATATGATGCAGCTGTGAAGTATCGTTATCGTACACATAACTATCCTTTATGAATATGGTTGAATTTGGTTTCAGATTAGCATGGATTTGACCAGCAGACCATGAAGCTTTTGAAATGTGCATGCATGTTTTTTGGACGATATAAAGGCAAAGCATTACTATCTGTCACTCTTGCTGGCTTATTTATGTCTCCTTATCAACACATGCATTGTCCTCCTCTATTTCTTTCTTAATTACATGAATATATATTTCATCATCAACAACAAGGTTTTATAAGATATATTATCATTCCATTGCATTATATAGCTGTCAGAAACAACGTATTTTGTTATTTCTGTTCTTAATCCCACTAATTATCAAAACCTAATTATAATAAACCCATTGTAAGGAGAGAACAAAAATCAAAACCTAAAATGCAATGCAAACCATCTTTACAAACTCCATTCCAAATGTATTTGTCTAAAGAAACTGTAGACTCTCTGTTCATGTTAGATTTTAGCTGAAAATCAATTAACATTAGTAAAGTTATCAGACAAAAATACGAACTGCAAACCAAGTAAGTCTTCTGCATTGGATTAGAGTAGTGATAATAATTCTTGTGAGTTAGATTCATGTTTCATTAGAATGGTATTTCCATTAAAAAATCCATTAAAGCAGATGATGATGTCGGAATTCCTAACCTGTTATATAATTTGTTAGTTATGAATATGTGGTTAATGATAGTTAAGAAAATAAAAAATCTATATATACACATAAAAACATATTTTTTTAAAGCTAATTAAATTAAAGTATATATATTGAACATAATCGAGATAAGTTCAAGTTGTTATCAGAAGAGTCTAGCTATATCATTCCTAGTTTTGGTGCAGTCACTGGTACAAAATGTGCCTTTAAACTCGCACAATAGACATCTGTCTACACCAAACCGGTGTCTATCCAAACGCGGTGGCAGATCCGCAATTATGAAGACCTTATAGGCCTTGGTTCATACAGAACTGGTGCATAACGGTGATACAACTTCAGTTGCACAGGGAACCGGTGCCTAAACATCACCTAACTTGCCACCTTTTCGTCTAAAACAGTCTGAAAATTGTATGAAAAGGTCATATTGCCTCAATTTCTTGTAGAACCGAAGCAGAAAGGCCTGACTCACCTGCAAAACGCCTGCAACACGTCAAGTCAGTCAAGTCAGCAACTCATTTTGAGTGTTCTGGCCAAGAGAAACGACCTCGGGTAGCACTGCAACTGAGGTCAAAAGGCTTTTAGGCCTCGGTTATGAGAAGAACCGAGGCATATAAGCTTGAATTTTTACTGTTTTTTGTGTTTCTGCTTCCACTATAAGCTTCGGGTCTTTCAATAAACGAGGTCGTAGTGTGATATTGCTTCGGTTATTCTTAAAAACCGAGGTAGTATAGCTTAATAAGTTCAATTTTTCAGCAATTTGCATTCGCGCTGCTTCCTCTTCTTTTCTTCTTCGCGCTGCTTCCTTTTGTTTTCTTCTTTGCTGCCTTTCCCCTGCACCATTTCTTCGCTGCGTTGCCTATGCATCATTTCTCTTCATACATTCTCCTTACGCCTTTGTCTTCCAGGGCTGCCACCACCGCCGTTATTCTCTTCAAGGCTTGCCGCCACCGCAGCTATTCTCTCCAAGGGCTGCTGCCACCGCCGTTATTCTCTCCAAGGCTTGCCGCCACCGCAACTGTTCTCTCCAAGGGCCGCCTCCACCGTCGTCGCCGCTCCGCCGTGAGTCCTTTGTTTTGTTTGTGCCAACGTCGTCGTTCTGACCTTTGTTCTCGCCCCCATTATCGTTGGTGCTGCCCATCACGGTAAGTTGTTCAAACCTTATTTATCCTTGTCTTTGATAAATGAGTTGATATATTGGTTGAATGAAAATGGTTTATACATCATGTTGACGTCCTGTTGAATGAAAATGATTGATATATTGACTCAATGAAAATGGTTCATATCAATAGAAAGTGCATGAACGTGGAGTGCAAGAATGAATGTGAGAAGAGAAATTAATAAATATATAATAAAAAGATTATGAATAGGTGTACAGTAAAGTATTTGGGTTTGATATACACTAAAGTATTTGGGTTTGAGTTGTTTGTCTTAACTTGGTTGATAATTTAAATTGGTTTATATTTTTTAATTAAAGATATGCAATTTAGAAAATAATATTTTGAATTGTTTGTAACATTGGTTGATTTTTGAAGATATGCAAATTAAATATATATTGTTGTTGACAATTAGCCTTAGTTTCCCGTTTGAGATTCAATACAAAAATTAATTACTATCTCCAGAGATTTTTGAAGAAATGTACCTTTTAAAAATGAATAGAGAGGAGATGGTAATAATAATTTAGAAGTATTGAATCTTGAATTGTCCGGTTGGACAGTTTAAGAAGAGTAATAACTTTTTCATAGTTTATTAATACATATCAATTTTAATACACATGTCTTAAATTTCATGAAATTTTACAGTTGTGCTTTGTATTGATCTTCGGGTGCATATTTGATTGTGATTTATAATCACTTTCATTTCGTGTAACCTGAAGACCAATGCGAAATGCTGGCAAATTTTCGTGAAATTTAAGATATATTGTTTAAAATTGATATGTTTAATAAACTAAAAAAAGTGAATCTTCTTGAATGGGATAGGGTCACACCTTGAATACAAACACTATCAAAGTGATCATTCAAGATTATTGAAATTGTGTAAACAATTTCAGTAAACATGTGTACGGATCGATGGTGGATTAATTTACCACGCATCAGCACTGAGTACGAGAGAGGGGTAGAAGAATTTATAGAGTTTGCGCAACGTAATGTGAGTACAAGTGGTGATGATGAAGTCAAGTTTAGATGTCCCTGTGTGAACTGTTTGAATGGGAGGAAGTTGAACGCAACCGATATTAGGGAACATCTTATGTGATGGTTTCATACGAAGTTATACAACATGGATATGGCACGGCGAGGCAACAGACTTTCCAACTGTCTGTCCAACTGAAAATGTATATGATTCCACCATGGATATGGAAGATCGACCGGAAGAAGACAACTTAGAGGACATGATCCGCGATGTTGGCGTAGAAGCTTTTGCTCAATCACATGTGTATGAAACGATGTCCATTGATGCAGAGACTCATTTGTATGTCGGTTCAACTAATTTCACACGGTTGTTAGCGGTGTTAAGGCTCGTGAATTTAAAGGCGACCAACGGATGGACTGATAAGAGTTTTACAGAATTGTTGTCGTTGTTGAATGAAATGTTGCCAGACACAAATACGTTACCCACTCGTAATTATGATGCAAAAAAAACTCTTTGTCTGATGGGTATGGAGTATAAACGGATACATGCATGTCCGAATGATTGCATATTATATAGGAATGAGAATGAAGTTTTGATAAAGTGTCCAAAATGTGGGTTATCACGATACAAGTCCAAAAACAACGGTGAAGATAGTGGTCACACACAAAAGAATGGTTCTGCTTTGAAAGTAGTTTGGTACCTTCCACTGGTGGCCAGACTTAAGCGTTTGTTCGCGAATCCAAAAGACGCTAAAAACCTAAGATGGCATGCAGATGAGAGAACAACTGATGGGTTGCTTCGTCATCCAGCTGATTCAAAGTAATGGAAAAATATTGATAAAGAATTCCCCCAATTTGGTGAAGAATGTAGAAATCTTAGGTTTGGATTAGGTACTGATGGAATGAACCCATTTGGTAATTTAAGTACCAATCACAGTTGTTGGCCCGTTATACTGATAATTTACAACTTATCTACTGGATTGTGCATGAAAAGAAAGTACATGATGTTCTCAATGTTGATATCTGGTCCAAAGCAGCCTGGAAATGACATCGATGTTTATCTTAGGCCACTAGTTGAAGACTTGAAGTTGTTATGGGTCGATGGGGTTGAAATATTTGATATCTTTCCTTCAGAAACTTTCATGATGCATGCCATGTTATTTTGCACCATTAATGACTTCCCAGCTTACGGTAATTTGTCGGAGTACAGTGTGAACGGTCATAAAGCATGTCCTATATGTGAAGAAAACACTGCAGCTCATCAATTAAAACACGGAAGGAAGACAGTGTATATGTGTCATCGACAATTTTAACAATCTAATCATCCATATCGAAAGTTAAAGAAAGCATTCAATGGAGAACAAGAGAAAGACAATGCACCCATTCCACTTACTGGACTTGAAGTTCTTGAAAAAGTTAATAGAGTACATAATGTATTTGGGAAAATGTCGAAGAAGTCTTCTATAACGACCCCTTGGAAGAAGAAATCAATATTCTTTTATCTTCCATATTGGTCAAAGTTAGATGTTAGACATTGCATAGATGTCATGCATGTAGAGAAAAATGTTTGTGATAGCTTGATTGGTACACTACTAAACATCCAGGGAAAAACAAAAGATGGAGTGAATGCACGTTTGGATTTGGTTGACATGAAGATCCGAGAAGAGTTGGCACCAAGAGAGATTGGTAAACATACTTATTTGCCCCCTGCATGTTACACAATGTCCAGACAAGAGAAGATAAGTTTTTGTCTTTGTTTAAAGAGTATCAAGGTACCACAAGGATACTCTTCAAATATCAAGAGCTTAGTGTCAATGCATGACTTAAAGCTTGTTGGACTGAAGTCTCACGATTGCCACGTCTTAATCAACAGTTGTTACCGGTGGCAATTCGTGGAATTTTGCCCAAAAAAGTTAGGCAGACCATAACTCGATTGTGCTCATTTTTCTCGTCAATTTGTAGTAAAGTCATCGATCCTACAAAGTTAGATGAACTTCAAAGCGAAATTATCATCATCTTGTGTCAGCTAGAAATGTTTTTCCCTCCATCCTTTTTTGACATCATGGTGCATTTACTTGTTCATTTGGTCAGAGAAATAAAGTTGTGTGCACCAGTATACTTAAGATGGATGTACCCTATTGAGCGTTATATGAAGATTTTGAAAGGGTACGTCAAAAATCAATATCGTCCAAAAGGTTCAATGATTGAAAGATATATTGCTGAAGAAAGTATTGAGTTTTTCTCTGATTATATGACTAAAGAAAATCCGATAGGAGTCCCTCGGACATCATGGTTGAATAGATATTTTACAAGTAAAAGCATCCGAGGTGTGAATGTGATGACGAAAAGTCGTGAAGAATTGATGCAGGCACATCTGTACATATTAAACAACACAGATGAAGTGATCCCATTTTCGGAAGCACACAAAGTCGTTGTAAAGGACAACTATCCACGACAATCAGAGAAATGGCAGTTGATGGAGCATAACAGAACATTCTTGTCCTGGTTCAAATCTGAAGTTTCGAAAGAATCACAGTCCTCTGACACTTTGTTTTGGCTAGCAAATGGTTTGAAGTTTGATATTGTATGTTGTACAGGCTACGAAATTAATAATTGCACATTCTATACAAAGACTTTGGATGATAAAAGCACACTACAAAATAGTGGCGTCAGTCTAGAAGCTGAGTCGCTACAATTTTCCACATCCAAAGATCAAAATCCTATAATTGGATCCATGAGATATTATGGTAGAATGGAAGAGATATGAGAGGTTGATTACACTAAGTTTTCCGTTGCACTCTTCAAATGTAAGTGGGTCGACAATAAGAGTGGTGTCAAAATGGATGAATCTGGTATGACACTTGTTGATTTTCGAAAGGTTGGTTATATGAGACGAACCGTTCATCATGGCATATCAACCAAGTCAGGTTTTTTATGTCAATGATCCTGCGTCTGACCATTGGTATGTTGCTCTCCAAGGAAAAAGACAAATTGAAGATAAAGAAGAGAATCTAAGTAATTTTCATATTGCTGACAACCATCCATTTAAAACAAAAATAAATTTGGATGACGGCCCTCTAATTGATGATATACAAGCAATACGAGAATATCACAATGAGAGAATATATATATGACCAATCCATATGATTATGTATGAATTTCATGTTTGTGTAAATATTTATGGCTTTTGTTAAATAATATATGTTAATTTATAAGTGTTTTTATTAATCTTTCATCTTATTTATTGTGACAGATATATGGATGAGTTACCTCATTCGTCGGGCGATGAAGTCCCCACCACTTTTAGACGGACGAGAGGAGCGACGAGGTTACAACAGCTTATACTTAGAAGAAATGCAGGTGAGAGGACACTTGTCATTATTGACGTGGTCACTCGAGTTGCATCTGGCCCAAATGCAGATGTATTTAGGTCTTACCTTGGAGTACTAGCACGTGATCGTATCTCTATACTTACTCCATCCTTTGATTATGTATCTGAGGCTGATCGGAATCTCATCTGGCAAGATCTATTGGTAAGTTAAGCAATATTGCTCCAAATTCTATATTCATTATATTGATAAATTTGTATTGATATAAGGTTATTACTTTCTTTGTTGCATATGACATTTGATATGCCAAATGTCGAGAGCTTAAGGAATAGGTGTTTATCTGTAATTGCAGAAAGATTTCGAGGGTTTAAGACAAAATTGACGTCCAAATATATATTTGGACCAAAAAGTAATGAAACTCCATGTTCCAAATATTCAGCAATTGACGAAGAAACATGGCGTCAGTTTGTAGAGCTTCGTTCATCCGAGGCATGACAGGTAAGTGTAGTAAAATTATTCAATTCATCATTCATAATTCTTTTTTATGACAATTGTTTCATTTTGTCACAGGAAAAAAGGTCAAAAGCACAGGGAATAAGTGCTCAGAATAAAAATCCACACCTATTGTCTCGTGGTGGATATAGGAAGCTTGAGGAAAAAATAATGAAGCAGAAGTCAGATAGTAGACTTCCACTTTCTGAGGGTGGTGACCCTCCTCCTCGTCCTTCACCACCATCTCGGCACGAGAAGTGGAAGTTAGCCCGTATAAGACCATCGGGCTCCTACACTTCTGACTCTACGAGAGAGATATCTAAAAGAATTGTAAGATGTCATTTCTCATATTTTTACATTATTTTTGTTATATATATTACATAGATCTTTCAAATGATTTTGAAGTTTTGTTATGTGACAGGACTCCTTGGTTGAGCAGAGCTCCCAAGGTCAATTCATACAAGAAGGTCGTCAGTATATTCTTGCCACAGCTATTGGACGACCTGAGCACCTAGGACGGGTGCGTGCTGGTGGAACTGGCATAGGCATACGACAGTTCTTTGGGTTTTCCTTGCGTCCATATTCATACGAAAAGATGAAGGAGGACATAAGAAAAGAGATGAGGCAGGAGATCACAAAGATGGTTTGGGCAGAGTTGTATGATGAAGTTGCTGAAATGGTTGCGCGCCAGTTCCAACAGCGTTATGAGGATTATGGCAATCGTCCTCCGCCATCTCCTGTAGTGGAACATGTTGTGCCCCCTACAGGTACTCTTAATGATTTTTGTTTATTAATTTACTTTTTGTATAACCTAACATTTAATTTGACAGGTAGAAGCATTAAAGGAAGTTGCTCAGCTGTCAGTGCCCTAGGGGACGACATAGATGACACTCGTCCATGTTAGTTATATATTCTCTCTGATACTGGGACCATGCTAGTGGCTCGTGGTACAGTTTATGAGACAGTCACTGTAGTGCATGGTGTACAACTTGTAGAAGATGAGGTCAAGGTCACGGTGGATGAAGTTGTCATACCAGATGTCGTTCTTCCTGTGCCTATAGATGAGTTCTTCACTGTGGAAGAGGCATTTAAGTCCTTTGTCGCCTGGCCTAGACATTTGGTTGGTGATGTATCTGATCCCCCGGTAAACACTCGTACTATATATTTCTCAATTTTAATATTTACTTCTAATTGACGTTATAACATAATCATTTTTGCATGTAACAGCAGATAGGTCAAGAGGGAAGTCCTAGACCGAAGAAGACTCATTTATTTGAGGACGACCCTCTTGGTGCGTTAGACGAGCTTGTTAAAATCATTTCAAATGCGCTGATGAATGTACACTGGGATTCTACTACATTTGGAAGAGAAGCTCAGATCCCATTGTACTTGCATCATCAGATCCCATTGTACTTAACATTTTATAATTATGATGATATATTGTAGTGTAATAGACAAATGGGGTCATACGAATGTGGTTACTACATCATGTATTGGATGATGACCATTATTCGTGCACATTACACCAGTGGATGGGAAACGGTAATATTTAGGTTTGAATTTTATTTTCTCTATAGTTTAGATTTCATATACATTAATTCAAATCATTGTGTTTTATGCAGAGATTTAATAGGACTGCTCCAATTCTAGAGAAGTCAGTTCAACTTGTGAGAAAAACACTGGCTAAATATGTAATTCCTTTATATAATAATATGTAGTAGATATTAGGATATAGTAAGTTCTAAGTTTATGTTTCTAAGTTGTTTTATGCTTTTCTACATTATTATTAGTTTAACTTTGTACATTGCATTGATTTATGCTTCAAACTTGATTTATGATTACATTGGATTGATTTAAGCTTCTAAGAAGTTGATTTATGATTCCATTGAATATATTTATGTTTTAATATAATTTTCATTCAAAATATACGTTTCTGGATTAATCTGGACTGTTCTGGCTATAAAAATATATGCAAGTCTGTTTCTGTAGTTGAGAATGTTGCAGAAACATACCTCATTTAAAAAAAACAGGGGTATATGCCTCGGTTGAGGTCATAACTGAGGTAGAAAGGCCCGTTATGGCCTCGGTTATAGTCACACCCGAAGCAGAAAGGCTTGCGGATGAGGAAAAAAAGGACTCTACTACCTCGATTCAAGCTACAACCGAGGCAGTAGAGTGGGACAGATTACCTCGGTTCACGGGGAACCGAGGCATAAAGTCCTACAAAAAAAATTAAAAAAAATCAAAAAATCTACTTCTTCGGTTATGGCTGAACCGAGGCCAAATCCTCTCCTTTTATGCCTCGGTTCGCACTAACTTTTTGCCTTGCCTGGATATGCCTCGGTTCGAGAACCGCTGCCTATAGGCAAAAATAACCGCGGTCGTTTCCCCTTACTGTACTAGTGAGTTGTTCTTTTCTAGTTTCCACTTCATTTTGGAAAATAGGTTCTCCACACGACAACTTCTGTTCACCAACGAACAAGAACAAAGTGACCACAAGAAGTTTTAGGTTATTTAGTATTTTAGATAGTTTTAGGAGACATGTAATTTTTTTAAGATAAAGCAATTCAAGATGCTATATGTAATTATAAGAAATTCATACTTGTTGGACATATGACAAATAAGGAAGTTTTCATTGTTAGCTCGAGACCAATCGTTAATATGAAAAGACTCTTGTTTGGAAACGAAATTATTAAAAATCTAATGTAAGTATAAGTTTTAAATTGAATGAAAATGAAAAAATTGAGCACCACATAAAAATGAAATTCATCAATTTATTTTTTTAAAATTTTAGATAAGGAGTAATGTTATTTCTTTATAATTGTGAATTAAACTAATGTGAACTCACATTACAAAGAAAATTGTTAAAAACTGATTAAGTATTTTTTATTATTAAAATTCATCATTATTTAAGAATTTTTTTTATAGAGTCACATCTAATTAGTATTATCTTTTTCTTTTAATAATTTTTTAATAAAGATTTTCTTGTTATCTCACGTCTAGTTAGTATTATCTTTTTCTATTAATCATTTTTCAAAAAATTAATCAGTCATTTCCATTATTAAACCTTAATACTTACCCTTATGTATGGAGAAACACTAAAAAGAGCAACTCAAAAATATGTAACAATTGATAAGCTTTTAATTCTTACGCTTTAATTAAATTTAAAAGAAAATATAGGATAAGGAAATATTCAATGTAAAAGTTTTTTGGTCTAATTCCTTTTCTTAATGTAACTTTCATTTTTAATTTTGATGATTTAAATTTCAGATGTTGTAGTATCTTTAAGACTTCCTATCTTATGGTGAATAATGGAACTTAATAAACTATTACGATAGTTAATAAAAAAAAGTAAATGCTTACTAATATGAAGAACTTTATAGGGTTGGTTTTACCTACATATTACCATATCAGAGTGTTGTTAAAACCCTACCAACTATAACTTATATTTTTTATGAAAAAAAAACACACAATAACACAATATCACATGTGGTTATATAAATTTAGGATCGATTCATATGCTATTGATCAAAGGAAGCATCACAACTAAAATTAATGTAACAATGCTAGAGAATAAAGAATGGTAATAACGAATTATAGAATGTTATTTTATGAATAAGAGAATCAAGTCTGTATTGACAATCAATATATTGTAACAACAACAAATAAATTGAAATTAGTGAAAACAGAGCACGATAATGGTGGTTGTAGTGGTCTTTAAAATATGTGAGCATCATAAGGGAAAGATTTATTCCGCACATGCCTTCACCGAATGAATTCCTTCAACTTAATGCTTTCTCTTCATACGTGTACTTTTACGAAGGTCGTTATTTGGTGCCTTGCTTGCCACATGTCTACCACCGTTACCCCCTACCCAACGCGTGACAATACCCTCTTCTTTAACAGCAACTTTGTCCTCAAAGTTGAAATGGGGGTAGGATTATTGTAATTCTGCCAAATCTTCCCATGAGTTGTCAGCTGCACTTAAGGAATCCCATTGCACCAGTCTTTGTTCAACTTGCTTCTCATTCCTAACAGTTGTTCGTGAGTCTAAGATGCTGATAGGTTGAACAAGAGGTCCAAACTCACTTGTAGTAAGGGGTAATGATAGGTATTGTTGCTTCTGATTTCCATGAAATTTTTTTAATAAGGAGATGTGGAAAACTGGGTGTATCTTTGCTCATTCAGGAAGCAACAGTTTGAAAGCAACCTGTCTGATCTTTGCAATGACTTCAAAAGGACCAAAATATCTCAAACTTAATTTCTGGTGCTTCCTTAATACCACTTAATGTTGTCTATAAGGTTGAAGCTTGACCAAAGCTAAATCCCCAACTTCTAAAGGAACCTCTCTTCTCTTTTTATCTGCTTGGTTCTTCATGTAATTTTGGGATTGGTGCAGTTTGGCCTTCAACTTGTTTAGCAAAGCATCACACAATTTCAGACTCTCTTGTAATGATGGTAGATCCTCTTCATTGTATTCATATCGGATGAGAGATGGTGGAGGTTTACCATAAGCAACTTGATAGGGAGACATGCCCATACTATGGTGGAATGTAGAATTGTACCAATAGTGTGCCCACGGAAACATCTCAAACCAAGTTTTAGGATGATCAAATACATACCATCGTAGATACATCTCTAAGGTTTTATTGAGATTTTCTGTTTGTCTGTCAGATTGTGGGTGATATGAAGAACTCATGGCTAATTTGGTGCCTTGTGAATTGAATAAATGTGTCCAAAATGAACTAGTAAACACCCTCTCCCTGTCAGAAACAATTGACTTGGGAAAACCATACAATTTGACAATGTTCTGGATGAAAGCTTCAGCTACCACCTTAGTATTAAATCCCGACTTTAATGGAATGAAGGGAAAATTTGGATAGCCTATCTATCACCACCATTATATTCGAATGACCTTGTGACAAAGGTAAATTGGTGATAAAATCTATTGCAATATCTTCCCAAATAAGATTAGGAATAGGAAGGGGTTGAAGAAGGCCTGTTGGCAAAGATTGACTGACTTTTTCTTGTTGAAATATGACACATTCTTTGATAAATTTTCTTACATCCTCCCTCATCTTGGGCCAGTAAAACTGGACTCCAATTCTAGTCGTGGTTCTAGTGGTACCAGCATGTCCACCCACCTTAGATGTATGAAATTGAGCCAAGATCATGTTGATTAATGTCTAGTCCCGAGGCACCATAATTTTCCCCTTCTTTACAATTACATCTATGTGCAAGGTATATTCTTCAAATTTGCCTGAGTTTTTAACACAATTCTGGTATGAAATAATGCTGCATCATTTTGTGTTGCATCCGTCACTGGTTTTAACCAAGAGTTCACTAGTTCTGACCATGCCATTGCAAGACTTCTGGATAAATCATTCGCAGGTATATTTTCTTTCCCTAAAGAGTATTGGATAGTGAAATCATATCCAAGGAATTTAGGCAGCAACTGTTGTTGGTCAGGAGTCTGTAATGTCTGATTTACAGCTCTTTCAAACTCTTCTGATCTGTTTTAATGATGAACTTGTGGCCTAGAAGATAATGTTTGAATTTGGCCAATGATTCAGTAATGGCATAAAACTCTCTTGTGTAGGCCGACTGTTTTTGCATTATAGGTGACAATTTCTTAGAGAAATATGCTATTGGATGTTTGTGTTGACTTAAAACAAGGTTTAATCATTCACGAAGTCCCTTTTTTCGCGTGAAATCTCAATTTAGTCCCTTTGTTTTTGGAAATCTCAATTGGGTCCCAAATTTATGAAAATTGCAACAATTGGATCCTTTCCGTTAAATTTTCTCCAACAACGTTAGTCTGTGTTTGACGTGGCACGCTGTAGTCAGTTTCTTAATTAACGTGGCTGACTGAAGTAGGGCAGCTGAAGCACGTGGATAATTCAATTTTTTAAGTAAAAAGAAAATGAAAGTTTTAAACCAAAATTAGGATTGAGATTGTTATTTTATCGAATTAGGGATTGGGATTCTTCTTGAGTTACTGAAAAACCAAAAACAAAAATTATGTTATGAACAGTCAACCGAGTCATTCTGTATCCAACATACAAACCTTCAATCCACCAGTAGCATACAGGCCTTGAATTCTTACAAATTACCAAGAACAACACATGATTCTGCTTAATTGTTTAAAGACTGTGACTTAAAAAGTATGGTAAAGGCACTATACAACACTATTGCAAAAAATTTAAAATCGGATCCATCAAGAGATTTTACACGTCGCAACCCTAACCAAATATTCCATTCATAGTCGTAGGATTCGGACACCAACTTTTAAAAAGTGAATAAAATAACAAAATTTAGGGAAATGGGAGCTGTAAGCGAATATTCTTGACGTTGTTGACGAAGTCATCCGCTGCACGCGGCCTCTTCTTGGCAGCGACGATCCTTCAACCGCAGTAAGGTCGAGGGCTCACAATAATTCTCCTGCCACCTTCCATTCCCTCAGAGGAGGAGCTGCTGCATCTATTGCTACCTCAGCTCAATCCAACCCTAGCTCTTCACTCCCCCGGAACAGGAACTACCGAAATTAGGTTTTCGTGAACCGGTGGGGAGCAACGATGGAGAGGTGTGTGTTATACGATGAGTGTGTCTCAGTGAAGAAGAATAGAAATGAAGTCAAGGTGTTCAATGGGCGTTGATCCCGTTTCAAAAATTCGAATTTGGATTCTCCCTTCACTCTCACATCTATGAGTAAATTAAAATTGAGAGATGCGCCCCTTGTATTAAAACTGAAGAAGGTCCCACAACTCCGATGACGACGACAACTGCACACTCTGTCAAGGTCAACTTGGATTAAACCCTAAATCCCCAAAATGATACCCCAATTTCTGAACTAGATTGAACTTTGGACGAACCCTAGAAAAACTCAGAAGAATCCCAATCCCTAATTCGATAAAATAACATTCTCAATCCTAATTTTACTTTAAAACTTTCTTTTTCATTTTACTTAAAAAATTGAATTATCCACGTGCTTCAACTGCCCTACTTCAGTCAGCCACGTCAGTTAAGAAACTGACTACAGCGTGCCACGTCAAACACACACTAACGCCGTTGGAGACAATTTAACGGAAAGGATCCAATTGTTGCAATTTTCATAAATTTGGGACCCAATTGAGATTTCCAAAAACAAAGGGACTAAATTGAGATTCCACGCGAAAAAAGGGACTTCGTGAATGATTAAACCCTAAAAACAACTCCTATTCCGGATCTTGATGCATCAGTTTCCAAAACAAATGGTTCAACAAAATTAGGAATTATTAGCACAGATGCAGTAGTTAAAGCTGTCTTCAAAGCTGTAAACGCTTGCTTAGTGGTATCAGTCCGTTTAAAAGCCTTTTTCTTCAATAAATCTGTTAAGGGAGCAGTAATATTGGCATAAACTTTTACAAAGCGCCTGTAATAACCCGTCAATACCAAAAAGTCTCTTAATTGTTTCAAATTTGAAGGTATATGCTAGTTCCTGACAACTTTTAACTTGTCAACATCCATAGCCACACCATCACCAGATAATGTGTGAGCTAAGTAGTTTATCTGCTGGACTCCAAAAGTGCATTTAGAAAATTTTGCAAAGAGATGATTATTCTTGAGAATGGTGAGCACTCTTTCAAGGTGGTGCAAATGATCCTGCCAGGTTACACTATACACTAGTATGTCATCAAAGAATACTAGTACAAAGTGTCTTAACAAGCCTGTAAATATCTGATTCATGAGACTTTGGAATGTGGCCGGTGCATTGGATAGCCCAAAAGGCATGACCAACCACTCGTATAAACCCTAATGTGTTCTGAATGCAGTCTTGTGCCTATCCTCCGGTTTCAACATAATTTGATGGTAGCCTAATCTTAAATCCAACTTAGAAAAATAGCAAGCTCCATAAAGTTCGTTAATTAACTCATCTACTGTTGGGATTGGAAAACTATCCCAAATAGTATAGCATTTAAAGCCCTGTAGTCAGTACATACCCTCCAAGAACCATCTTTCTTCTTGACCAAGATGATTGGAGAAGAGAAAGGACTACTACTTGGTTGAATGATGCCTTCCTACAACATGTTTGACACCAACTGTTCAATTTCTTCTTTCTAACTATGAGGATACCTATAAGGTCTGACTTTAACAGGGTTGGAGCCTTCTAACAGTGATATTTGATGAACATGAGACCTAGGTGGGGGTACTCCAAAAGGATTGCTAAACACTGAACTTTATGTATTCAGTAAAATAGTCAAATCTGGTTCCATTTCAATAGGAAGTTCAAGTAAAGGAGAAGGAATAACATCCTCTTGAACCATTTGCATGTTGTACACTTCCACTATAGCATTTGTATTGACCATTCTTCTTATGTGATGTAATTGGGCAGTATTAAGAAGATGATCATTGTCACCTTGTAATGTATTGAATTTTCCACCCTGTAAAAACTTGATTTGAAGTGTCTCATAATTTGCCAAGTGAGACCCAATAGTTTTGAGCCAACTAGCGCCCAATATGAGGTCTGCACACGAAATTGGTAACAAAAATGCGGATAATAGAAAAACATTGTCGTGAGCTTGTAATTTTAAGTCTTGAATCAATCCCTCTGACTCCATATAATTGCCATTACCAACCATGACGCGAAACTTTAGAGCTTGAACAATTGGGAGCTTTAAGAACTTTACCACCCGTGGTTGGAGAAAATTATCTGAGCTTCCTCCATCAATCAACACTATGACTGACAACGTGCCTATAGAAGCCTTGAATTTGATTGTCCCGACTCCCAAGCCTCCTTTTAAAGCATTCAAGGATAGGTGATGGATGTCCATGGTTGATGTATCTTGTTTTGTTATATCATCTAGGGGTTCTTTCTTTACTTCCTGATCTTCTTCACCAAGTTGCAACACAAAACATTGTCTATTAGGACACTTATGGTTGAAGGAAAATTTTTCATCACAGAAATAGCATAGACCTTTTTCACGCCTCAATTGCATTTCGGCAGGGCTTATCCTTTTGACATTGGAGTTGGCCTCAGAGAAAGGTTGTTTGATTACGTTTCTGGATGATGAGTTGTAAGGAGTGGAGAGACTGATGATGTTGGAAATCTTGTGGAGTATCAGGTGATAACTTGGTTTTATTGGTATATTTATCTTCATATAATTTGGCCAAAGCTACGACTCTCAACAAAGTTGTTGGGGTCATGGCTACTAAATCCCGTTTAATGTCAACCTTCAAGCCACTAATAAAACAATTGAGAACAACTTCTTCCGTCAACCCTTTCGATCTATTCGCCAACACCATGAATTTTAAGTAGTAATTTGAGACAGAGCCATGTTGCTGCAGCTTGAAAAGATCTGTCATGGGATAATGAAATGGTGAAGGTCCAAATTGAGACTCCATAAATGGCGGCTTAAAGTTGTCCAAGTGGAGACTGCCTCCATCTTCTGTAACATCTGAAACCATGGTACCACCACCTCCTTCTCAAAATGCATTGAAGCAATTTCTACACGATCTGCATCTGGGTGTTATGATAGTTAAAGAACTTGTCGGCTTTAAATATCCACTCTAGCACCGATGAAGAACTTGTCGGCTTTAAATATCCACTCTAGCACCAAAGCTGTCGAAAATTCCCTTACCTAATATGCACCTCCCACATGCAAAATAAAAAAGACAGTAAGAAATTTACATTTTCTTGAAATTCTCATTGCTTGCATTCTCAAACTGCGCCATGATTCCAAGTTGTCACACTCCAATGATGTTTTCCACTCATACTTTTAAACAAACTGGTTGTTTATGCATAACCATTTCATCACCAAAAAACCAAGCCAAGCAACAAGAAAATGAGAAAATGAGAAAATGAAAAGAGCAGGGGAAAGTATAACATAACATACAACCTCAACCTTCCATTGAATTTAGAAGGAAATAAAAATTCTAATGATTGTCATCTTGTTGTAGAAAATTTTCATTTGCTTACCTCTCCACCATCATCTAAGACGAAAACCTCCCCATGCTCGAAAGGAGACATTGTCCCCGCATCAGTGTTCAAGTAGGGGTCTGCAAATGATGGAAAAATTAAAACAAAGATAAAAAGAGTGAAAATAGCATTCATTACTTTACATAATATGATAATAAAAGCAAGCAGGTTTTATTAAAGTTTCTATAAATATGAAAACTAAATTAACAGGATAAAGAGGGGAAAAGTTTTACAGAGAAGAATGTGAACTATAACTACGGTTGGAAGAGCGGCTCTGAGAAGATGACTGTAGGCGCGACGCGAATCCTCGAAGCTTCTTCCAAAGAGAAGACGCAGCGGAAATATGACAAAAAGTCGAAGAAGAACAAGAAACAGAGGATTAAACTTGATAGAAACCCTAGAAGAAGAAGGAAACCTATTATGGACCGATTGATCGGTGTAAATCGAAGTTGAATCGGTGGAAAAGGTTTCTGATTGTGAAAACAAGGTTTTAATCGGTGGAATCGAACGAAAATGGTGAAAAGGAGAAGAAACCCCAACAGAGGGTTTAGCTCTATGAATGATTCGGTGGAAAATGAAGGATAGAGGAAATAGAGATGATTCTGTGAGTGAAGAAGGCTTGCCGTGATGATGAACGCCGTGCGACGAGGAGATGTCTCTCGAGAAGGAAGACGCCAGGAAACCGAAATGGAGAGAAATGAGAGTGAGGCTCTCTGATGTGAGAAATGAAAGTGCTCTCTCGAATGCGCGAGAGGAAATGAAATGAGACCTCCAAGCGTGACAGCAACAGAAGGAATACGCTCCACGACGTGGCTGAAGCGCTGAAAATGATGTGGCTGATGACAGAGATGCCGAGAAATGCGAGTGAGAGGGATGAGACGAAGAGCGGAAGAAAGGAATGAGAGTGAGAGTGAACTTAGAAATGAAATCTAGCGAGAGGGAAATGTGAGAAATTAAAGAGGAAGAAATATTATAACTTATTTCTAAAACTCCGTTATAATATATCAATAATAGGGTTTGAACTTATTTACAAGTTTACCACCGCATTTTATATTATAACTGATTTTTAAAGCTACGTTATAATATGTTTTACACTTATTTACAAGTTTACCACCGCGTTTCATATTATAACTGATTTATAAAACTACGTTATAATATGTCCTATTTTTATTACCATCTTGCCACCGGTCAACCTAGTATGACGGATAATTTTTATACGCTATAATAGGTTTGTTATAGAAAGGTATTTTTCCACTAGTGCGTGTACTTTTACGAAGGTTATTTGGTGCCTTGCCACGTGTCTACCACCGTTATTCCTTTCCCAACGTGTGTTACACTTAAACATTATAATAGAAAGAAAATATATGGAATTTAAACAATAATTTACAAAATCATCATAACCTATATAACGTTAGAAACTCGATAGAAGGGAAATACAAACAAAAGGGTAACATATATAGGAGATTATTAAGTCTTAATTTTTCCTAATATTTGATATTCAGACATCATTTAACTATTCAAAGGTTGGTTTTTTACCTAACTATATTCCATAAAATCGACATAAGAATTGTTTTCCAACCTACACTGTTGAATATAGAGAATAAACTCCAATATTCCCTTAAATTTATATTAAGGTCTGTTTCGGTGTAAATGTTGTCCGATGTGTCTTTGTTGCTCCTGGCTGTCTGGGACGCTTGCTCTTCTCCAATTCAAAATGTTTCGGTGTAAATGTTGTCCGATATGTCTTTGTTGCTCCTGGCTGTCTGGGACGCTTGCTCTTCTCCAATTGTTGTTGTTCATACTCGCCAAAGGAGGGGGAGGTACCTGCAAAGATACTCCGACGCTCAAGTCAGATGTGAATTATGGAGCCTCAGCTCTCAAGAGAGTGATTATGATACTGCTCTGAAATATTATTTAGGGTCTCTAGACATAAAGAGAAAGTACCTGAACTTTTGCCCTGTCATTGTATTTTATAAGCAAAATAAAAATAACCACCTCACCTAAAAATATGGTTAGTGGCTTTATAAATATCTTAACCGCTTAAGATATTTTATGTAATAAATATAATATCTAAGATATTTTATAAATATCTTACTACATAACATGCCCCCCAAGTCTAAGTTAACGGTTCCGTTTTACGGACGTGGTAACTATAGGACTTATGAGTTTGAGGGAGGCTGTATTCGCTGTGGTCTGAACGTTTCAAACCAAGGATGACCGCGCGGTTGAGCTTGAAGGACCGAAAGGATATGAAGCCGAACGGCAAAAAAATGGGAATGAGTGAGGCCGAACGTGAGGACCTGGATGGCCGAGCGGTAGAGGCTGTATAGCCGAAGGTCATAGAAGCTGAATGCTTGAGGTCACGGACGGTAGAGGTCGAGTGGCATGTGAGGCCGAATGATTGAAGCCAAGCGGACGAACGTCATGGAGGCCGAATGGTAATATTAATGGCGTCGAACGACCGAATACTTGAACGCTCGTACACATGGATCGACGAGCGGTTCAAAGCAAAGGTCGAACATCTTTGAGGCCGAACGGCCGACTGCTTGAACGCTCGTACACAGGGATTGTCGAGCGGTTGAAACCAAAAGGAGGCCGAACGGTCGACTGCTTGAACGTTCGTTCACAGGGATTGTCGAGCAATTGGAAACAATAAGGAGGCCGAACGGCCGACTGCTTGAACGCTCGTACAGAGATTGTCGTGCATTGTCGAGCGCTTGAAATCAAAGGGCGAATAGCTTTGAGGCCGAACGGCCAACTGCTTGAACGCTCGTACGCATGGATGGTCGTGCATTGTCGAGCGCTTGAAATCAAAGGGCGAATACCGTTGAGGCCGAACGGGCGACTGTTTGAACGCTCGTACATGGATTGTCGAGCGGTTGAAACCAAAAGGAGGCCGAACGGTCGACTGCTTGAACGTTCGTTCACAGGGATTGTCGAGCGGTTAAAACCAAAAGGAGGCCGAACGATCGACTGCTTGAACGTTCGTTCACAGAGATTGTCGAGCGGTCGAAAACAATAAGGAGGCCGAACGGCCGACTGCTTGAACGCTCGTACAGAGATTGTCGAGCGATTGGAAACAATAAGGAGGTCGAACGGCCGACTGCTTGAACGCTCGTACAGAGATTGTCGTGCATTGTCGAGCGCTTGAAATCAAAGGCCGAATACCTTTGAGGCCGAACGGCCAACTGCTTGAACGCTCGTACGCATGGATGGTCGTGCATTGTCGAGCGCTTCAAATCAAAGGGCGAATACCTTTGAGGCCGATAGGGCGACTGTTTGAACGCTCGTACATGGATTGTCGAGCGGTTGATGTTCTGGGTGTTCTTGGGCGAACAACTACCAGAGGGAGTGTATCCCGTTGAACGCTCGTGGACATGGTTTGTCGAGCGGTTGATGTTCTGGGTGTTCTTGGGTGAACAACGGCCAGAGGGAGTGTATCCCGATGTTCTGGGTTGTTCTTGGGCGAACAACGGCCAGAGGGAGTGTATCCCGATGTTCTGGGTGTTCTTGGGCGAACAACGACCAGAAAGAGTGTAT